>NC_091796.1:57270000-57573030 GCF_041296235.1 Equus asinus | reverse complement strand
GGAAAGTTGAGAGTATAAAAAATAAATGAAAAGGTTTAGAAATGGTAAAACTGGGGATAAATATAAAAGATATTTTTTCCTGACTTTAATTGCTTTAAAAGACATATGCCAATTAGAAAATAGGCACTTGGGGCCAGCCATAGTGGTTACTTGTGCCACAGTGGTTAAGTTCTCACATTCCACTTCTCAGTAGCCCTGGGTTCATCAGTTTGGATCCTGGGTGTGGATATGGAACCACTTGGTAAAAGCTATGCTGTGGTAGGCGTTCCACATATAAAGTAGAGGAAGATGGGCATGGATGTTAGCTCAGGGCCAGTCTTCCTCAGCAAAAAGATGAGGATTGGTGGTAGTTAGCTCAGGGCTAATCTTCCTCAGAAAAAAGAAAATGGGCACTAGATTGAGTAGACACTTCACCAAAAAGAAGAGTTGAATATAAAGTAGAGACATGAAAAGATGTTCAACATTAGCCACTGGTGAAACGCAAATTAAAGCTATGATGAGATAGCACTACACACCTAACAGAATAACTAAAATCTAATAATGTCAAATACTGACAAGGATGCAGAGAAACTGGATCACTCATGCATTACTGGTGAAAATATAAAATGATATATCCACTCTGGAAAATAATTTAACAGTCTCTTATAAGATTAAATATACACTTACAATGTAATTCAGCAATTGCACTTCTGTGTATTTACCTTTAAAAAAACAAAGGAAAAATACATGTTCACGCAATAATCCGGACATGAATGTTCATAGCAGCTTTATTTGTAATAGCCAAAAAATTGGAAACAACCCAAACCTCTTCAATAGGTAAATGGATTTAAAGAAAAAATGTGATTCATCTATACACTGGAACACAAGTCAGCAATACAAAGAACTATTGGTACATGCCACAATTTGGATGGATCTCCAGGGCATTGTGCTGAGTGAAAAAAAGGAAATCCCAAAGGATTACATCTATTATTCCATTTATATATCATTCTCAAAACGAAAAAATTATAGTGATGGAGTATAGATTAGTGGTTGCCAGAGGTTAGGGTTTGGGAGACAGTACACCTCTTTTGGGGGGTAAAAATTTTAAGGGGTAAAATGAGGAGTTTCTTGGGCAGGTGGAACAGCTCTGTATACTGATTGTGCTTGTGACTACACAAATATACAAATGTGATAAAATTTCATAGAAATGAAAGGAAAGTTTACATAAAAACTGCTGAAATCTGAATAAGGTCTGTACCTGAGTTAATAGCATCATGCCAATGTCAATTTCTTGGTTTTAATAATATACTTTGGTTATGTAAAATATTATCATTGACATAAACCGAGTAAAGGGTACATGGAAACTCTTTGCAGTATTTTGCAATTTCTTGTATGTCATAACCTTTCCAGATAAAAAGTTATAGTAAAAAATCAATTAAAAAGGTAACTGACTGCTTAAAATAAAAATCATATTAATAAGAATTGTTAATTAGTAATAATGATAATATTGTAGGGTTTCTAACATCAAATTGAAATATTCAACAACAGTAGCACAAAGGTAGGAGCCACTAAGGGAAAAAATTAAATTATATGTAAGTAATAAGAGAATATCAAAGAAAAAATAGAATCTTAAATTATACTTAATTTAAAAGAAGGCAGAAAGAGAGAGAAGAAAAGATGGAAGAGAAAATAACTTTCAATAAGATACATTTCAATTCAACCATACAAATATTTACATAAAATCTAAATAATGTAAACAATCCAATTAAATAGCTGAGGTTATTAAATGGATGGAAAAGTACGACTCAAAGATATGATTTAAGATAAAGACATAAAAGGGTTAAAAGTAAAATGATAGAAAAATATACTCCATAAAACACTAATCCAATAAATGGAGTGACCACATTAATGTTAGAAAGTAGAAACCAAAACGAGAAATATTACTAAGGATAAATAGAGACATCACACAATGATAAAGGGATCGAGTCATTAGAAAGACACAGCAATTCTAAATGTATATGCATCTAACAACCAGAAGCAAAATCTAAACCTGAAAAGAGAAATAGACAAATGCAGAATTACAGTTGAATATGGTAACATTCTTTCTTGGTAATTGATAGGTTTAAAACTGAAGACTTCTGTGAAATCTCAGATTCTGGTGAAAAATTCTGCATTTCCCTCTGGAAATGAAGCCCGTGCCCAAATTGGATAAAATACTTATTTACAGATATTTCTGAATGTCACATAATCTGTGTGGTATTCACAGTTTTCAACAGAAGCAAAACTAGTGAACACTCTTGACTATAATTTCTGAGCATTATCAATTACAGAAGGAACATTTCTTCTTAAAGTATTTAGATTTCCTTTTATTAATATAGTGTGGTTTTTTTCAGTATTATTATTGTAGTATTGGGTCATTTCAAAGCAAAATCAAGAAAAACGTACCTTTCATCATTAGGCTCATGTAATGAAAAATTTGACACAAAGAGAACTTTTTTTAAAGCTTAATTCAATTTCAAAGGAGAATAGATTGTTAAAGATAAAAGAGATATGAGAGAGAATCTGATTATACATATTTATTTTTACTATGTTTCATTTTAAAAGAAGTTATTGGGGAGCTGGCCCCACGGCCTAGTGGTTAAGTTCAGCATGCTCCACTTTGGCAGCCTGGGTTCACGGGTTCAGATCCCAGGCACAGATCTAAACCACTCATCAGCCACACTGTGGCAGTGACCCACATATAAAATAGAAAAAGACTAGCATAGATGTTAGCTCAGGGCTAATCTTCCTCAGCAAAAAAAAAAAAAAAGAGAAAGAGAAAAGAAGTTATAGGGAAGACAAAAAAATAAAATAAAACATCCCTGAGATTTTCTACATAAAGGAAGAAAACAACTTTTCTATCTTCCCTTCCACCTACCGAGATCTCTGTTCTAGATGAGCCCTCCCTAAGAACTCTAACCGGACACGTTAAACAAAACCTATGTTTTCAAAGCTTCTGCTGTTCTTCGGCATACGTAGAGTTAGATCCAGATAGGTAGCAAATTTATTTAGAAGATCATTTTAATGGTCCATTTTGTTGTTTGTTGCTGGTTTAATTTAAAAAAATAATAACAGGCTAGGCAGGAAGAAGGTTGTGCAAAAGAGAGCTAATACGATCTGCACAATAAAGTTAAGAGCTATTTTGATTTTTCCAGCAGCAGCCTGAGGCAGGGGTGGACAAGGTGATCAGACCAGAGCAGAGTTAAGGGAAAAGGTTCAGCAATGGGAGGTTAAGAGTGAGACTTAAGGAATCATAGCAAACAAGTTCTTAGGAGAAAAAGGGTCAGTGAGCAATTTCCTTTTATAACAAAGATGGCCAACAACTTTAAAAATAGAGATTCCTAATATGCAGTTTCAAGTAGTTTCTCTTCTATAGCGTGGGGGAAACTCCCCAGCTAGCCCAAATAATCTGGAAGAGCCCTGCGCACACGGCTTTGTGTTAGTGCTGCTTTGGCGAAAGACGTAGAAGAGATGCTGAGCGCAGTGCAGAGAAAGGGAACTGGTAATGAAGAATTGAGGAGTCCACAAGAGCTGGAGTTCAGAGGGACAGCCAACAGAATCATGCAAATACCCTGAAAATCCTGAGAAAGTTTGTAATGAGTTGGACTTCAGCAGGATGTAGGATGGGAAATTAGTGCTGTCTTCTTAAATACTGAACGAAGGATGATCCCCCAAAGCTGGAGAAATTAAGAACACAATTTATAAGAACATAACTCTCACTAGAAAAGATTCTCTGCGAGGTTCATTGAAACTTAACGTAGCCATTGCAAACCCAAAATATTTATTTAATTATTTTGCTTTAAAAATATAAGTGCCAATTTTAGTCATGTGCTCTTCCCAGTTTTCCACTTCAAGTGATCTATATGGAAAGATCCTGTGAAAGAAAACTTTATTTCTACTGAATTTTTAAAATCAAAGTAATGCCTGTTTCTCAACCCTGACCACTAGGATACTAATGGTTATTTCTCAGAATCCTCCAAAGGGCCTCAAACCAGTCACCACCTAGGCTTCTAACCCCAGCTACATCCCAGTGCAGCACGTTTACTTCTCAGCAAGCCCTACGAAAGAAAGAAACCCCTCAAGAAAATGTAACCGTAGTTGCTAAATTTTTTAAGGCTAAATGCTTCATGGAAAAATAAAAGCAAGAATATATAAGGAAACCATTCTCAGTTAACAAGAATTTTCTGGAGAGACCTAAATGCTCTATGTTTTGAATTTTGCATCTGAGATCATAAGCTCAACAGGGACAACAGTCACCTGTTACCTAACAAGGTGAATAATCCTAAGAGGGCTTCAACTTTTAGGCTATTTTGCCAATTTTATACAAATAGCATTTTACCAAGATTTCTCATCAGAATGATAGTGTTCATCTACAAAGAACACTGAAAAGTCTTTACTTTGTGTGCATGGTCCCGTGAGTGCAAGGTATCACTATAAATGATAAACAATCTCATAATAAGCCCATAACATAAACAATCTCATCATTCCTGACCTTTTGCCATTTGACTTTACCAGGAAAGCCTCACCACTCTATGTTCCCCCGTTTCTGCCTTTCCATTACCCTTTCAGAACTATCAACGGCCTTCAAACTATAATGTGTTTCATACACCTGCCTCCAGCTTCCTCAGTCCAAGGCAGATCATCAAGTAGACTCTTCTAAGTACATGGGGATATCTGGACGAGTTTTCAATCACAGTCCACTGGGGAGTAACAGCAGTACTTGGTTCTCTGGAGGAGGCTGAGAAGTAGCCCTTGCAACAACTTTGGTATAAATTTAATGCCCTTTCATCACCCAGAGTCAATTTCTTCTAGCAAATTTTTGGCTAGGGCTTGAAAGTTCAGAGATTTGGCAAATTTCCTTTAGGTGGCTCCAGCCACTTGTCATCAACAAATTTGAGCAATTAAAAAATGTCTTTTGAGAATTTATTTCCAGGAAAGAAAAAGGAAAATCAATTTTCTATCAATCACCTAGTGACTCAATAGCAGAAATAAGCTCATCTTAAAAACTAACAATAAATATAAGAATATTTTCTGAAGTTAACTTATAGAAAGTTGTAAGGTACAGAATTTGTAATTGAGGTTGTGACACTTTTGTGTACATATTCAATGGAAAAGTAGCCGACAAGCAGATTCATATTTTATATTCTTAAAGAGTACTTAAAATCTTACACTGTTAAAGAAATAAATGTGCATAGAGAAATCAGCAAAATTCTCTTTAATTTGGAGAAAGAAATTAAGTCTTTTGCACCTGATATTTTCACTGAAGAATGTTACCTCCTTTTGAATTCAGGCTTGTGACTGCTCCAACCAATAGACTATGGCAGAAATGGTGCTGTATCACTTCTGACGCAAAATCCTTAAAAATATACAGCTTCTACCTCATCCACTCTTCGTGGGGACACTCACCCTTGGAACCAGGCCACAGTGCTGTGAGGAAGCCGAAACTAGCCCACATAGGAAGACCACACAGAAGCCTACATGGAGAGGAACTGAGGCCCCCAGCCAACAGCCAGCATCAAACACCAGACACGAGGGTGTACCAATCTTCAGATGATTCCAGCCCAGCCTTCCTGCCTGCCCAGACATCACGGAGCAGAGACAAGCCATCTGTGCTATTCTGCATCCAAATTCCTGACCCACAGAATCAACGAACATAATAAATGGTCATTTTACACCATTAAGTATAGGGATAATTTCTTATGCTACCATAGTAACAGGAATAGGAATGAAAAGGGAGACATCAGAAAAGCCATCAAAGAAGGATGCTAAGAGCCTGCATGTCGCAGAAGTCAGGAAAGGAGAGACACAAGGAGGGAGAATTCTCAGCAGGGACTATCCAATGCTGAATAGAGGCCAACGAGGGTGGCAAACGGGAAAGTCTTTGATTTTGCAGCCAAAGGAAATCTGCTCTCAGTGTCTGCGGCTGTAACAAACATACTGCCAGCTTTTGAGATGTAATGGGAAGTGGAAAGGGGGGCCGTAAATTTAGAGAATTGTTTGAGAAGCTTGGCTGTTAAAGAAAAAAGGAGAGAGGAGAGTAACCAAAGAGGGAAGTCACGGGAAGACTATTTATAAAAAGAGGGAAATAAACATCTTCTTAGAACGCTGGTAGGAAGTCCATGGTAAAAATTAGCTGGGAGTACAGAGTGCAGAGGCAGAGGCTGGTGGAAAGTACAAGGTCACCTGGGAGGAGTGGGAAGGGTAGACAGAGAAATTGGTCTTAAAAAGGAAAGGAGACGCTTCTTCCTCTGAGATGAGAAAATGAGGGAAAAATACGAGTAAACGACAAAAAAAAATTTTGAGAAAGAAAAGAAGGAATTTGAAGGAATTTACTTCAAGTAGCCTTTTTTCCCTCTAGTGAAATAAGAAATAAACTTACATAGAAGGCTCAAGAAGAAAGGGAGTGAATGCTTGAGGATTATGTGGGATTTTTTTTCTCACTGTCCTCACTGTTTAGCTTACTGTCCTATTTTTTTTTTTATTCCTTCTGAAAAATACTAACAAGGAAAGCTATCTTAAAACCAATTCGCTGGCAGAGTCAAGCCACCACTGGTGATTTTTCAGAAGGCTCACTTCTAGGCTCCAGCTGAATCATAAAATATCTCATCCCTTCGACATGCTTCCTCTAGATAAAACATGTAACTCATCATACACTGATGGGTATATTATCTAATAACTTTGTCTTCTTTCTTGTTTTAGTGAAAACACAAGTTTGTCATTCGTTAGTTCAAAGCGGATTATTGTTTCTACATCTCCTTATTCCCCAGGGAAATTAGTCCAAGGCTATAAAAGCAAAGTAGAAACTGTTTATTCCTCTCCCTTCCTATCCTTTACCACCATATACCTTATTCCAACGTGCCCATGAGAACAAACACTCTCCTTGCTCTCCAGATTTCTCCAGACTCAATCTGGCTTTCCTGTTTCCAAACTCCCTTTTGGGGAAAGACAAAAGTTATCTTATGAACTGCTCCATGGCTGCTCCCCTCGATCCTCCAAGCCCTGTTTGCTCTTTCCTTTGCTTCCCAACACTCCTCTGAGGTGCCCCGGCTTTGACAAAACATCTCAGGCGCATCACATCCGCTGCAGCAGAGCATCGCTTTTGGAGGCCTCCAGCATTACATACCCTACATAAGAGAATAAGAGACAATCTCTAAACTTTCTCAACCAGATCAACCAGTGGAGAGTTGGCAGGGAACTAGTGCTTATCAACTCACCCAGAGGCTGACTAATCAATGAAGCAACCCATGAGCTGGGGCTCCTGACAAACGAACACGGCAAGAATAGTCCGAGTGTTCGTTGAGCTTGGTGGGCTGCAGCGATTCACTCACAATGAAAGGAAGAATTCATTGTGAATTTAGTTTACTGAACTTGTATCTAGTTGCACTGTGTCAGCTATCACTTCCAAGCCTCAGCCTCTCTGCCATTTACCACTATCTGCTCTCACACTTGAAAGAGTGATTGCTTTTATTTAGGCAACTATTTGTACATTTCAAATGGTCATAATCAGTCCTGATTACAAGTGAAATTTGGTCCCAAAATACACCTCTACACACCCTCCCCGCTCGTTGCATCCCTTCACCGTAGGATGTTATTTAACAGAAAAGTTAAAAACTTAAGAGGGTTGCTGGATACTGTTGCCATGAGATATTTTTTTTAAGTCTCCTCCCTCTGTCTGCCTTGAGAAATGTGTTTTTGATGCTCTAAGACTCTAAGTGACTTTTAAAATCTTTCCCAGTTCTATGCATATGTGTCACCAGGATGACTTTCAGCCCTAAAAGGAAACTCTCGGCTAAATAATACCAAAAGATGTACACCTCATAAAATTTTATCTAAAAGAATTAGTCAATCCACCTGTGATGCTATGAAAAGTGAGAGAATACATTGTCCCAAATTTCTAAAACACTAGAAACTGAGTAGAAAGAATGATACAGATGGACACTCAAAGAAATACAAACAGCCACCAAGATTAAAAACAGAAGAGTTAGGTAAATAATGTGCCAGAATTAAGTAAAAACAAAATGTGGCATATAAATTACAGAATATGAGGAAGAGCCAAGGACATAGCACATTTAAAACTCAAATGAGACATGAAATTCACCTTCTTCAAGTGTATATCCCACTCTCTACTGTCAATAGCAATGAAATATAAAAGTAGGGTGACCAGTTGTTCAGGTGTGTCCAGGACTGAGGGGTTTCCTAGAATGATGGAATCCCAACACTAAACTAGGGCAATCTCAGCAAACCAGGATGGCGGTTTACCCTGGAGAAATATATGAACTTCACCAACCATCTAGAGGCCACTGAGTTAAAAAATTGTAAAGTTTGACTGTGACCCTTCTCCCCATCCTATGGTGGCTCTGGCAGAGAAGCGAAGAGAGCAGGCAGAGCCAACAGGTCAAGAGGACATCAAAAGTCTGGTTAGTCTGCAGATTAGAGCCCAGCATGCACACAATCAATACCCAACTTCAAACACAATTTCTGGCTGAGTGAGGTGTCTAGACATACCAGTCACACACATGATCTAGTGAGTCTAAGGTATTTTTTCAAAAAGAAAAAATGTCACATCAGTGTGCTTGCCTTCTCCCAACTAAGTTTCACACGAAAGCAAATTGAAGCCTCAGGAGTGCATGCCGACAGCCAAGGTCTGTCACAGCCACTCATGGGTCTGGATCATGTCCTGACCCTTGTCACTTGCCTGTACTGCTGGGCTCACCTGCAGCTAGCCCCTAAAATTGTGCACCTGCACCCTGCCAGCCAGACTCCTTTCACCAGCCTCCACTGCTATGCATGTACCCATGCGAAGACCCTGCAGTGGGCAGGAGTGAACACTCCAGAAGCCCCATAGCTGTTAGTGCATCCACAGTTGGCCTCAAACCCTGCTGCTGACTCCAGCCCCTGCCATTATGCCTGTGTCTGCAGCCAGACCCTATCACTACACAGGCATCATCAACTGGCCCCTTCAGCCAAGCAGGTGCACACCACTGGCTCTGGCCACCACTACCACCTGCCCTGGTCCTTAGCCACTGGGCCTGGCAGTACAACTAAGGACTCTAACAACCCTTGCAGCCACTGCAGACCAGAGTGTCTCTTATCTTGCAGCTGTCACCAAGGATCACAAAATTGTTGATGTCATGGAAACCAGTGACCTAAGCTAACAAAATATCATGCCCTCCCAGAATAGGAGCCACAAAACACCCCCACATTTGGCACCCTGCACCGCTAGACCCAGGGTCACAGCATGCTCCAGTGTGCCCCCACCCACAGGTGAAGGTCTTTTGTTACCAAAGACAGTCTGTAAGTATGGGAAGATGTGACTGTTTCTTCAATGCACAGACACCTATGCAAGGCTACAGTCACAAAGAATCAGGGACAGATGACACTACCAAAGGAAGACAGTAAACTTCCAGTAACTGACCCCAGAGCAATGGACATACTCAAATTGCCTGACAAAGAGTTTAAAATAATTATTCTGAAGATGCACAGAGAGCTGCAAGAGAACACAGACAAACAATTTAATGAAATCAGGAAAACAATACAGAAACAAAGTGAGAAGTTCAACTAGAGATAGAAAACAAAAAAGAACCAAATGGAAATTTTGGAGCTGAAAAATACAATGACTGAACTGAAGAATTCAATAGAGAGCTTCAACATCAGATTGTACAAAGAAGAAAGAACCAGTGAACTTAAAGATGAACCATTTGAAATTACCCAGTCAGAGGAGCATAAAGAAAAAAGAACGTAAAGGAATGTAGAAAGCCTACAGGACTCAAGGGACACCATTAGGGAAACAATCTGCACATTATTAGAGCCCCAGAAGAAGCGAGGAAGAAAGAAGTAAAAGATTATTTAAAGAAATAATGGCTGAGAACTTTCCAAACATGGGGAGAGATTTGGACATCCAAGTTCATGAAGCTCATAGGTCCCCAAACTCAACTCAAAAATATCTTCTCCAAGACACATTATAATGAAACTGCAATAATCAAAGACAGACCATCTTAAAAGCAGCAAGAGAAAAGAACCTTGTTATTTACATGGGAACTTCCATAAAGCTATTAGCAAAATAGGTTTCTTAGTAGAAACCTTACAAGCCAGGAGAGACAGAGATGATATATTTAAAGTACTGAAAGAAAAAAACTGCCAACAAAGAATACTTTGTTTGTCAAAGTTCCTCCAGGGATGAAGGAGAAAGAAAGACTTTCCCAGACAAACAAAGTTAAGGGAGTTGATCATCGCTAGACCTGCCTTACAAGAAACGCTGAAAGGAGGTCTTCAAGTTGAAATAAAAGAATGTTAATTAGTAACATGAACACATATGAAAATATAAAACACACTGGTAAAGGTAAGTATATAGTCAAATTCAGAATGCTCCGATACTGTAATATGGTGGTATATTAATCACTCAACTCTGGTATAAAGGTTAAAGGACAGAAGTATCAAAAATAGCTATAGTTAAAATAACTTGTTAATGGATACATGATATAAAAAATGTAAATTGTGACATCAAAATCATAAAATGGGGCAGGGTAAAAGGGTAGAGTTTCATGTGCAATAGAGTTAAGTTGATGTCATCTAAAAACACACTGTTATAATTACAAGATGTTTTATGTAAGCCTCAAGGTAAACACAAAGCAAAAGTCTACAGTGGATACGCACAAGATAAAGAGAATAAAATCAAAGTGTACGACTACAGAAAATCATCAAATCAAAAAGGAAGACAACAAGAGAGGAAGGAAGGAACAAGGGAGCTACAAAATAGCCAGAAAACAATAAGAAGGCATTAATAAGTCCTTACCCATCAATAATTACTTTAAATGTAAATGGATTAAATTCCCCAATGAAAAGACATAGAGTGACTGAATGGATAAAAATAACAAGACCCAACTATATGTTGCCTACAGGAGACTTACATCGGCTTTAAGGACACACATAGGCTCAAAGTGAAGGGATGTAAAAAGATATTTCTTGCAAATGGAAACCAAAAGAGAGCAGGGGTAGCTATAACTATATCAGAAAAAAATATACTTTAAGTTAAAAACTGTAACAAGAGATAAAGAAGGTCATTATTAGTTATAAATAGGTCAATTCATCAAGAGGATATAACAATCATAAATACATATGCACCTAACATTGGAGCACCTAAATATATTAAGAAAATACTAACAGATCTGAAGGGAGAAATAGGCAACAATCTCATAATAGTAGGAGACTTCAATACCCCACTATCAACAAGAGATAATCATTCAGACAGAAAATCAATAAGGAAACATTAAACTTGAACTATACTTTAGACCAAATGGACCTAACAGACATATACAGAACAAGCCATCCAATACCAACAGAATATGTTCTTCTGAAGCACACATGGAACATTCTCCAGGATAAATCATATTTTAGGTCACAAAACAAGTCTTAGTAAATTTTAAAAGATTGAAATCATACCAAGTATCTTTTCTGACCCCAATGGTATGAAATAAGATATCAATAAAATGACAAAAACTGAAAAATTCACAAATATGTGGAAAGTAAACAACACAATCCTGAACAACCAATGGGTCGAAAAAGAAATCAAAAGGGAAATCAAAAAATACCTTGAGATAAATGAAAATGGAAACACACTCGCCAAAATTTATGAGATACAGCAAACCAATGCTAAGAGGGAAGTTTACAGTGATAAATGCCTACATTAAGACAAAAGAAAGCTCTCAAATAAACAGCCTAACTTTACAACTCAAGGAACTAGAAAAAGAAGAAACTAAGCCCAAAGTTAGTAGAAGAAAGGAAATGACAAAGATCAGAGAGGAAATAAATAAAATAGACACTAAAAAGAAAATAGAGGGGCTGGCCCGGTGGCACAGTGGTCAAGTGCACACGTTCTGCTTCTGGGCAGCCCAAGGTTCACGGGTTTGGATCCCGGGTGAGGACATGGAACCGCTTGGCAAGCCATGCTGTGGCAGGTGGCCCACGTATAAAGTAGAAGAAGATGGGCACGGATGTTAGCTCACAGCCAGTCTTCCTCAGCAAAAAGAGGAGGATTGGCAGTAGTTAGCTCAGGGCTAATCTTCCTCAAAAAAATAATATAAAATAAAAAATGAGAATTCTTTAAAAAAAAATAGAAAAAAATCAATGAAACCAAGAAATAATTTCTCTTAAAAGATAAAATTGACAAACATTTAGCTAGACTTACCAAGAAAAAAAGAGGAAGGACAAAAATAAATGAAATTGTATGAACAAGAAGACATTACAACTGATACCACAGAAATACAAGAGATCATAAGAGACTACTATGAACAATTACATGTCAACAAATTAGGAAAACCTAGAAGAAATAGATAAATTCTTAGAAACACACAACCTACCAAGACTGGATCATGAAGAAATGGAAAATCTGAACAGACCAATTACCAGTAAGAAGATTGAATTGGTAATCAAAAATCTCCCAACAAAGAAAAGGCCAGAACCAGATGGTTTTAGTGGTGAATTCTGCCAAACATTTAAAGAAGAATTAATGCCAACTCTTCTCAAATTCTTCCAAATTTGAAGAGGAAAGAATACTCCCGAACTCATTTTACAAGGCCAGCACTACCCCAATACCAAAGGCAGACAAGGACACTGCAAGAAAAGAAAACTACAGGCCAATATCTCTGATGACTATAGATGCAGAAGTTCTCAACAAAATACTAGCAAACTGAATTCAACAGTACATTGAAATGATCATACACCATGATCAAGTGAGATTTATCCCTGAGATGCAAGGATGGTTTAACACATGCAAATCAATAAATGTGATACACCAGAATAATATAATGAGAGACAGAAATCATATGATCATCTCAATAGGTGCAGAAAAGGCATTTTAAAAAATTCAACATCCTTTCATGATAAAAACTCTCAACAAACTGGGTATAGAAGGAGAACACCTCAACATAATAAAGGCTACCTATGAGAAGCCCACAGTGAACATCGTACTCAACAGTGAAAGCTTGAAAGCTTTCCCTCTAAGATCAGGAACAAGACAAGATTGCCCACTATTTCCATTCCTATTCAACATTGTACTGGAAGTTCTAGCCAGAGCACTTAGTCAGAAAAAGAAATAAAAGGCATCCAAATCAGAAAGAAAGAAGTAAAATTGTCTCTGTTTGCAGATGACATAATCTTGTATATAGAAAATCCTAAAGAATGCATCAAAAAACTATTAGAACTAATATACAAATTCAGTAAATTATCAGAATACAAAATCAATATACAAAAATCAGTTGCATTGCTATACACTAACAGTGAACTACCCAAAAAAGAAATAAAGAAAACAACCCCACTTATAAAAGCATCAAAACAATAAAAATCAGGAATAAATTTAACCAAGGAAGTTAAAGATCTATACATCAAAAACTATGAGATATTAGTGAAAGAAACTGAAGACACACATAAATGGAAAAATATCCAGTGTTTATGGACCAGCAGAGTTAATATTGTTTAAATGTCCAGACTACCCAAAGCCATCTATAGATTCAATGCAATCTCTATCAAAATTCCAATTGTAGTTTTCACAGAAATAGGAAAACAATCCTAGAATTTGCATGGAACTACAAAAAATCCTTAATAGCCAAAGCAAACTTGAGAAAAAAAAAACTAGAGATATCACACTTCCTGACTTCAAGCTATATTACAAAGTAACGGTAATCAAAACAATATGGCACCAGCAATAATAACAAGACACATTGACAAATGGAACAGAATAGAGAGCCCAGAAATATACCCAGGCACATATGGTTATCTAATAATTGACAAGGGAGCCAAGAATACACGTGAAGAAAGTATAGTCTCTTTGGTGTTGGGAAAACTAGATAATCACATGCCAAAAAAATGAAATTGGACACCTACCTTACACTACTCACAAAAATTATCTCAAAATTGTTTAAGGACTTAAGCCTAAGAGGTTTTGTATGCAACAGAGTTGAGTTGTTATCAATTTAGGTGTAAAACTCCAAGAAGAAAACAGAGGGTAAAATCTCCTTGACATGTGTCTCGGCAATGATGTTTTGGATATGACACCAAAAGCACAAGCAACAAATGCAAAAGTCAACAAGTTGGACTATATCAAACTAAAAACCTTCTGCACAGAGAAAGAAACCATTAACAGATGAAAAGGCAACCTACAGAATGGGTTAACGTGTTTGCAAACTGATAAGGGGTAAATAGCCAAATACATAAGGAACTCATACAACTCAATACCAAAAAAACTAATAACAATTTAAAAATTGGTAAAGGATCTGAATAGATATTTTTCCAAAGATGACATACAAAAAGCTAACAAATCATCACTAATCATCAGAGAAATACAAAACAATGAGCTATCACCTCACACCTGTTGGGATGGCTATTATCCAAAAGACAAGAGAGAAATGCTGGTGAAGATGTGGAGAAAAGGGAATCCTTGCGCACCGCTGGTGAAAACGTAAATTGGTGCAGCCACTATGGAAAATGGTACAGAAATTCCTCAAAAAATGAAAAATAGAACTGCCACATGATCCAGCAATTCCATTGCTGGGTAAATGTCCAGAGGAAATGAAATGAGGCTTTTGAAGAGATAACTAACCCTGCTATGCTTATTACAGCATTAGTCACAATAGCCAAGGCATAGAAACAGTCTAAATATCCATTGACAGATTAATGAATGAAGAAAATGTGAGAGATATATGTGTATAGACATATATTTTCATTCTACACAATGGAATATTATTGAGCCATAAAAAAGAAGGGAACTCTGACTTTTGCGACAACATAGGCGAAACTGGAGGGCATTATGCTAAGGGAAGTCAGAAAGAGAAAGGCAAATACTGTATGATCTCACTTATATGTGGAATATAAAAAAGCCAAACTCACAGAAACAGAGAGTAGATTGGTGGTTGCCAGGGGCAGGGGGGAGCAGGGAAAGCGAGACGCTGGTCAAAAGGTACAAACTTCCAGGTATAAGGAGAATAAGTTCCAAGGATCTAATGTACAGCATGGTGGCTGTAGTTAACTATACTGTATCGTATATCTAAAAATTGCTGAGAGAGTAGATTGTAAATGTTCTTACCATAACAACAACAACAAAATGGTAATTATGTGAGGTAAAGTGTGTGTTAACTAACCTTACTGTGGTAAGCATTTTGCAATATATACACGTATCAAATCATCACATTATACACCTTACACATGTTATATGTCATTTATGTCTCAATAAAGCTGGAGGGAACAAAGCAAATTGAAGATTTTATTCTCCCTGGTCAATTCATTCACTTCCAAGAGTAGTGACGAAAACCTGACAATGACTAAGTTTAGGTTCCAATATTTTACCCTAACTCTGCATGGTGAGGATAAAAATGGCACAAAACATTATGCTTCTTATAATAATAATAGTTTCTTTAATAACGTTTTGACAAGGTCTAGTCTACTGCTAAACCTCAATATATAGTGAAAGAGATTTCGTAAGTAATGATCTATACTTTATAGGTGAGGTAAAAATCAAAAGTGGGAATGAATAATTGTAAACACAGGTCATCATCACTCAAAAGGCCAAGAAAAAGGAAAATTTAAATCATTATATTGACCACTATATTGTGTGTGAATTGTAGAGATTTTATAGAATTCAAAAACGTCTGATTTAACATGTGTCAACAATGTGATAAATTATTAAATTTAGTAATAGCATTACAAAATAAGTAAGAATCTAGAGCAAATCAACTATATGAGAAATTAATGAAAACACTTTGACTTCCACTAGTTCTCGTCCAGCTTCCAACAGGCTATGTAACATTTAAAAAGCCACAAGCTCTCTAAGCCTTGACATCTCATCTACAAAGTAAAATTGCCTGATTGTATAACATCAAAAAGCCCTTTGTTCTCTAAAAGTCCACTGTTCTATAATAGGTATGTGTAACACATTATCAGTTTCCTGAAGCTTTTATGCATTTTTCATTAAAAGCTGTGTATGAATATCATCTAATATGCTTGGTTAAGGAAACCGTGTGTGTATGGCAATGGCATAGCAATCTCTTTATCTTCACTTCCTTTACCAGTACTTCCATGGCTCATTCCTCAGCTAGGTTTATTGTTTTTTGAAAATGTGTTTTGCTCATTCAGAGTATACATAGCAGATTATTTGTCTGTGGTTTTGTCAAAAGGTAGAACCCCCCATCAGGCCTTTTTCAGCACGGCATCCTGACTAAGCCAGGGAGATCACCTGGGTTCAGATCCCAGGACCTATTCCCTCCACGGCCTTGAGCAAATGACTTTGCTTCCCCTGCTCTGTTCTTCACTGTAAAATCGAGATAGTAATAGTACCTGCCTTCATGGATTTGTCACATGGATTAAAACAATGTAAAGTCCTTAATTCTGGCACATAGTAAGCTTTATATAGATGCTTATTAAATAGTCTTTTTAAAAAATAAATTTATGGTATTCAAAATTGGATTTTTTTAACTAAAAATAGAAAAGATGGCTTATTGGGTTCCTGCATTCTGTATCATGGGTTTTATATTTTTCCTGATGTGAAATTCTAAATCACGACATTTAGATAACATGCCCAAATCATCTCCTTATTTCACGAGTCAGGAGCAAGTGTATAACTGAGTAGATGAAATCCCCTCATTTCTGTGGGAGTCATAACATCAGGGAGTTACGCCCCTCCGCAAATACACGTCATGAAGCTGACTCTCCCTCTTCATGGCGTGATCCTCGGTGTTGCTCTCCTGGTTCCTATGGCTCCATTTTTAAAAATTTTTCTCTTTAAGACAATTTGTTTGGAGGATGAATAGAGTTATTGGAAGAAAAGGTCACTGAGGGAAAGCAAATAGAAAGATTATTTAATTTCTACCTCTGTTTAGAAAACAAGGCTGCAATTTTCAGTCTACTCTCTACTGTCCACAACTTGCTAGGTAATCTAAGCAAATCACTTAACATTTTCTAAACTTCACATGTGGAACTAAAAGGAAAACTGGGATAGCTATTACCATCTCTCAGTGATTTGAAATCCCAAGACACACCTATATCTGATCCAACTCAAAAAATGCTTCAATTGGTGAAAGACTTATATGCTGAAAATTATAAGACATTATTGAAAGAACTCGAAGAGGACACAAAGAAATGGAAAGATATTCCGTGCTCTTGTATTGGAAGAATAAACATAGTTAAAATGTCCATACTTCCTAAAGCAATCTACAGATTCAATGCAATCCCAATCCGAATCCCAATGGCATTCTTCACAGAAATAGAACAAAGAATCCTAAAATTTATATGGAACAACAAAAGACCCTGAATAGCCAAAGCAATCCTGAGGAAAAAGAACAAAGCTGGAGGCATCACAATCCCTGATTTCAAAATACACTGCAAAGTTATAGTAATCAAAACAGCATGGTACTGGCACAGAAACAGACAAACAGATCAATGGAACAGAACTGAAAGCCCAGAAATAAAACCACCCATCTGTGGACCACTGATTTTCGACACAGGAGCCAAGAACATACAATGAAGGAAGGAAATTCTCTTCAGTAAGTGGTGCTGGGAAAACTGGACAGCCAGATGCAAGAGACTGAAAGTAGACCGTTATCTTACACCATACACAATAATGAACTCAAAATGGATTAAAAATTTGAAGGTAAGGGGCTGGCCCCGTGGTCGAGTGGTTAAGTTCGCGCGCTCCGCTGCAGGCGGCCCAGTGTTTCGTTGGTTCGAATCCTGGGCGCGGACATGGCACTGCTCATCAGACCATGCTGAGGCAGCATCTCACATGCCGCAACTAGAAGGACCCACAACGAAGAATATACAACTATGTACCGGGGGGCTTTGGGGAGAAAAAGGAAAAAATAAAATCTTTAAAAAAAAAAAAAAATTTGAAGGTAAGACCTGAAACTATGAAACTCCTAGAAGAAAATATAGGTAGTACACTCTTTGGCATCGGTCTTAGCAGTATCTTTTCCAGCAATATGTCTACTCAGGCAAGGGAAACAAAAGAAAAAAATAAACAAATGGGACTACATCAGACTAAAAAGTTTCTGCAAGGCAAAGGAAACCATGAACAAAATGAAAAGACAATCCACCAACCGGGAGAAAATATTTGCAAATCATATATCTGACAAGGAGTTAATCTTCAAATATAGAAAGAACTCATGCAACTCAACAACAACAAAACAAACAACCCAAACGAAAAATGGGCAGAGGAAATGAATAGACATTTTTCCAAAGAAGATATACAGATGACCAACAGGCACATGAAAAGATATTCAACATCACTAATTATTAGGGAAATGTGAATCAAAACTACAATGAGATATCACCTTACACCTGTCAGAATGGCTATAATTACCAAGGAAAAAAATAACAAATGTTGGAAAGGATGTGGAGAAAAAGGAGCCTTGATACACTGTTGGTGGGAATGCAAACTGTTACAGCCACTATGGAAAACAGCTTGGACATTTCTCAAAAAATTAAAAATAGAACTACCATGTGATCCAGCCATCCCACTACTGGGTATTTATCCAAAGAACATGAAATCAAGAATACAAAGAGGTTTATGCACCCCTGTATTCACTGCGGCATTATTCACAATAGCCAAGACATGGAAGCAACCCAAGTGTCCATCAACTGATGATTGGATAAAGAAGATGTAGTATATATACATACAAGGAATACCACTCACCCATAAAAAAAGACAAAATTGTCCCATTTGAAACAACATGGACGGACCTTGAGGGTATTACATTAAGTGAAATAAGCCAGAGACAGACAAAAACTGCATGATTTCCCTCATATGTGGAAGATAAACACATGGACAAAGAGAACAGATTTGTGGTTAGCAGAGGGGAAGGGGGTTAGGGGATGGGAGAAAGTGGTAAAGGGGCACATTTATATGGTGATGGATAAAATTAGACTGTTGGTGGTGAGCACGATGCCATCTATACAGAATACTGATAACAATATACGCCTGAAATTTCACAATGTTATAAACCATTATGACCTCTATAAAATAATAAAAAAATAATAATAATAAAATAAAAATACTAGACAGACTAAACAAAGCAAATCAAAACACTGTAGTGCCCCCTTATTCGAAGTTTTGCTTTCAAAGTTTCTGCTACCCGAGGTAAACTGTGGTCTGAAAATATTAAATGGAAAATTAAAGAAATTAACAATTCATAAGTATTAAATTGTGCATCATTCTGAGTATCGTGATGAAATCTCGAACCACCCTGCTCCATCCTGCCCAGGACATGACTCATCCCTTTGTTCAGCAATCCACGCTATGCTCGATACCCACCCGTTAGTCACTTAGTAGCTGTCTTGGTTATCAGATCAACTGTCACAGTATCAC
Source organism: Equus asinus (assembly GCF_041296235.1). NCBI lineage: Eukaryota > Metazoa > Chordata > Mammalia > Perissodactyla > Equidae > Equus > Equus asinus. The sequence goes on along the minus strand of NC_091796.1, from coordinate 57,553,664 downwards.
ATGCTTGTGTTCAGTAACCCTTATTTTACTTAATAACGGCCCTAAAGCACAAGAGTAGGGATGCTGGCGCTTTGGATATGCCAAAAAGAAGCCATAAAGTCCTTCCTTTAAGTGAAAGGCAAAAGTTCCTGGCTTAAAAAAGGAAGAAAAAAATTCTTATGCTGAGGTTGTGAAGATATAAAGTAAGAACAAATCTTCTGTCCGTGAAGTTGCGAAGAAGGGAAAAGAAATCTATGCTAGTTTTGCTGTCACACCTCAAATATGTATGTATAGGAAAAAACATAGTGTATGTATAGGGTTTGGTACTATCCACGGTTTTAGACGTCTGCTAGGTGTCTCGGAACGTATCTCCCACGGATAAGGAGGAACTACTGTACCAATGCCTGAGACCTACTCAGACCAAGCAGGGCAGAGTCGCTGAGGGTAGAGGCCAGACATAGACATTATTTTATTTTTTTAAGTTCCTGAATTGATTCTAAAGAGCAGCACTTCAATCTCAGAAGAACTTTAACCTAACATTAACTTCAGTTGTTTCTTTTATCTACCGTCTCTTTCCTTTCTACTCGTCCAGGGCCCTATTGTGGATTATGTAAAATATAAGTTCACCAAAACGCAGTTTCCTCTCTCCTCTCCTCTTCTCTATGCTTACTCAGGAAAACCACCCCTGGCACTCTGTGCAATACACCTCACCCTCAAGCGCTAACTCTCCACGCGTCACGAGCTGCACCCACCTTCCCCGCCAGTAAGGCCTCCAAGTGCTGCTGAAGAAACGCAGCTGAGTCTGCTGCGGCCCTGAGAACTCAGTTTCCTGCCTCAGGTCCTGTGTCATCTCCTCTTCTTCTTTCCCTAAAAATCTATTTGCAACCTCCAGCTCTCTTCTGTCAACACCTCATTCAACTCCAAGTCGCTTATTTTGGCATATTCTCTTACCTCCTACTTAACAAAAGACCCCAACACTGCCTCTCATCCCTCCAGCCGAAAAGATGCCCCTTCTTCCTCTCGTGGCTCTCCAGATCACCTGATCTCTTGGCCTCACATCTTCATGCTTCTCTGGGACCTGACTATGCCAACCAGCTTCTCTTTCTCATGACACTGAAATCTCTTTTTCTCTAGTAACTTTCCTTCTCACTCTATAAACATGTTCAATATCACTTATCCTAAAAATTTCCCCTTGATTTCTCACTTCTCTTTTCTGTCTGATTTCTGTTCTCCCCTTATTTAAAATTGTTGAAGGAACAGTCTAGAATAATGGTACTGTGGTCATGACAGCTTTAAAGAGCCCTTAACACTTACAGACCAACTGAAATGTTAAAGAATGAAATCATATGATGTCTTGGATTTGCTTTAAAATAGTAGCGAACGGGGTCAAGTAGGAAGAGGTACAGATGAAACAAGATGGTCATGGCCATTGGCTGGTCATTGTTGAAGCCGCTTGATCAGTACACGGTGGTTCATTATTCTGTTCTATCTGCTTTTATAGATGTTAAATGTTTCCAAAATAAAAAATTTTTTAAACTCTATATGCATTGTCCTCTCTTCTCACAGTCACTCTTCAGCCCGCTCTTACCTGGCTCCTTCCCATTCTTGCAAAAGTATTCTCACTATAGCCACTTGTGACCTTCAATTGCCAAATCCATTAAACATCTTTCATTAATTACCTTACTGGGACTGTTTACTACAATTGTTATTGCCAACCATTCTCTCCTTCCTGAAACACGCTGCTCGCTTTACTTCTGCAGCATGATAGTCCCTTAGCTCTCCCAACTCTCCGAACTTTCCTTCTCTGTCCACCGCTCAAGTGCTGAGATCACCTCTTGGTTTCCTCCTCACTCGGTCTTCACACTACACACTCTCCTCAAGTGATCTCAAGTCTTTGGTTTCATTTCTACCTAAATGCTGGAGATACCCAACTACATATCTCCAACCCAAACTTTCCACTGGCTTCATTCTTAACTATCCAAGTGCCTAACGAGCATCCTTACTGAAGTCCCATAAACTCATTTGGCCTCAAGCTGAATCCACAGACTTCTGTAAACTTGCTCCTTGTCCTCTGTCCTCTGTTCCTCCACCTGTGAAAACAGTTCTCTTCCATCATGTTCCTCAGTACGCCAGACTCCTCCCCCTCTTCACCACTCCCTTCCTTTCTTATCTACACACCTTCCCTCCCCAAAGTAACCAGAGACATTCTCAGAAAACACACACTTGATCATATCATTTTTCTGTTTTAAACCCTTCAAAATTCACCTTCAAAAAACCCTTCAAAATAGAATTAACATACGACTTCCTTAACATGATACACAGTGGCCTCCAAGAGCTGCCCTCCTCCTCACTTCAGTTCTCAGCACAGCATGTCTTGCAGTTTACACTCCAAATCCCTAAACTGTTTACCTTCCAGCTTGTGCGCCTTCACAGTTCTCATCTCTCTGTGTTGCTCATGTGTCAGTTCTGCCTGGAATGCACTTCTCTCCACTATCTGTCACCTGCTCTTTCTTGAAGCCTCATTCAGGTGCCTTTTTCTCCAGGAAGCTTTCCCTAATCCTCAGTCCCCTCCAATTAGGGTGATGGTTCTCTCTTTGGTGTTCCCACATCCCTGTGAATCCCTACAAAGAGCTCTATCTCCCCCGTTAGACTGTGAGCTCCTCAAGGACAAGAACTTCTCTCTTTTACTTTAATGTCCTCAGCATTCAGCTCAGTGGCTGATAAATTATAGATGCTCAATAATTGACGACTAAATGAATGATTACCTAAAAGAAGATTCAAATGAAAGTTTTCTATCACTGGCACTTGATATAGCTATTTTACAGTCTATAAAATTTTCAATAGTCAAAATTAATAGATTCATAATATTTCTAAATAAAACACATACAATGATTGTCTAATGTGAAGAATAGCTAAAACGGTTCTATTTTGTTTACATGATATGAAATAATTTTTGTAGTGTGTGCCAGAATGCTATAAATGACAAGAACTATAGCATGCTTTTGTATAGTTCTCTAAATCAGTACTCCCACATTTACTTGAAGGTATCACAAATAACAATGACCAATTGATTGCTACCATGTGCCAGGTACTGTGCTAAATAATAACCACCATTATTTCATTTAGACTTGGCATGTTAGTTATATTAACCCATTTAGAAAAGAGGAATTTGAGGCTAAAAGAAGTTAAACTACACACCAAATATTACAGGAACTAGTATGTAACAGAGTCAGGACATGAATGCAGGTCTGCCTGACTGCAAAGAGTGAAGACACTAAAATCTCTGAATCTTCCTGAAAAACATCAAAACCTCAATATAACTTAAAAGTACAATTTTATCCAGAATTAGAGTATATGGCATATTTCAAATACAACTTCAAAATCCTCTTTTATATCTCTATAATAACAGGATAAAAGTGTTGACAATACCCAAACTGAAAATGAAAATTAATTTAAATGAAATTATTGACAATTTTCCCAACAGCCCCATGAGTTAATTACTGTGATCCTCAGCTTTCAGATGAGGTGGTGGAGGGGACACCATGCAGTGCCTTCATTCTCGCCCCCTCCTCACCAATCTCAAAAGCCCCTTCTAAAGCCTTCTAAAGCCCTCCCAGGAAACAGGTCTGGGGAGAGACAGTTTTTTGTTGTAATAGGCGTAGAATTAAGTGTTGTTCTGGGAAGATACCAGAACTGAACAGACCATGGAATTCCAAACATGACTTGAAACTGAAGAGGCTTGTTCAATGACAAGGAGCTCGCTCTAACCTGTACCCAAGGTTGATCCAACGAGTGTCCTACAGACGGTCCTCCGTCTCGGCACAACTGTAGCCTCCAGCTTCCTCTTCGGTATGTGGAGTGACTCTAGTGTGGAAATTGGCTCTCCTTTCTCCTCTCCCAAGTTATCTCACCCCTCATTATACTGGGTTGGGCTTTCCTGTGTAATTCCTTCACTTTACTGAACCAAATAATTCATAGGCTGTCGAATAGATCCAATATTTCACTGTTATGTTTTATCCCACTCAGATATGCAAAGTTTTTAATTAAATTTAATTTCTAATTGCATGCTGTGTCTGACGCAACAATTTAATCTGCTTCTTTGCAGGGAGAGTCAGTCAATTCACTATTTTCTTCATCATTTCAGCGTTAAACTCTGAGTTCATGGCTCAGCCCTGCCTGGCTCTCATTGCCATTTCCTCCCAGAGTGGCATCTAAAGGCCGGGAGTTATCAGGGAATCAGTGACAAGGGAGTCTGTTCACAGCTTTCAGCAGGCACCTACTGACGTCCCTGGTGCCTCTGGTCTTTGGGCACTGCGTCCCCCTGTAACTCCAGTTGTTTGGGCCACGCAGGATGCTCCTGTCAGATTCTGTCTCCCACTCAGCTCATTTGCTCTCACTGAGAATCAGCAGTTATCTCCTGGCATGGCCCCACAGAGCAACCCCAGAGGAAGGCGGGCTCCCTGATCGTCAGGAAGCTGTGGCAGTGCCCACCTCCCCCGCAATCAAAGGGCCCCTGCCTCTGCCTCACTTGGCACGTAAGAGGCCAGGTGGACAGGCTGCACCTCCCCACACCCAGCGTGAACAGGACCCCACTTCTCTCAGCCTCTCTCTGGGTCTCAGGGACTCCCACTCAAACTGAAGAGTTGCAACCAGACAAGGCAAGCCACATCTGGTGATGAAATCTCTTAGCATTCCTTCCAAATGCTGCTACAACTGCCATTATTGGTTTGATACAATGTTCCGGCTGATATTCACAGCAGAGGTTATGGAGTGAGCATGCTGTTTTCAGTATCTTTTGTCTAGATGGCTTTGCCACTCCCGTGACTCTCCAGGACAAATGTCACATTTATTCCTGGCCTCCATGTGAGGCCCACTGCGGATTCTCTTCCGCCCCCGGCTGCTGTGCTCCCAGTAGATATCAGCCAGCTCATCCCCACCTGCTCATCAAGTTAGATCCACGGAGAGAGAGTCGTTCTGTAGAAGCCCAGTAGCTTACTCACAACCAGAAACTAGGGTCGCTGACATTCAGTCGAGCACACGTTGTCCGTCTGCTCGTGCCTGCAGCAGCCGGATGCAGAGATCTGAAGTGACCAGACCTCACCAAATTCTTTGCTGATGACTAATTGGGTCTGAAATCCTTGCCATAATATCTATTAATTGAGAGTTTTCTACATGTCAAGTTCTTCCATATTTTATTTCATTTAACACCTACAATGACAGGTGAGAAATTATTTCAGAGTATAAGGAAAATGCATTTATTTTGCAGATGAGAAACTGAAGCTCAGAGAACTGTGGCCCCGTCTCGGGGTCTGGGGATGGCAGGCGGTGCGATGGGGGTTTGAAGCATCTGGCCAGGCTCTCCCCAGGGCAGCCTCTGGAGCCCAGGGAGACCAGTTTTCCTTTGATTGCTTCTTTGCTATTGTTTTTTTTTTCCCCCCCTTCATATTCAAGGGAATATATTCAATCTTCGACCTTCTGTGTCCTGTTTTTAAAACTGTGTTTTTAAACACAGGGGGAGGCCAGAGGGGCCCGTAGTGGGCTCAGAGCCCTGCCCCATTTCAACCAGAGGACTACTCTTTTATCTCATTTATTGACTTTCCACACATTTCATATGAGAAAAGGTTTGCAACACTTTAAAAAGAAGTCAGGGATAGTATGAATGAAAGAAAATAACAAGTGATTCAAAATCTTTTATTTTTTTAAGATTTTGTTTTTTTCCTTTTTATCCCCAAAGCCACCAGTACATAGTTGTATATTCTTTGTTGTGGGTCCTTCTAGTTGTGGTCAAAATCTTTTCTTAATCAATGTTTTCTATTTCTTTTATTTCAAAACCTAAGAGTGAACCGATAACAGAGTTGCCTAACAATTAGTATTTTGGAACCCCTCTCTCTTTCTCTATTTTCACCTCTAGCAGAGACAATATAAAGCACGAAATAAAAGGCAGCAGAGGGAAAGCAAAGGCTTGCATAAATAGCTCAGGAGTCATGGAGCAGTGACCAACGATTTCATTCCTCCCCAGGAATAGGAAATTCCCAGCTGGTTCACTGAGGACTGTTGGAAGTTGAGAATGATCAAACATATAAACTGTGTTTTCCAGATCAAACCAACTCAGAAGTTTTTAAATCACCAGAAAATAGTACTTCCCTGGCTCTCTCCTGGCTCTGTTAGGAACACCAGTCTGCTGACCCCCGCGCCCCCATCTGAGAGGCAGGAGGGCTGGCTGGAGCCTCAGGGTCCTGCTGGCCTGGTGCTAGCATTTACATTTCCCCAAGCTTGCCCCACTGCCTCAGGCTTGGCTCCAGGCCATGTCACCGGGAGCTGTTCTGCTACTGGTTCCCGCGATGCCCAGACCCAGTGCTGTTCGCAGTAGGCACCATCTCCAGTCACCTCCTCTCTGAGATAGACACCGATCCCCACTCTTCTCTCTGAAGGGATCACCAGCCCAGCGCTGCAGATGCCCTGGGTGTTCACTGCAGGATGGGGCTCTTGGGTGTGGTTTGCTCTTTTCTTTCTGCCTTCTCGCCTGGGGCACTGGCGCCGGCATGGAGAGGTGGGGTCGGAGGACTGCCTAAGCCACAGATACCTGTCCTATTCACAGCACTTCTCCCTTCTTATTTGTTCCATTATCTCCACACTTAGTGAGCATCTTGGGGTGAGTTTTCTGGACAAAAGTATCCTCAGAACTTCATGTCAGAGCTCCACGGAGCGCTCTCTTCCAGACAGGCAGAGATGCCCCCAAATTCTCAGGTGAACGCAATTAGAACCACCTGCCTTACCTAGGATCACTCAGCCACTGCTCATCTAAGGGGTCAGCCAGCCCACAAAGCTCATCTTTTTTTATTAAACCATCAGAAGTTGGTCTAAGTCACTCTGACAGGGAAAATCTATTCATTCGATCCACAAGTATGTATTATATGCAAGCTGTTCCAAGCCAGAGCCACGAAATGAAGGCACATCTTTGAAGAACATAGGTATAATCATGACTATACACCCAGTAACTGGCATCTGTTAGCCACTCAATAAAGATTTGTTGAATAAAAAACTCAATGAGGACACCACTCCTCCCCTTCACGCAGCTTAGAGTCTAGTGCTCAATAAAGACAATTAAACAAGCAGGGCCAATGCCGAGTGGAGAGTGCTGAACAAGGGGACCCAGGGCACTAAGGGGACCCAGAGGAGGGACAACTAGACTCGAGAGCTAGACACTGCCTCCTGAGGGAAATTGCACTGAGGATGGGCAGGAGTCAGCGAGGGGAGGAAGGATAGGGAAGATAAGATGTTCTAGACAGAGGCAAAGGTGAGAGACAAGAGAACGTGGTTCCAACTGAGGAACAGAAGGGGTGCCATGTGCCGGGAATACAAGGTACAGGGGGCAGAGTGGCAAGACACGAGGGTGAAGAGATAAGCAGAAGCCAAATCATCAAGAACACCGTAAGCCACTTGTGGAATTCAGAGGTTTGGACAGATTTTACAAAGTGGAAACGTTTCTGGGACTGGTTGGTGGGCAGCCAGGAATTAGTGAAAGTCAGCATCACTGGAGAGGAAGTCAGCTTCCAGTAAGAACGCAAGAGGTAGCAGAGGGACACACTGAAAAATCATAGTTCTCTACAGACATTAGATGCTCCATCTCCTGGGTCTAATCCCGCAATGCCTTGAATCTCCCCTCCTCCCCTCACTGGTTTTGGGACCTCACCAAAGCACACTGCGGTCAGAGGAAAGAGGACAGAGTCGAAGGGCAGTTGTGTGAAATTTCCAAAGGACCATGCAGCCCCGTAGCTCTGCCAGGGACCACAAGCGTACCCCTGACTGCTGACTCCCTCTCACACATACACACACAAGCCTTCTCACCCTCAAATTTTGAGAAGGAGGGGAAAAAAAAGGAGAGACAAAAATGCCCATGAGCAAGAGTAAAACGTTTGTTAGGGAACACTGTGAACTTTAATCTCCCTTTATCCTAGTATCCCAGTTGCCAACCTTCCCCAGTCCTGCCCAGCCAGTGCCCCATTGGGCCTGGTGGATGCCCAGGCCACGGCAGATGTGTCCCATGTGCTCCTATCCCTCTGCCTTTGGCCCTTCTGATACAGGGTTGGCGAGCCGAGGAGTCAAAAGAAAGATTTCTTGGACTCTCAAAGTCTGGCAGTAGTGCTCTTTTATTCAGAGAATAGTATGGAACAGCATGGGGACAGGATCCATGGGCAGTAAAGAGCTGCTGCCATGGGGACAGGACCCATAGGTAGTAAGAGCTGCTGCAAACATGGGTTGAGGGTAGGGCTAAATTTAAGGCATAGGTATGTGAGTTATCTCTTTACAAAACAAAGGAAAGAATATGTAAAAACAGTTGTTAAAATGGTATCAGTGCAGGTGGGGTCTGGTTATTGAGTGGTCCTATAATTTTTAGATAAGAATCAAACTGGATTAAGTAAATGGCTGAAGCCACCACGATAAATATTATTTTTAGCTAAAGACAAAGGAGGATGTTGGGGATGAAGGGGGAGTGGATCATGGGAGATTACCACACAAAGTACAGTAAACAAGATGCAGATTTAAGTCCCTGCCTTTGGCATTGATTAAGAGTTTCTAGAGATAAGGTCATCCCCCCTTCTTCCTGGTACAGAGAAGGAGACACCTTTACAGAAGGAGATTTCCTCTACAATGTAAATGTCTCTTAACAAGGGGTAAGTAAATTCTACTCCTCAGAGCCTCCTTCCCGTCTGCAGTTTTTAAAAGTAACCAGTCTAAAATAATCCTCATCACTATCACTGGTCCCTGAGTGAAGCCCAGTGTCCACCAGTTTTATTTCCCCTTAAGGATTTATTTATTCTGCCTGGGTCTCATTTCAGGCTATTAGGGTGCTAAACCTCCTCTGGGCACAGCCTTGTGGCATCTGCATCACCACTAACCATTACAAGTTCCTCCTGGGAGGTTGGAAACAGACCATAAGAAAAGACACTCAAATATGGGGGAGCAAGCCCCATCCCAGAGGAAAGCCCATTGAGCTTGTGGGGGACTGGAACTGGCCACCCCAAGATATGTCTCTTTGGCATAAGGATTATTTCGGGCTGGTTACTTTTAAAAAACTGCAGACAGGAAAGCAACTCTGAAAAATAGAATTTACTTACCCTTTGTTAAGAGACATTTACATTGTAGAGGAAATCTCCATCGGTAAATGTGTCTCCCTCTCTGTACCAGGAAGAAGGGGAGATGACCTTATCTCTAGAAACTCTTAATCAATGCCAAAGGCAAGGACTTAAATCTGCATCTTGTATACTGTACTTGTCTGGTAACCTCCTGTAACTGACTACCCCTACCCCCAACATGGTCCTTTGTCTTTAGTTGACGATGATATTTAAGGTGGCAGCTTCAGCCATTTTGGCGAGTGGCTCAGGTTGCCTGAGCCTCTCCCATGTAGACATGTTATAAAGCTTTGTTTAATTTTCTCCTGCTATTCTCTCTCATGTGAATTTAATTCATTCTCTGGCCAGAAGAACCCACAGCGGGTAGAGGAAATGTTTTCCTCCCCTACAGGCTGCATCTTCCAGAATTGAAAGGCCTTCAGGTATTCCCCACTGACCCAAGAGCAGATGATCTTTTTATGTAACACAGCCTGGCCATAATATTCACTGGAAGATAGGGAAAGATGGCCAGAAAATGGGACCCTAATTGTTAACATCATACTACAATTAGATCTATTTTGCAAAAGAACCAGGAAATGGGAAGAAATCCCTTATGTCCGGTGCTTCACGGCATTATGTCTAAATGAAGGGTTAAAGGTTGAATCTAAGACTTCAAAAATACTTCCCATATTACAAGATCTTTCTGATGAGGAGGACCTGCTCCTCCATATCACCAAATATGGGACTAAGGAAAGCGCACCTCAGAGTCCACCTCGCTCATATACTCCAGCTTCGGCCCCACTGTTAGACCAGCTGGTGAGCCCCTAAGAGACCTCCACCTTATCCCCCTATCTCACCCCTGCTTAAGCCAAAGGTCGTAATGAGGCCAAACCTCTCACTCCCCCCCAACATCCGAGCAATACTTCTACAGGGAATTGCAGTCTCCAACAACCAAGGACCCATCACCCTCCTCTTCCAGACAGTACAACTAGATTCGGAACAATTGGATTAGCTACAAACCTGGGATATATCCCCTAAGACAAGTGCCTGGTGGTGAGGGGAGACTTATTAATGTGCACATCCCCTTTTCCAACTCTGATTTGTATAATTGGAAGGCACACACTAAAGGATTGAGGGCTGACCCAGAGGAATTCATAAACCCAATGAAGGGAATCTTCTCCACTCGCGATCCAACTGGGGCAGATATTCAAAGCTGTTAACTACACTCCTTACAGCTAAGGAAAAGTCAGCTGTTCTGTTCGAAGCCAAAGAACAAGCAGATAATGAATATGACCCAAGATCAGACATCTGCAGGCCTAGTGAACAGGCTGTGCTGGGGACTGACCCAGAGTGGAATCCCAATGATCCTGATGATCAAGAAAAGCTAGGATATTTGGAGGATCTGTTTTTGAAAGCCATGAAAATAGTAAGCCAGTCACCCATTAACTGGCCTAAATTAAGAGAGGTCCAACAAGGCCCTGAGGAAAATCCCTCTGCTTCTTTTCAGAGGCTGTGGGACTGCCTCAGGCAATATACAAACTGGGACCCTGAGGCCCAGTGCAGTACAGTGATTCTAATTCTCTATTTCACATCTCAAAGTGCTCCAGACATCTGTAGGAAACTCCAAAAGCTAGCTATAGGTCCTGATACTAATCCTGCATAACAAGTAGAGGCTGCATTTAGGGTGTTTGATAACTGGGATGAAGCTGAGGATGAAAAGGAAGACAAGAAGATGAAAAGGCAAGCCGCCCTCCTAGCTGCCGGCCTCCAGTCTACTCAAGGTAACCTGAGGAAGAGAAGGAATATGCCACGGGTGAGTGACCCCAGCCCCCACTGAGGGACCAGAAGGCCACCAACAAAGTTGGGGGTTAATCGGTGTGCGTACTGCAAACAGGAAGGGCCTTGGCAGCAGGATTGTCCAAATTGTCCCCAGAGAGGGAAGAGATTGAACAAGACCAAGCTGTGGCAACTTCCCTTGGCTACAGATGAGATGTGATGGGGCTGTGAGGCTCTCCAATTGGCTCCAGGATCCCCAGATGACCTTGGCAGTAGGAAGAGAGCATGTTGAATTCTCCCTCAATAGTGGAGCCACATTCTCCACGTTGAATGCCCAAAATAGACAAAAACCTTTCTAAAGGAAAGTGTGACATAAAAGAGGTATCAGGAAAAGAGAGACCAAAAGATTTCTGGAGTCCTTGACCCGTGAAATAGGATTGTCGACACAAATAATCCATAACCAATCTATAAATCAAAACTGGAATGAGTTTATTATGAGCCAAATGTGAGGACCATAAAGCCTGGGGCCTTTCTTCCCCCACAGAGGACGAGCACCAAAGAAGTGGGGGTGTACAGAGCAGTTATATACCCTTAAAGAGCATGTTTCACATATGATTGAAATGTCCCTTTTACAATAGTCACAAGACTGCTCTGTCAGCACAGCAATTGATGGACACAGCAGGGTAGCAGGTCTGTTGTCTCGAGCTGGGTAGTCACAGGCAAGCACAGCAACCAGTTCCTAGCCTAGGGAGAGATGCTTATCCTTAAGGAAATGCCAATGTGGGGGAAGTTGCATCTTTGTCTTGAGACCATTTTTTTTTTTTTTAAAGATTTTATTTTTTTCCTGTTTCTCCCCAAAGCCCCCCGGTACATAGTTGTATATTCTTCGTTGTGGGTCCTTCTAGTTGTGGCATGTGGGACGCTGCCTCAGCGTGGTTTGATGAGCAGTGCCATGTCCGCGCCCAGGATTCGAACCAACGAAACACTGGGCCGCCTGCAGCGGAGCGCGCGAACTTAACCACTTGGCCACGGGGCCAGCCCCTGTCTTGAGACCATTTGTTCTTGTCTTTGGAACATAGCAAATGCTTAAAGTAGATATACAATGCATGTTCAATGGCCATGTCAGGCCCTTTTGGAAAAACAAGCTCAAGCCAAATTAGGTTTACACCAAATGGCTTCTTCATATATGCCAATATATCCTGTTGCTTGCCATTTTTATCAGAATCAAAAATGCTGAAGCATTCTTTTCTGCATGTACCAGAATGCCCTGTTCCCCTTCTAGGGAGAGACATGCTATCTAAGTTAGGGGCCTCAATAGGCTGGGAACAAAATAAAATAGAGATCCAAGTCCCCAAAAGTTGGGGAGGGGAGCTGATGGCCCTATTACAGGATACAGCAGCACCTGAGAAGGAGGAGATTCCCCTAAACGTTTTAAGCTGAGCTAACTTGGAATTATGAGCACAAAGACTGGTGGGGCGAGCAGCTGGTGCCACACCAGTAAACATCAAATTGAAGCAGGTGGATCACTGGCCCCGTGTAAAACAATACCCCTTGAAGCCAGAAGCCATAAAGAGGAATCTTTCCTGTAATCAACAGGTTTTTAGAATAGGGGAATATAGATTTGTTCGAGACCTTAGTGCTGTCAATGCTGTAGAGTACTGGATTTGTAATAGTATCTTCATTTTGTTTCTGGCACAGAGCTCTTAAAACTCTTGTAAATTTCCCATATAAGAGCCATAGGGGCATCTTTGTTATAATAATTACTTTAGTCTTCAGTTCCTGAAATAACTCCAGAGCAATAAAGGTGAAATAGGTGTCTTTCATTATTCTTAACAAGCCGCTTTCAACCACACCTGAATTTATGTTAATAAGGTGACTTTTAGAAAGCCCCAAAGGGTGGGGGCTGGTTGCCAGGGAAACCAATTTTGTGATTTGGGGGTTGGAACTTTCAGCCCCGTCCCCCTCCACACACCTCCAGGGTGGGGAGAGGGGCTGGAGATTGAGTTCAATTGCCAAAAGCCAATGGTCTAATTAACTATGCCTGTGTAATGAAGTCTCCATTAAAACCAAAAGATTGGGATTCATAGAGCTTCTGGGTTGGTAAATACCTGGAGATTCCAGGAGAGTGGCATGCCCTGAGAGAATCTGAGAGCTCCATGTTGCTTCCACACATATCTTGCTCTATGCATCTCTTCCAGCTGGCTGTTAAGTAAAATGTTTTCCTGAGTCCTGTGAGCCACTCTATCAAATTAATCAAACCCAAGGAGGGGGTTGTGGGAGCCTCTGGTCTGCGTCTGGTTGGTCAGAAGCATACGTAACAACCTGGACCTGCAATTGAAACTACAGGGGCCAGAAATGGACCCCTTTGAATGGGATAAGCTATGTGACCAAGCTTTCAAAAAGCTTAAAGCTTGCTAATGGAAGCCCCTGCAGTGGTCTTACAAGACCTGAGCAAAATGTTTGATCTATATGTTCGCAAAAGACAGAATAGCTAGAGCAGTGCTAATCCAAATGTTGGGACCCCTAAAAGGAGTGGTAGCCTACTTCTCAAAGTAGCTAGTGTAGGGGAAAAGGCATTTCCTCTACCTTCTCTGGGTTCGTCTGGCCGGAGAACGAATTAAATTCACATGAGACAGAATAGCAGGAGAAAATTAAACAAAGCTTTATGAGGACCATGGCCCAGGGCCTTTCTTCCGGAAGGAAGAAAGGGCACCGAAGAAGTGGGGTGCACAGAGTGGTTATATACCCCCAAACAGGATGTTTCACATATGATTGAAATGTCCCTCCCACAGTAGTCACAAGATTGCCCTGTCGGCACAGCGCTTGATGGACACAGCAGATAGTGCGTCTGCTATCTTGGTGGGCTTAGCAGGAGGCAAGTCTATTGTCTCAAGCTGGGTGGTCACAGGTGAGCACAGCAATCAGTTCCTAGCCTAAGGAAAGATGCTTAATCCTTAAAGAAACGCCAACGTTGGGAGGGGGAGGGAAGTCACCTTTATCTCAAGGGCCTTTCTTCTTGCCATAGGGAATATCTAAAGCAGACATACAATGCATGCTCAACGGCCTGGGTCAGGCCCTTTTGGAAAGACAAGGTCAAGCCACATTAGGTTTACACCAAATGGCTACCTCATGTTCTCCAACACATCCCACGGCTTGCCATCTTTACCCGTCAATGCACACATGGGAGAGGCCCAGGCAAGCCGAGCAACCCACCAAAATGGCTGAAACCACCACCCCAACCATCACATCCAGCTAAAGATAAAGGAGGACGCTGGGGGTGGGGGGAACCAGCCACAGGAGGCCACCAGACAAGCACAACAAACATGCAGATTTAAGTCCTTGCCTTTGGCATTGATTAAGAGTTTCTAGAGATAAGGTCATCTCCCCTTCTTCCTGGTAGAGAGGTAGATACCTTTACAGATGGAGAGTTCCTTTACAATGTAAATGTCTCTTACAGAGGGTAAGTAAATTCAACTTTTCAGTTGCTTTCCTGTCTGCAAAGAAACCAGCCTCAAATAATCCTCATGCCGAAGAGACATATCTTGGCGTGGCCAAGACCAGTCCCCCACACTAGAGACCATGGTGAAAGGATGGCTCTCATGCTTGAGAGCTGTAGCTGCCACCTGCCTCTTAATCAAGAAAGCAGAACAACTGACTATGGGCCAACCTCTGATGGTCTGGACCCCCCAACAAGGCTCTAGCCTACTAGAAGCTAGAGGACATCTATGCCCATCCCAGAATAGAATACTACAATATCAAGCTATGCTGCTAGATTTTCCTCAGATTTCTTTAAAACTCCATCATACCTTAAACCCAGTTTCCCTCCTCCCTGATTCCAATGGGCCTGTTACCCACGCTTGCCCAGAAGTGATTGCCAGCCACAGACGTCTCCAGAAGCAAACCATTAATTCCTGTTCTACCCTTCTATGAATTTACACTAGTCTATTCTCCTGGTGGCATAAGGGAAGCCACTACACATGGTTGCCAGTGGTCCCCAATGATGCGGGCTCAGTGAGTCGAGAGTCGAAAGAAAGATTTCTCGGACTCTCAAGGTCTGGCAGTAGTGCTCTTTTATTTAGAGAATAGCATGGAGTAGCATGGAGACAGGACCCATGGGCAGTAAGAGCTGCAGGCTTGGGGACAGGACCCATGGGCAGTAAAGAGCTGCTGGCATGGGGACAGGACCCACAGGCAGGAAGAGATGCAATGTGTTGAGGGTTAGAGCTAAATTTATAAGGCATAGATATGTGAGTTATTTCTTTACAAGACAAAGGAAAGATCATGAAAAAAATCGTTAAAATGGTAGCAGTCTAGGTGGGGGTCTGGTTATTGGGTGGTCCTACAACTTTAAATAAGAAATCAGATCGGATTAAGTCAGGGCGTCCTATGCTTCCCGGAAGATGATATTGATCAGTATGTAGGGCACGGCACCGTGGGTTTCTCTCCCTGGGGCAGCCTTGATCCTCATCACCCCCAATAGTCAAGGGCTGGATGATAAACCATCAAGGGAAGATTCAAGTCCCCAAACGAACAGCTTAGGGACTCCTTAAGAATGCTCATGCTATCTTAAAACTTGGAAAATTGGTTTGTCCCAAGATCAGCTAAATCCTATTTGGGTACGGCCGGGCTTGGTGTTACTAATCACTTACTCTTCTCTAAAATTAGAAGGAGTCACCCCTCTATGCATCACACAAGGATGAGAAAGGCTCCCACGTGTGAACAAGAGAGATCATCAAAAACAATTGGTGACTCCAAGTTTTCCTGCAAACCACTCTGATTTGAAACTCTTGTTTCGGTGACACTGTACAGATACGTAAATCCCAATGACTTGTCAACCTTTGAGTGGCTGGCTATCCACCCCAGGCTCTGCCCTGGATCCACACCAACCCCGTATCGTTTAGGCACGGTATGCTTTCAAGAAGCTTGCATTTTCCTAGGCAGCAAGACTAGATCCATCAGAGAAGGTTGGACAACCCACTATGTAGACTATAAAAAAGCTGGTGGAATCTAGAGAGAGGGGGCAAGTATGCCCAGATCCTAAACGTACTAAATGCATTGAGGCTATAAAATTACAGGCAGTTGTTACGAACAACTCAGGGCTATGCCTGAGGTGACCCACAAACCTATTTGAGATTAGCTGGAAATTCTGCTCCTCTACTGGTCCCTATGACAATACCCATGCTCAGCAGGAAGCAAGTACAGAAGATGGACCTTTGACCTGTGCCCCTCGAGAATGAGGAGCAGGGCAAAAACTGGAGGAGGGATTTTGTCACTGACTAGTTACCCCAAGGAACTCAAGGGTGGTTTTGGATATTTTAACTGTTTTTCCAAATTGTTCTTTTTCCTTTTGTTATGTTAAGGAGATGCG
This sequence comes from Equus asinus, assembly GCF_041296235.1. Lineage (NCBI taxonomy): Eukaryota > Metazoa > Chordata > Mammalia > Perissodactyla > Equidae > Equus > Equus asinus. The sequence continues at coordinate 57,537,428 of NC_091796.1, read as the reverse complement.
ATCACCAACCCCCCTGAAACAGACCAAGCCTCACCACAGAACTATCCCTATGACCTTGCCTTATTTTTAATGCTAGATCTCTCCAGGAGGAGCTTAGGCCTTATTACCATAACCTGCAGTGTGTGTGGATGTATGTTTTCCAACTGAGCCTGTGCAAATGAATTCCCACCTCTCCCTTTTGAATATTCATTCCCCATCCGAAATAAATGTCCCTGCTTCCCTTTGTTCAGCGACACCATGACTCTGGAAATGGTTCCTCATGGTCTCCTATCTGCTGCAAATATACCTTACTTTGTGAGACAACTACTTCTGGTGGAGAGTCTGATTTAACTCACCAGGAGGGAACCCACTTTGGTTTCGGTAACATTCTGAACCCGGTCTTATTCTGTTGGCGCGAGCAGCTCCGGGCAAATGGATCCACAAGTAGGTCACCGGTCCCTTAGGTCTCGGTAAAAGCCATGCTGCTGCACCCCCAGAAGTGGTTGGAGGAAGCCCAGAGCCACTATCCCCCCTGATCCTGCTGAAGAGATGCTGCTGCTTCCAGACCACGTCACATTATATAATGATCCTGAACAGTTAGCCATCAGGTGTCCCTTTTGGATGTAAAGACTTTAGATGCCTGAAACCATGAAAGCAGCCTCTGGACAACCCTGGGTCTAGACCAGAATTTGTACAGCTACCTCCAGCACCTGTGCTCACCAGTCCCCCTCATCCAGAACTCATCTACCCACCTCCCAACCCCATTCCATGCTTACACACACATGACGTGGCACGGTGTGGGAATGCAGAGTCCCGACGAAGGAGCGTGGAACCAAACTGGGTCCATGCAGAAAGCAACAGGGAGCCAAAAGAAGACATCCCAGGACTTAGAACAACAAAGAAACACAGCAGTTTTTTGAAACCCTTAAGTTTGAACTGAGAGGAAACTACATATCAGGTGTACAACCTTGGACAATTTACTTAATCTCTCTGAGCTTCAGTCTCCTCATGGATAAATTCAGAATGTTAATAGTTAACTATTTTTTAAGCTGGTTGGAGGATTAAATGAAATAATCCTTTCAAAATACATAGAACGGTGTGATTTGCATTCAAGATATTTTTGAGTAGCTCTCAAGCAATGAGGTCAGGGGAAGAATTCTTACCTAGGGTTATTTTAACTTGTTAACTGGCTGGTTATATGAGGGTTAGATGGAAGATAGAACAAAACTTTTGAGATATGTTCACTGCCATCTGCTGGCAGAAAAAAGTTTGACCATTAACTTTAAAAGGGCCACTGTAGGCTAAACAGATGAATGGAGGCCTCAGGGACTCTGCCCCCTCCTCTTGGTTAGGGTCTTTGCTTGTTTTTTGTTTTGTTTTGTTTTTTGAGGAAGATTAGCCCTGAGCTAACTACTACCAATCCTCCTCTTTTTGCTGAGGACGCCTGGCCCTGAGCTAACATCCGTGCCCATCTTCCTCTACTTTATATGTGGGATGCCTACCATAGCATGGTGTGCCAAGCAGTGCCGTGTCCAAACGGGGGAACCGAACCGGCGAACCCTGGGCCACTGAAGCAGAACGTGAGCACTTAACCGCTGCGCCACCGGGTCGGCCCCTATGGTCTTTGTTTGAATTGACCGATTGCTTTGCTCTCTCTAGTTGGGAGTCAAGCTAAGAAGAAAGACAATAGAAAAGTGACCAGGGTGCCAAGGTGAGGCAAGACTCCTGAACCTCCTTGATGTTGGCAAAGGCTCTTGTTCTGGGTGTGGCCATGTGATTGTAAGTAGGACCAGAGTTAAAACCAGACCCTGGAATCTGGGCAGTCTCCTGCCTTTCTGCTTTGCACAGAAGACTGAGCCTGCTAGCCCCAAAATGTAGCTCAAATGGATTTCTCATTTAAGTATCTATCTCCACTTCTTCCTGAAAACCCACGGAAATGACAGGAAAAGAATAAAAGGCAAGGAATTAATAAAAGTGCTGAAACAGGATGGGAGATGTCAGAAGACTAAAACTTCTGATGAATTTCAGGAGCGGGAGGGTAGATGGAGTCATATTGACAAATAAACAGACTAAGGGGATCACAGCCCAGGGGACAGCAGAGAGAAGACTGGAATGGAATCCATCAGTTTTTCACAGCAGAGCCCACCGGGGTCAGCAGAATGGGAGCCAGGAGGGAAGAAAGGAAGAAATTGAGGTGTTACATATAAGAACTATCTGCAGAACCATGGCATGGCCTATCCACTGTACCACTGAGAGAATCTTTGAAGTGAATGTAAAATAATACCGCCCAAAGTACCCAGGAGGACACCAGGAGGAGTTGGCTTCCCAGAGTGAGGACCAGACCACCAGAGTAAATCCCCTCCCATTTTAGCTCAGAGGGGTGGGGGTTGCCCAGCCCACTAGTCTGTTCACACTCTTCAGGTACCATCTGACAATCGATGTGCCCCACCTACTGACAGACAGCCACTCAATCAGCCTTTTTCATCAGGAGAGCATCAGGGAACCCCCCCATCCAAGTACTAATTCAATCACGCCCACTCCTTCATTTATACCTATGAATGGAAAATCTAGGATCACCTAGCAATTGAGGGAAATGAGCAATACAAATGGGAAGGAGCAAGATTGATAGAATCATTGACTTTGGAGAAAAAAGTGATTCATGTAAGAGGACAGAATTTTTAAAAAGCCAATTTATCTTTAGAGAGATTAGACAAGACATGGATCTGTGAATTCAAAAACAGTTTGCTATGAAAAGAAGGCAAGGAAAAGATAAATAAGAAGTCATAGGAATTAAAAATATAATTGCCAAGTTAAAAATTCAATAGAAGACACGGGGAAAAGAAGAAAAAGTTGAGGTCTTAACGACAGGGATACATTCTGAAAAATGCGTCATTAAGCGATTTCATCATTGTGTGAACATCACAGAGTGTACTTACACAAATCTAGATGGTACAGCCTCCTACACTAGGCTATATGGGACCAATCTTATGGGATCACCGTTGTGTATGCCTTTCATTGTTGATCAAAATATCATTATGTGGCGCATGACTGTAATCGAGGAAATAACAGAAGACAATTTCCCAGAGTTGAAAAAAAATATTTGTAATGAAAAGCTGATGTTCCTGACTGTCTTTCCTTTTCTTCAAGCCTATAATTTGGATATGACGGCTAGATATTCAGCTGCCATTTTGGACCATGAATTGATCTTGAGAATGATAGAAGCCTTGATTCTTTATGGCACCCTAGAGCTCCATTTTAGCCTTGAAATGCCTACCTCCAGAGTATTTTTCTGTAAAAGAGAAATAAACTTCCATCTCAAGTAGGTCACTGTTTGCAGTTTTTCTGTTACACGCAATGAATCAAATTCTTAATTCTATGCTGTCCAATGTGGCAGTCACTAGCCACATACGGTTATTTAAGTGTAAATTTAAATTAAATTAAAAATTAAAGTCCTCAGTCACACTAGCCATATAATAAATTCTCAATTGCTACATGTAGCTAGTGGCTGCTATAGTGGACAGGGCAGATGGAGAACATTTCCATCATCATGAAAAGTTCTCTTGGACAGCACTGTCCTAAAGAGACAAAGAAAAAATGCAGACAGAGATTGTAATGTTCTGATAGAGGACATAAAAACTATCTCTGGGAGCCGGCCCGGTGGTTAAGTTTGCATGCTCCACTTTGGTGGGCAGGGTTTGCCCGTTGGGATCTCAGTGCAGACCTATGCACCAGTGGTCAAACCATGCTGTGGTAGGCATCCCATGTATAAAATAGAGGAAGATGGGCATGGGTGTTAGCTCAGGGCCAGTCTTCCTCAGCAAAAAGAGGAGGATTGGGAGTGGATGTTAGCTCAGGGCTAGTCTTCCTCATAAAAAACCTCTGTCTTACCTACCTGGCAGAATGTGCACCACAGTGAGGTGTGACTGTGGAGTCACGGAGGAAGAGGCATTTGAGATGTGCTTGAAGGCTCACACAGATGTTGAGAGGTTGTTCCCAGCAGATTGAACAGCTTAAACAAAACCTGGAAGCAGAAAAGCACAAGTCGTGTTCAGAGCAGTCTCATTTTATTGATGTGTAGGATGATTGGAAGATTAGCCAATATTTTGGAGATCATTTAAGGTAAGGGTGAGGACTGGGTACCTAATGAGGCAAGCACTGGGGGCTTTTGAAGGTTTCTGAATAGTAGGAGTGACGCTAGCAAAGCAGCACTTTGGGAGGTTGTGGGGGGGTCAGCAGAGGAAGAGACTGGAAGTAGTTTAGATGTTACTCAAATTCCAAACTTAGGGGCCGGCCTGGTGGCACAGTGCTTAAGTTCACCCATTCCGCTTCTCAGCGGCCTGGGGTTCACCAGTTCGGATCCCAGGTACAGACATGCCACCGCTTGGCAAAAGCCATGCTGTGGTAGGCATCCCACGTATAAAGTAGAGGAAGGTGGGCATGGATGTTAGCTCAGGGCCAGTCTTCCTCAGCAAAAAGAGGAGGATTCGCAGCAGTTAGTGCAGGGCTAATCTTCTTCAAAAAAAAAAAAATCCAAACTTAAAGGTAACAAGACTGGCCCAGTTTGTGGCCGTGGGGATGGGAAGAGGAATTAAGGCATAAGACATTTCGGCTGCAGATCCTACAGGGTTTTCCAACTGATCCTATAGAGATGTCAAGGGAGAGAAAGGAGCCTGAGAGAATCCAAGGTCTTTGGACTTAGGGACACGGGAAATGGTTCCACCAATGTAGGGGAGGCGGGAAGAGGAGCTTATAAGGCAAAGATTAAGATTCCTAGATTCCTTGTGTGCATTTTCCTAAAACACCAAGGAGAAGCTTAGAAGAGAAGTTAAGGCTGGAGATAAAGGATGTGGGAATCGTATGCCTAGAGAGAGTCAAAATCATACAAGTTGATGAGACAACTGAGAGAAAAATTACAAGATAAAAGGAAAAATTCTAAAGATACAATCTCAAGGCAAGCCTAAGTGTGGGAGATGAGAGAGATCAAAGAGCCAGAGAAAGTAAGGATGTTTGCACCAGAAAGTGGTCCAGAACAGGACAGGGAGTGTTTTGGAAGCTAAGGAAGTCTTAAGAAGCAGACAAGAATTTAAAATATTGTGGAGACAAAGAGGGTAGAGACAGAAAGGTGTTTGGAATTGGTGAATGGTAGGTCAGTAGGGTGGGGAGGGTTGATGCCACGTTGTCATGGGCCCAGTGGTCCTCGGGTAGAAAGGAACAGTAGGCAAGCAGTTTAGTGGTAAAGAGAAGGAGACAAAAATAGAGAACCAGCTTGAAAAGCTGTCAGGTTTCTGTTGGGAGATCCTAAGGATGCTTTTACACACTTCTGCTGTCATACTTCATTGCTTCTAATTACGTGATTGTGCCCCAGATTCTGCTGATTTGACTGAGGCATTCTCTAGTGTAAAGCAAGGATGCACGTAAGGGGTCAAGTCTGCCTTATTTATGCATCAACTCACAAGAATCTTAATATACTCTACTTAAAATGCATATTACTGGTAAGGGCAAAAGCCAATACGTGGAAAACATGCAGTCAAGTCTTTTCTTTAGAACTAGACTTAAAAGTCTTAAAAAGTTCATTTGTTCTCCAGGTAAGAGTAGTGATGAAAAAAGAAAAAAAAAGGAAGAAGGGCGGATTGAAGAAGAAGGGATGAGACAGACACAGAGCAAGTTGTGATCTGAAAGATAACAGGAAAAGAACATAAGAATTAGCACTCAATCTAGGCCAAAAACTCTGAACGTACTCTTCTTGAACATTGAGAGAAAAACCAACATAATGTAGGAAGAGAGTAGCAGTAACTGGCAAACTAGAATCTGAGTCCCTTTTTGTAAAGCTTGGTAGTTGATTGGGTAGAGATCCTTCCTTTAGAGTGACTTCCTGTCCTCTCCACCCACTGCACACCCAGTCCAGGCCCTCAGGCCTGCACCTTGTCTGACTGCAACAGCCTGCTTCCCACCTCTCCTGGCATTAACTCAAATTTGCCATCAAACTAATGTACAGGCACAGATTTTATTGGATCATAGCCATGTATTTTAAAAGAAAGAAAAACTTCCAATGGCTCCTTAGTTCCTATAAAACAAGCATAAGATAGAGTCTTCTCCTTGGTTTTCAAGACCCATATAATCCTCTCTCTATAATTTCTGGTACACTTTAGTGATTTTCTACTCTTGCCCCAACACATACCATTGGCTCTAGTTAGGCTATTTCACCACTAATGAGCATCAGCTTTTACCCAAGTACTTTCCCATCCCATGTTCGCTTTTCTTCCACAACTGTGCAAATCCAACCCATTCCTGGAGGATTTATATAACGTGCTCATGCTTTAATCTCCCTTGATTTTACTAGTTCTAATATTTCCTCTCTCAAATTTTACACAACAGTGATTCTCAATGGGGAAGAAGGAAAGAGCCAAATATATCCTAATCACCTTAGAAGCGTTTTCAAACTCATCCCCTCATCCCAAAACTCTGCTATGGCGCCCCTCAACCACCTGTGAGTATCAGTGCTACTGCCAAGGGAATGCGCCATATCCCTCATTCTGTACAGCTATAATAAGCTACATACTACTCTAATTCTGACACCAATTACTACGTGTGTGTGTTTTTCACACACTACCAACTAATTCTCTGACACCAGCTGGGTGTCCCACGATTCAACTCAATTCCGACACTGCCTACCTGGAGTTAGCATCAGATCTCACAGGGTAAGGGCTTAGTCCTACAGACTTCCCTGTCCCCATTCAGACGCCAATCACAAGTCCAGTTTCACCTGTGCTTCTGAGCCACTGGCTATAGATGAGAGGTTGCCATGACCCCTCCTTGGATTTGATTAATTGTGCCAGAAAGGCTCACAGGACTAAGGGAAACATTTTACTTACTAGATTATTGGTTTATTCTAAAAGGATATAACTCAGGAACAGCCAGATGGAAGAGATGCATATGGCAATGTATGGAGAAGGGGCATGGAGCTTCAGTGCTCTCTGAGCACACCGCTCTCCCAGAATCTCCACGTGTTCACCAACCTGGAAGCTCTCTGCAGGCTGTCCTTCTGGGCTTTTATGCAGGCTTCATTACATAGGCATAATTGATTAAATAGTTAGTCGTGAGTGATTTAACTCAACCTCCAGCCCTCTATCCTCTGTGAAGATGGGGATGGGAGGACAAGAGATGTGATGGGAAGTTCCAACCCTCTACTCATGTGGTTGGTTTCTCTGGTGACCAGCTCCCATCCTTAGGTGATTCCAAATCCTTTAGGGGCATTCTGAAAGTCACATCATTAACATAACAAAAGACACATTTATAGCTCTCATCACTTAGAAAATTCCAAGGGTTTGAGGAGCTCTGTGCCAGGAATGGGGACAAAGACCAAATATATATTTCTTATTATGCATCACAATATTACACCATGCCACACAAGTTTGTTTTTAATTACATGGAGCGTACTTTCCCACACATACGATTATTATAATGGTTCTTGGCCTGTTAGCTCCTTGAGGACAGAGACACTGAACGGCCACACTCTTGGCATCATGCTGAGCATGCGGTAAGTGCTATTCTCCAATGTGCAGTTTGCCTCCTCCCAGGTGCATGGTAGGATTGATTCCCCAGCTCACTTTGATGTTACATCATGGAATTTATTTTGACAATGGAAATGTGAGTGGAAATAGAAACTCACATGCAAGTACGTGTCAGGATGGGGCTTCCATCATCCTGGATTCTTGAGTAATTACAATATGACTCCTTGCTAATTTGTGCTGAGCATGTAACATAATGGGAAAATGAATGTTTGTTATGTTAAGTCACTGAGACTTGGGAGCTGTTTGTTTCTACAGGATAACATTGGTTTTCAAAATGCTGCCCCTGGACCATCAACATCTGGGAGCTTGTTAAAAATGCAAACTCGCAGCTCCTACTCCAGATCCAACAGATCTAAATCCACATTTTAACAAGCTCTCCTCCTGTTTCCTACGGCTATTCAAGTTCGAGAAGCACTGGCCTAGATTATCCTGACGAGTACAGAAATTGTTACTTAAAAATGACTGGATCAAGGGGCTGGCCCCGTGGCCGAGTGGTTAAGTTCGTGCGCTCCGCTGCAGGCAGCCCAGTGTTTCGTTGGTTCGAATCCTGGGCGCGGACATGACACTGCTCATCAAACCACGCTGAGGCAGCGTCCCACATGCCACAACTAGAAGGACCCACAATGAAGAATATACAACTTTGTACTGGGGAGCTTTGGGGAGAAAAAGGAAAAAAAAAATAAAATCTTAAAAAAAAAAAAATGACTGGATCAAATCCTAAAATGGGTGTACAGAGAGCAAGGAAGAATGGTAATGCTTGTTATGTGGTGGAAAAAAAGACAGCTTGACTGATGTATAATATATACAATTGTACGAGGAAAGGCTAGAAAACATGACATCAATACTCTGTGTCGGTTTCTGTTGTCTCCATTTAATGAGATACTACAAGAAAGAGATGAGCTAAGGAAAGAATTAACTGAATGCAAGCGAGAGTAAAAGGAATTCGAGGTGGTGGCCCAACGATGTGAATGCACTTAATGCCACTGAACTGGAGACTTAAAAATTGTTAAGGTGGAAAATTTTATGTTATATATATTTTACCACAATTTTATAAGTAAATAAATAAATAAATAGGATTCTTTAGTGATACATTTGAAACCACCATAAAAAAAGTTTTTTTTAAAGATTCAAGAAAATCCAGAGTCAGGGACTTCAGAGTGGGAAGAGACAGCTCTTCTCAATCCAATAAGTAAAAGACAAAATTAAGAAAGTTGAACAACATAGACCAATTAAAACTCAGATCAGACACTAGGATCAAATCAAGGGAACAGCTTTCACCACCATCAAAAATCCCCTGAGTGGATTAAGGAAGCCATCTCAGAGTAAAGTCCAATAAGGATGGATCAAAAGGATCCAGTGAATCCTTTCAACTGGACAAAATGGCTCAGAGAAAAGAAACTAAGAGCATGACTCTCCCTCAAAGCCTGATAGACTCAAAGCATACATAATTAAGATGAGAGCAAGAAAGAGTCCTTGGGGCAAAAAAGGAGGAACATGCAGCAAGCCTGGGAAATAGATCTGGATTTGCACTGTCCAATATGGTAGCAGTAGCTGGTGAGCCCTGGAACTGTAATACCATGGATCCTATTCTTCCTCTTCTGGAGTGGGAGTGTCTGTGTGTAGTCCCTTTTTCCATCATTGTCCATTGACTTGGAGGACAGTATCAGATAAGTTGTCCTTTTAGTCTATTGGTTTCCAAATCAAGAGGAGTCACATCTGGACCTGATGTAGAGACTACCTACCTTTTCAAAATTATACTCTCACCCCAAAACTCTGATACACCCTGCATCTACCCGTGAGAATTGCCACTACAACCATGGGAGAGTATCACAGCCCTCATTTTACAACACGTATAGTCTGAGCCTCAAAAATCCACATTTATTTATATGTAGCATCTTGAATTGTGGACAATGTTTCCATGTAACTTGAAACATTCAAGACTTGAAATAATTCATGCCCCACCAGTCCTTCCATAGCAGAGAGTCTCTAACAGCCACTGCTTCTTGCCCCACACTGAGTACTGATAGGTGACATCTTCAAAATGCTTACATTTTTACTAACAGACAGACTTTTGGGCAGTGTATAATGTCAAGTGTAGAATTTTGTTTTATTTTCAGGAGTTAAATAATTTTGAACTGAGAAATGGCCATCCTACAGGTGATAAATACTGTCAAGGATACTTCACCATAATTGACCAATGAATATACCTTCTCATTTTGCAGCAGCTGCTGACAAATTGGTAAGAAGACCAAAAACATTCTGAATATCACACATCAGAAAAACCAGTTCATGTGGGTGGTCTGGTCCTTGCATTTTATTAATCATTTATTTGAACACATATTTTTACATCAAATAAAGTTCCTACAGAAACAGAATGAGTTAATATAAAATGCCATACAACAGTGAAATGGATATTTTGATTGGGGACTTTGTGTTGGGATTCCAAGGGCTAGTTCATTTGCAGATATTTACCAAGTCACTATGTACATGTATTCCTTCCAAATGAAGACACATCTGAACACTTGGGTTATTTCTGCACTAATTATATGGAGATTAAAAGACATCTGAGCATTTCCTTAAAGACTTTTATAGAAAGGTCAGACCTTGTCTGAAGTCATGAAACACCCAGAGCAGAGAGTGAGCCTAATGGGAACTGAGTTCCCAGATGGAACCAGTGTAAACCACAAGGGCCAAAATTTGATTCCACCCATAAGATCTGCACTCTGGTGAGCTCAGGTAGCACTCAGTGAGTGCTACTTGGCAATCTGTTCTTGGGCAGCAGATTAAATACACATTTGCTTAGCAACAATAACAAACATCAACTGAGTGCCTGCTTTGTACCAGAAACTGCTGCAGGCAACAGGGCCACAGAGATAAGCAGGAAAGCCAAGCGGCTACCTTTCACAGAACCTAGGTTCCTAAGATGTCCCATGTAAAAACAGACTGCGGTTTCCCATTATCATTACATGAAGATCCCTTACATTCATGGATACACTCATGACCATTCACTAAAAGAAACAGGACCCATTTGAAGGTCTGGCTGCATCTTCTAACCTCAGTTGTCAATTTGCCATTTTCCAAAGATTTGGATGTCTTATCCACTTTCCTGCTCATGCCAGGATCATTATTTTCTGGACTCCGAACTGCCAAAGGTGAGAGGTCATGTCTATAAGTTATTTTTGTGTACTACACCCACCCAGGAAGTTCCTTTGCCCCAACAGGCTTCAACAGCTCATCATTGTGCGGCCCTAACGGTCCACTGCTTTATTCACACTTTGTCCTTCATTGGGAACAGTCTAGACATGAATATCCAAAAGAAAAGAGAAGATATTAACACCAAAAATAATCAAATGGAATATAAGAGCTGTAAGGACCAAGCCTTGCCGGCAGATAAGAACACTGGACGGAGAGGTTAGAGACATACCAAAGGTCACACAGTTGCTGTGTGGCAAAACAGGCCTCCTGGTTTCCCAGCCACTGCTCTGATCACTGCCCTCTGCATTCTCACCTAGTATTTATCCCACTGCAACACTTCTTGAAAACAAATAGCCAATCCCTGTGGTTCTTTACAAGTTTTCAAGGTGTTCTCACATTTTCTCCTGTAGTTCTCATGACCATCCTGTGAGGTCAACACAGATGTGGAACCTGAAATGAGCTGACTAAGGAGACATCACCTGTTAATGGCAGAGTCAGGACCTGAACTCAGATTTTCTCACTCCATTCTACTTTGGAGAAGGCAGCACTCCCTGGGTTAGAGAAGGCACCTGACCTTCTCTGGCTGCTGGAGTCAGACTGAGGGGCGATGTGCAAAGTATACAGCAACAGGGTTTGAGACTCCAAGACAGACTTGCCCCTGAGAAGATCAAAGATAGCTTGGTTATAGGCATGTGCTGCACACAGCACAGGGGTGCCCGGAGCCCCTGACATGCCCTCAAACGCTCATTTGGAAACCCTGGAGTGAGTCAGAATAGGACAGTAAGAAAGAGTCGAGAGTCTTTCACACCACATGAGGCAAGGTTTGGAACATGAAGGTTTATATCTGGGTAAGTGCAAAAACATGATTGACTAGAGGGTAATTAAGGAAATTCCATCCTTGGACAATTATGAACACAAGCCATAAAACTAGAAGTTCAGGAAAAGAGAGCTGTAGAGACGTCCTATAACAAATGAACAGGAAATGTCAAATAGAAAGAATTCGACCCCTCTATTCTGCCTCCCAAAGCATGCACAACTCCAGGAGCATCAAGCAAGGTTATGGCACTACTTCTGGGGAGAGAAAGCAGTCAGAAATGATGTAGATGTTCACAGACTTCTTTCCATTACTGTCAGCTCTTCATCACGCTTAGAGTTGCACCCAGGAGGTTTTACCTTCCCTGAGCACGCACTTAATAGATGGAGGATGGACAAGGCCCCCAGAAATGGGTGGGAGCAGGAGAAAAAGGAGGAGGAAAACAGGACAGCAAGAAATTGTCACAGACCATTAGCAAAATGGATAAGTGGCATGCACTTGTCTGACCCAACAACTGCCACAGGAAGAAAAAAAAGGGTGCATCTTAAGCACAAATTCGAGATGGAAAGAAGATAAGGGGAATGCACGGTTTTGATTTCTAGTTTTCCTGCTTTGCCTTGCCGTACCTGACTTTGCCATAAGGCAAAGGAAGGAGAAAAGAGAGCTGCAGGAGGAGAACTTCCTGTTTAATACCTGCTAGGGAACCTGCAGGCCATTCTGAAGCCATGGCAACAAATAAGCTCCTTAAAGGTCTTCCGCATCTCTTGGCTGCGGAAGGCATATATCAGAGGATCGATCACAGAATTACACATGATGAGTATGAGGTACATATTGAAGTGAGACATAAAGCAAGAACAGTAGAGGTTCCTAGGGCAAGAAATCATCAAAATAAGATGGAGAAAGAATGGAGCCCAGCACACGATGAAAACACCCAGCAGCATGGTCAGGGTGACAGCACCTTTCATGCTGGTCCTTTGCTGCACAGAACTGTATCCAGACAGAGCTGCTATCCTCTTGACATGAGTCTGTGCCAGGAGGAACATGTGTATATACAGAGACACAATGAGGAACAACATGGTGAAGAACATGGAGATGAGGCAAATGACGACATAAGTGGATTCATAGTAAATGATGAAAACAATACCGCAGCCTGTGCAAAAGGTCCAGATGCACGCAATGATCACCCTGGAACGCTTCACTGTCATGATGTGGTGGTAGCGCAGGGCATAGAAGATGGTGATGTACCTGTCCACTGCAATGGCCAGCAAACTGCACATGGAGGCCACCACGGAAATGCAGATCATGGAGTCAAACACATTGTCAATGTGACGCACAAAGGTTTCTGCCATCACCAGATGCTTATTATTTATTAAGTATATGGTGATGGTCTCCCAGGCATTGGACATGCTCACCAGCATGTCAGCTACTGCTAAACTGCACACAAAGAAATGCATGGGAGAGTGCAGGTTCTTGTTCTTCACTATGGCACCTATGACCAAGATGTTCTCCAAGAGGCTGATGAGACCCAGAGTCAGAAACACCTCCACAGCGATGCCCATCTCTTCACATGGCAAAAACTTGCTCTTGTCATTTGGCCCCGAAAGGTTGCCTTCTGTGGCATTCAGGTTGAGATCCAAGAAATGAAGATGAAATGAAGTATTCATTGCTCCTCTTCTGGCAGCAAATTTACTGTAAAACAGGTTTTAATTCATGACCCAGAGAGGTTAACACTCTACCGAAAAAGTACAGTAGCGTGCTAAAAGCAAGCACAGCCTAAGAACAGGGCAGCATGGACTCAATGCACAGGGCGAGGCCAGCGTGCCCCGTCTGCCTTGTATCCCTGACTCCTGGAAGAGTGTCTCTCCCACAGGCAGGCTCAGAATCTCCACCAGCCTCCTCTGCCCTCCTTCCTTTAAGCTCCATTCTTTTACATACCTCTTCACGGAGTGACCACACATCTCAGTGTGCCCAGGACAGCTTCACTTTTTATGCTTGTTGGCCTGGGGCCCAAGTTCACTCTCAAAAGTGTCCCCAACTCACAACCTACAAAATCCCTCCCAGTCTCCTGATTTTCACATTCCTAAGGCTCCTGCACTGCATTTGCTCACGTGAGCTCAGATTTCTGAAGGATATATGGGCCCATATTCTCTTAAGAGAGACAGACAGTTGCATTCTTAACATTTGTTCTCACACTTCTAAAATCCACTAGAATTCAGTCTCTGTTTTGTAACTAAGATTGTAACCAAGTTGACCCGTTAACTTGAGCATAACCACATATAAAAGTTACTGTCTTCAATTCATAAATTTAGCTTGCACATTCATGTTAAAATTGAGCCACACAGGATGCTGTTTTCCCCTCAAGAAATGTTTTCTCTGAATTCTGCATTTGAAATTCCACAAAGTCTGACTGGTAGCTTTCTAAGTTCCACATATGTCTGGCATGAAGAAACAAGGGATTGAAATTTACCAAGTTCGAGAGCAAGATAGTCCCTCCTTTGCTGCCTAATTTTTCTCCCATGATTTATATTCAAAAAGCCTTTGCTCTCCAAACTCAGAGCACATCTAGGGAAAGAGTTAAAATTTCTGTCACCATTCTCATCATCAATAATAAGTATTTATTAAACTGTAATCATTTGTTAATTAGGTCTAGTTATCAGAGTATATCAGAGATAGCAACCAATTATATTATTATATTAAACATCATATCAAGCTGTTTAAATATTCAACTAGCTCTCTTCTACAAGTAGATTTGGCATGATTTTGCATTCCTTTCAAGGCAATTTTAAGTGAATAGAAAGTCTGGCTATTTACCAGTGCTCTCCTTCGCGCCTCTTCTCTTGCACGGCAGCCCTTGGGCCCCTGGCTTGGGACACTGGCTCAGCCTGGGCACCTGGCATCCACGGCTGTGACAGCACCAGGGGCTAAATGCCATCACCCCCGGACAGGGACTCCTCTGAACTGAGGCAAAGGCAGCTTGAGCCTCCGTGGCCACTCCCTTGCCTTTATGCTGCCTACAGGCCCGCCTCCCTGTCGCCGCCCCCTCCCACCCAGAGTCTGTCCCCCCATCCCACAGCTTGCTCTTTTCCGGGCCACCCGCCTGAGGTACCACCTAGTGGTCAGAGCCATAGAGCATGACCCTGCCGCTCCCAAGGGGTCACTGCTCTGTCAGCCTTTGGAGCTCATGGTGACACCTGCATAGAACAACATTCTTCTCCTCTTTGTGGAAAATCCTTCCCCAAAAGTGAGTTCAAATGTTTTTTTCTAGTGGGTTATTCTTTTTGACTGTTTCTTTTCTCTTCCTCTTATGCTCTGATTAAGTTAAGCCCGTGGCTGGGTCTGCCATGCAAGATCTAACACTACAAACACGCTTTGTTACTTGAGCAAAAAGACCCCTGGCCAGATATCCTGGCTGTTGGCAATAGTTTCTGGACCTCCTGTTTTTCTGATCCCTAAAACTCTGACCTGCAGTCCCCAGGGATCTTTACTACACAGCACGAGTGAGAGATGCACAGTGACTTCTGGGACAAGCCCAGGGCGGAAATGCGCAACTTTACTCTTAGAGATGGGATGGGGGCTTCACATATACCCAAACAACCCTTCCAACACGTGCAAGCATACCAGGCCACAGACAGAGTGGTCCAATGCCACGGGTGTCCTGGTGCCCTGCTGAGAGCTGCAGGATAGAATTTTGTGAAGAGATTTCTTAGGTTGAGAATACTGCTATGTGTACACAAAAGGAAAAGCTGACAAAACATAAGAAGATTCCAACATTCCCTATTTGATTCCAGATCAGCGAAGGCTCTGCAAAAAGTCCTGGTTTCCCAATAAAGTGGTAAAAGTAGAGACTTCTGTCTGTTAAAGAGAATTGTCCAGACTACACGGCATGGCTGCCTTTGATGCTGCTCAAATGGCATGTGTCTCTAGGCCCTATTTGCAGATACTACTGTGAGTGCTGTATAAGACTGACCTTCTTAATCTTTACAGAAGCCCTAGGAAGTGGGTTCTATCATAATTCCCGTTTCACAAAGGAGGAAACCAACACTTAGAGAGGTTACATAGCAAACCCAAGGTCCCATCACTGGGAAGCATGGTTAGTGCTTGAACCCTGGCAGCCTCACTCAGAGCCCAAGCCCTTTCTGGGCACAGCGCTGCCTCTCCAAGGAGCCCTGGTGGTCATCGAACTTATTCTTTTAAAATGCTGCTGGATTTGCTTTGCAGTTTTCTTGTCTTCATACTGTCTTTAGTATTTAGGTTATCCTGGATTTGTTAAATAAATTGAGGAAAGATCTCAATTATTTTTCTGATCTGAAACGAGTTTAAGTGGGGTGGGAATTATCTGTTTCTTACAGGAAAACAATTCAGTTGAGGTCAATAGAGCTAAGAGATTATGGATGAAGCTCTTCAACTCTCCCTGCCATTGGAAATCTTCTGCCTCCTAAACACCATCTTAATAACAATGCTGAACACACATAACACCATGGTATTCCATGAGCCGCTGAATTCCACATGGTGGATACTCCCTTCTCAGTGAAAAGGCAGAGTAGCCACACCACAAACCCTGTGTTTTACTTTGTTTTGTGCCTTAAGCAATGACAACAGAGATGATCCTAAATTCAAATGCACGGAGAAAAGACGTGCAGTCATGTCTACGATGGCTTCCAAGGGTGAATGAAATCTATTGCACACTGTGTGTCACAGGCTGGGTTCTCTGGGATGCAGACTCTGAGAGGAGTTTACTATGCAGGGTGCCATTAGGAAGCACCCTAGGGATCAGCAGCTGTGCAAGGGAGGGAGAGGGAGGCAGAGACCTGGGTGGGCCCAACAGCCTCAGCCTCCCCTATCTGGAGCTTCGAGAGGTAAAAACAGCTTGTCAGTTGCCCCATATCAACAAGTTGTCCCACGACGGTCAAAATGGCTAGGCCTTTATACCTGCCTGGCTCAGTCACCAGAAGCAAGCTGCCTCTGGGAAGGTGTGAGGTCTGGCAGGATGCACCCAAGGCCGACCCTGAGAGAGCTGACAGCTGGAGGCTGCTGCTGACCACTGCCAGAAGCTGGGCAGCAAGTCCTTCTTTGAAAAGGCCTGGCACATCTCCATGTCCATTGCTCACAACATCAATAAACCCTTTTTTTCTTTTTCCAGTTTTATTGAAGTATGATTGACATATAACATATGTAAATTTAAGATGCGCAGTATGATTTGATACACGTATATACTGCAAAATGATTACACACTGAGATTAGTTAACACCTCCCTCCCCTCACATGATTACCTTTTTTTTATATAGTGATAACATTCAAGATCTACTCTCTTAACAACTTTCAAGTGTATAATACAGTGCTGTTAACCATAGTGACCCTGCTGTGCCTTAGAGCCCCAGAACTTACTCTTCTTATACCTAGAAGTATGTACTCTAGGACCAACATCTCTCCACATGCCCCAACCAAGCCCCGGGCAACCACCATTCTAGTCTCTGTTTCTGTGAGTTCAGCTCATTTAGCTTCCACATAGAAGTGAGATTATATAGTATTTGTCTTTGTCTTTCTGACTTATTTCACTTAGCATTATGTCCTCAGGGTCCATCCATGTTATCATAAAAGGTAGGATTTCCCTCTTTTTATGGCTGAATAATATTCCAGTGCGTGTGCATGTGTGTGTGTGTGTGTATCACATTTTCTTTATTCATTGATCTATCGATGGACACTTAAGTTGTGTGCACTGTCTTGGCAATTGTGAATAATACTGTAATGAACATGGGGTGCATATATCGCTTCAAGATCCTGATTTCATTTCCTTTGGATAATACCAGAAGTGAGATTGCTGGATCATATGGTAGTTCTATTTTTAATTTTTTGAGGAACTTCCATACTGTTTTTATGGTGGCTGCACCAATGGACATTCCCAGCAACAGTGCACAAGAGGTGCCTTTTCTCCACATCCTCGCCAACACCTGTTGTTGCTCATCTTTTTGATAATAGCCATTTTAACAAGTGTGAGGTGATATCTCATTGTGGTTTTGATTTTCAGCAAATTCTTTTTGAATGTCATTTCTGTGCTGAAGCCCATGTTTAATGCCATCATGGGTCCAGCCAAGAGGACTTTGAGGCCTACTGCTGAGGCAAAGCTTACCTGGATGAAACATTGAGAGAACAACACACAACTCCAAAAAGTTAGATTACAATTTTTTTTAACTCCAAGGTTTATAAAACATTTTCATATATTAACTCATTTGATCCTCATAGCAACCCTGGGAAGTATTAAAGTTATTGCCATCTTCATAGATGTGGACTTTGAGGATCAGAGAAGCTGAATGGATTCTTTTGACACCACTTGGTTAATAAGCAGTGGCATCAGCTGTTGAACCCAGATCTCATTCCAAGGCCCACGTTTATATATACACACATGCCCACGTACGTATGAACATTAGACAGTGGAGTCTTAAATACGCACCAAGTTTCCTATGAACATTTATTGAGAGCTACAATGCCTGATACTGTAGTCTCGTGTGTTCAGATTCTCAGAAAATTCTCCCAGCAACCCTATAAAGTCAATATTCTTAGCACCATCTTATGGATGAGGAAACTGAAAGTAGTCATGTGACTTCCCAACTGGTGATGAAACCAGGATCTGAATCGAGGCTTCAATCAACATCTATGCTTCATACAGAGACTAATGTATTAAATCTTGTGACTGGGTCACATTGCCATAAAGGCGGAAACTCAGGGTGCTACAGGACCCTAGAGGCTGGCAGGAGAAGAGCGGAGGGAAGACTTGAAACAAAGGGAGGGAGTCAAACAAGCAGAGAGACAAGTCAGGGGGGAACATGAGGAGGGAAGCTGAGGCCTGAGGGGGTGCAGCAGGTAACCAGAGGTGGGAGCTGTGTGGGAGAGCACTCCAGCAGGGGTGCTGAGATCAGACGAGCTGGTTTCCTTGAGGAAAGGAAAGAATGCCAGGGAACTGGAGCTTCCTGCAGCCTGAGGTGTCAGGGCGGGGGCAGGGCCAGATCACGCAATGCTTTGTATACTGTGGTAAAGCTTTGGGGCCTCATTCTAAGAGCAATGGGAAGGCTTGCAAGGTTTTAAGCAGAAGATCAACGCAGCCATGGCAAGGAGATGGAATCAGCAGGGCTCAAGAGTGAAGAAGATTGCAAGTCGATGGCAGTGCCTCACAATGAGACAAATAGATCCTGGGCTGAATCTCTTTATTCACCCAGTACCCAGTGATCTGGCTGATTCTTGCTCAGACCAAACTGTACCGTAGCAGCAAAATCATAAAGTAGTCCTCCCTGACACACCAGAATATCAAGACTGAAAACCAAAAATGGCCCTGAGCAAACAGGTACTAGACACTGGATAGTCTGACACTTGTCCCCACAGCAACACTGATGTCTTCCTTCCTCAAGGAGAAAAGGGACGACTTGGAGTTTGAGGGTTTGGTGTGGGGTTTTCTGGGGTTTAAATTTTTTTGTTTATTTGTTTGTTTTTAATGTTTTCAGGTTTGTTTTGTTTTGTTTTTTTTTGACCGCCAAAAAGATACGGTCTCTGTAACACCATCTGATATCCAGCTATGTAAGTCAAGATTCTGTAAATCCTTGGGGAGGTTTATTTTCAAAATCTTATGCACCTCTCATCTTTGAACAGGATTCAGTAAGCGTCCTTGGTACTTGGTACAAAGCTAAGAATCTTAGAGAAAAGGCTGAATAGAGAGTCTTTTCCTTCTAGAAGTGTATAAATCCTAATAAGCAAACTGAACTCACTGTGTTCCTTTTGAAAGGTGTTAGATCACCCACTGGAGGGCACTGTGAGATTTCTTAGCCCAACATCCCCATAATCATTGGGAAGTTAGCCACAAGATCTGGAGAGGAAGGTCTGTCAGTTTTTAAATCTTTCCTCATAGTTCTTGTGGGTACCTTGCCAATTTTTATTTCAGAAGGTTCTTCTATACTGGTTGTTACTTCAGGCTTCCCAATAAAACTGCTTTTTTATAACATGATGTTCTCTCTACCCCAATTCTTTTCTTCTCTCCTTCTCCCATGTCCACTAAAGTCTGATTCATTCTTTTAGATGTAGGCCAGCACCCCTCGCTGGGAATCTTTGGGAGGACATCCCTACACCAGCCATGAGTGTCTGCTCCCTTCTGATCTCAGTGCATTACAATTGTCTGTCTGACACCTCCCCCAGGGGACTGTGGACTTCCTGAGCACAGGACTCACCATAGTGGCCCTGGTGACCAGCACTGGCCCGACCCTTCCCCTTCCTTTTCCCATTAAGTGTTGCCTTACTCAACCAGCGCTTCCTAGTCCATTGGTCACAAGGATTAGTTTGAGGGTGAGCATGGGATCCAATTCAGGCAAATGGGATGAAAGCAGACATTTCTCAGGGACTTCTGGGAAGAAATTTTATTTTTCTTTGGTGATCGCTACTATAAAAGGTGTGCTCTCTCTCCCCTACTAAGAGTGATTTAAGCCCTATAAACCCTATAGTCCTAGTTGCTGCCAACCATTAACTTTCACCCCAAGGACAGCCAGACTTAGGATGTACCAACACTGTGAAAATGGAGCCTAATAGTGGGAACCAAACCAGGATCTGATTGATGTTGACCCACCAGGTCCAGCCCTTCTTCAAGCCTGACCTTTTCCAGATTTTTCAGTTACATGAATTAATATATTCCCTTCATCATTTAAACAAGTTTGATTTGGCTTTCTTATATTTGCAGCTAAAAGGATCCTACAGTCCCTAAAATTCTACTGCCCACTCTCTTTTCTCTTACTATCCTATCACACCACACCCTCAAAGAACATCTGAATCCTCACAAACCAGCAGGTGGATTGCGCTGTTTTGACATTTCATAAAGAGCATAAACACTCTGAGTGGTTCACCAGAAAAGTGATGCAAACTCTTTCACAGAAAAAACCTTTTCCTTACAGCAAGAAGACTTTAAGATTCCATCTAGCTCAATGACTGTGCTTTCAACTAACCCACCAGCCCACAGATGAATGCATACTCTTCCATTTTGATGAACTTCCAGAAAGTCCATCTCTACATCTGCAGTCAGGGACACACTGCATTTTTTTACGATAGTCTCTGAGCATTTAACAACCTTAATAGATTTCAAGTTGAATTGCTTTCACTTCATTCTCATTTTACATTGTGACTCTACGTAAGAATACCGATTTGAATTTATTATGAACATTTATATCCAGTACCACTTTCCATTCTGTCACCACACAGTCCTTCCCCACACTTATCAACACAATTTACTCAAGACATTGGTCCTCCTTATTACAAAATTCCAGTCTGCACAAAAATAATGTTGAAAGACATTGGGAAAAAATACAAGCCACTCATTTGACTAGGAGCCAATTCCCTCTTTCTAGACCACTTAAAAATCAGTCCCCAAGAAACTCCAGAGGAGAAAAGAGCAAGAGGTATCGGCCATTCTCTCTACTTGTCCAGTAGCTCGTAGGGCTCCAAATTGGCCACCCAAGCTGGAGCCTGAATGAGCTACCATCTCCAAGTAGCACAATCAAATAATGCCTAGTTTATGAGTCAGTTATGCCTCAATAAAGCAGCATAATAAACCATGCTAAAATATGGAGGCTTAAAACAAAAATAACTTGATGCTCATTTCAACTGCAGCCCAGCTAGGCTGTGCTAGATGTCAGGCTCGAAGACTCAAGACTGGAGCTTGTTTCAGCTCTGCTCAAGTCTTGCTCCACTGGCTACCAGGGGCATCCTCCTACCTAATTCTAGGGTTCAAGATGAAGGGACAGTGGTGAGCTGGGGCATATTCTCCTACCAGACCACCGGAGCACAAGAGACAAGTCAATCCATGCAACATACTTAAGGCCTATGATTGTGACCCTTCTCCTAACATTCGATTTTCCAAAGCAAGCCTCATGGCCACGTCCAACATCACGTGGCAGGGAAGTGCTCCACCCACGATGGGGAGAAAGAAATGGAGTAAACATTTTCTGAACAATTATCCTGACTATTTCAGCTAGTCTCTGTTCTTATGAGCTCATCTGATTGGCCCAGCCCACAGATCATTGATCCAGGTATGGGTCAAGCAGCCTTGGCCAGGTAGAGTTTTCCCCTGGTACAAGTTTGGCACAGGCACTCGCTCCTTCCACTACCACTGAAGAGAGTGGGCAGCACTCAGAAAAGAGGATATGCACTAGACAGTGACCAGAAAGTGTTTTGTCCACACTTCCAATCACTGGCATCTGCAAAGGAGAGAGAGGTGTGGACCTTTGAAAGTCACACACTGAAGATCCAGTGCATGTGGCAAGAATATTACTTTGGTTGTAACCTGTTTATTTCAAGAAGAGACTAAAGAGAACAGTTAAAAGAATTTTAATGTTAAAAAATGTATAAAGAATTAAAATGTTTAATTTTTAAGAAACCAGTGATTTCAGGAATAAATATAAGACACATTAAACAGAATTTAACATCCAGTTTTCCTCCTTCCCAGTATGGGAAGGTGTGGAGAGGAGGTAAGTGATGAGAGAGAGAAAAATCAGTCAATCAGGATATATTTCTTATAAATATCCATGCTGGGTAAGTAAAAGTCTACAATGTAATGTCAATTACACTAAATACTTATTGAATATCTGGTAATAAAAGTGAGATATAACTATGTGGAGGTATGCTGAGACTATATTTCCTCAGTTTTCACAGCAAGGTGATCATTGTTATTCAGATTTTACCTCTTGGGGGCCGGCCCAGTGGTGCAGTGGTTAAGTGTGCACATTCTGCTTTGGCGGCCCTGGGTTCGCTGGTTCGCTGGTTTGCTGGTTCAGATCCCGGGTGCGGACATGGCACCGCTTGGCAAGCCATGCTGTGGTAGGTGTCCCACATATAAAGTAGAGGAAGATGGGCACGGATGTTAGCTCAGGGCCATTCTTCCTCAGCAAAAAGAGGAGGATTGGCGGCAGATGTTAGCTCAAGGCTAATCTTCTTCTTCAAAAAAAAAGATCTTTACCTCTTGGTGTTTGCTTTTATTTATTTTATATTTTTTGAAACTGCTTATTAATTTGACAAGTTTTAGTCATGAGTTCTCTTACAATAGCATTCTAGATCCATTCTGTAGACCACACCTTCCATTTTTTGTTGGCATTCTTACTGGAAAAAGTTGTTAGGATCTTAGCTCTCGGACCCATGCCATCATGCATCATTTACTAAATACTGTACTGAATATAAATTAGTTCAAGTAGAGATATATGAAACTAAGGAAGAGTTTTCATGGTCCTTTCATTTACTTCTTGATTTCATTATTATCACACACAATCTAATACACACATAAAACTTGTCCTGGTCTTTAAAAACTTACATAGCCAGGAAAATTCACTAATGTGAAAAGCCTTTTCCAAGATTGTTATTAGTTAGTTTTTTTATGAATGCTTCTTAGTCCTCAAGTGTCCACGGTTGCATATGGAATCAGATACGGAAGAGAAGGAGCTACTCTTCTACTCAAAAATACCTCTATAAAAATCAAGCACCATCTCACTTAAAATATGTTTCTTTTCTAAATTGTGCCTTCATCGAATTTAACATATTTTCTAGTAATAAAAATGAAATTGAATTAAAAAAAATACTGAGTAACAGAATCAATGCAAATCCACTCTCTAAAACTAAGGCAAGCAATTCATATTTACATTACTGCTGGAGTTTAAGTAGACCCTACTACTCCCCCGTGAGACTTTATCCAAGGATATAGTCCAAATGAGGGATAAAGCTATAATATGATAAAGATGTTCACTGCAGAATTATCCATAATAGCAAAAAAAAAAAGTAACACTAGGGTAATGACTAATCGAATCATTGTATGTCCACTGAGAGGAATATTACTCAGTTATTAAAAATCATTAATCAACTTAAAAAGGTTTAAGATATAAAATGCAAATGTACATTATGATCGTAATCATGATAAAATATGTACACATTTGGACAAAAACTAGCAGGAAATAAAGGAAAATGAAAATAGATTGGGGTACTGGGTTCAGAGATGAATTGTTTTTCCTTATTTTCACCAACTTTGAGTTTCTTAATTTTATAATGCCTCATCTGGAGCATAACGAAGTTTGACATCAGTCAGCGCAAAGTTCCAGGATGACCCCCAGCCCCTGAAGACTGGACAGTGCACACTAAACGCTTCATGACACATCCATATGACAGGATGCTCTGCAGACAGGTTTTTAACTGTTTTAGAAAAATTGATAATGGCGGGGAGAAATATTGATGGCATATGGTTGAATGTGTGATCCCAATTTCATTTGAGCAAAAGGATGACTGACTGATTGACAGGCAGATATGACTATTGGAACACATACAAAACTGTTCTCTCAGTAGTACAATTCCACGTGAGTTTTATTTTCTTCTGTGTGCTTTCCTCTTGTTTCCAGATTTTCTACAATGAATGTGTTTTATATTTGTAATTATAAACCATACATGCTATTTTTAAAATAAAGCTGCATCTCTCTGCAAATCATCAATATAATTAACATTTTATAACTCTCTCACCCACCCTAATCCCTCTGGCCTGACCTCTATCTCACTTAAATTCGCCAGGTTTCGCTTTGCTCACCGCTGTTTTTTGTTCTGGAAATATGAGGCCCTGCTGACGCGATTATTCCGCCAGGATTCTAGCACCATTTAACCGTAACTTTGTTGCAACACATGCGCACTGGACTCTGCTTCAACTCTAATCTCCCTCAGTTTAGGCTGGTATCAACCCAGGCTGGGATTTTCCTCTGGGTTCTGATTTTTCCTTAATTGATTCCTGCGCAGACCCAGAGCACGGAGCCCTGACTCAGATGGCTCTTTGCTGCCCTCTCCTGGTCACAGATGGCACTACCTCAGCTGCCTAGAAATTCCACCAACTCCAATATTCAGACAAAATCTGAAAACACGAGGCTCTGGCAATTGGGGAGGACAGTTCTAGAAATCCTATGCTGAGAGCCTTTTATTCTATCTTAAACAAAATAGAGGGAACTGAGCAAAGTCATGCTGCATTCCTGGCAATTTTGGGGTCTAATTTGCCATAGTAAAATTATTGTTCATCACAGCTAGGACTAGAACTTTGGGGATTATTGAAGGTGCAATTTTCAGTAGCCTGTGATCGTTCGAGAGTTAAATTTCAAAACGGAATTAGACACTGCAGTTTCTGCCTTTACATGGCAATTTGGGAATTTTGAGAGACCATGCCAACAAACTGCCAAAAACAAAGTCACAATGACACCCACTAACCATTCACAAAGACCCAAGAAAAAGTCCCAATAAGAGATGATACACTGCTACCTTTCATAAATTAAAGGGAATTTGTGTTAAAAATGATGTACATATCAAAGCAGTGAGTTCTCGCTAATAGGTGCATAACAAACGATATGCAAGTGCCCAAAACATATGGATTGCTCAGATTTAACAGTCCTTCTTCTAATTTTGAAGGCTAAATACTTGAAACATTTCTGCAGATGTAAGGATGTTAAGAGCAGGTTCCATTCTAAGTGAAGCTCAGGAGCTGTTCTAATGGCTCTGAATATGTGACACCAAGAAATCTTAAGTCCTCACAGGTGCTGTCTTGTCCAGCTGTTGCCAATCCCTGAGGGACCGGTGACCCACAAGTGGGTCCTTTTGCCCAGAGCAGCTGGCACCAACAGAAGAAGACTGGGTTCACAATAACAGAGCAGAAATTGTGTTCATTGATCAACGAATGGAGGAGGCAGAGCTCGTGCTCTAAAGCACCTTCTCCCCAAAGTGAAGGTGAGCAGGGTTCTTCTTGGACATGAAGGGGCGGCGTCTCTGCATCATTGCTCAGGGAGTGGGCATTTGGGGCATGCACAGATCTTCCCTTCTTGCACATGGCACCTTTGGCACACGTTTCCTTTTGTGCATGGCACCCCATTGCCATCTTGGACCTTTCTGGTTTGGACCCAGTTCTGCAATTTGGCATCTGGCATTGCTTTGCTTTGGTTCCTATGAGCAAGCACAACTTAAAAACAAAGGATTAGACATGGAAAATGTTTTACAGACTTCTCTGGGTGACATAGCCTTTCCAATGGTGTTCATAAAGGCTGGGGAAAAGATAGAAATCAAATCTACTGATCCATTAGGTTTGAGATAAGAATCTTCCACAGCAGCATCTCAATTTGCCCTTTCAGGGATTTTTATAGGTTTCTCCCTTCTACAGATTTGGATTGTGTTCAGGGATTCATGCCCACCCCCCCTGCCTCCCCACACACACTGCCTACCACATACCTCAGAGCACACACTGCCTACCACATACCTTAGAGGAAGCTGGCTTTCCCCCCACCATACCAGTTCCAAGAATATGCCTAATGGTTTTGCTAATCCTAGTCAATGAGAAGAGGGGGGCGGGGGGGTGGAATCTGCTGAAGGGCTTCTAAGAGAGCTACAAAAAGACAGTGCTCTTCCTCCTTTGGGAGTCATCAATGTGCATGAAACTCTGGGGCTGCTGAAGCATCTTCTTGCCAGCAGGAAGATGGGGCCATGGTTATATGTGGCAGAACAGAGAGATGGAAACAGAATGGGAATTTGATTAGCCTTTGAATCAACCAACTCTGAGGCCCACTTTACCACTGGACCACTCAGTATAGGACATAATTTCTTATCCTTAAGCTAGCCTGAGCCAGGGTTCCTTTTACTTGCAATGAAATTCATGCCAAATAGCAGAGCTCTTTTCCCAAGTTGTTGATGCTTCCATGTTCTTCAAAATAAGCGTGCATTTACCGTCAAGACGGTACATGACTACCCTGTGAATGAGCAAAGGCACTCATTCACAAAGAGGCTGCCACTCAGAATCACAAAGAGGCCTTGCAAAGGCCCCTGGGAAGAGCTGATTCCCACTACCTCAGTCAGTCATAGATTGCTAGTTTTGTTCAGTGCTTCGAAGTACCTGCTTACCCACAAAACTAGACGAAAAGCTTCCTTTGCAGTATCTGTGGTACTGGCCATTAAGAATCCCAGAAAGCGGCTCCAACTTCTGGAATCTCCTGGAGTCTCTGAAATACAGGACCACTCCAGAGAAGAACTCCCCGAGTGCACTGTCCAGCATGGCCCGCGGCACTCCCAGGTCCAAATCCATTAACAGTCTCTGTGCTGGTCACTTTCAGTACACAGATTGCTAACGTTACAGCCTCTAACAATGGGTTTCTTTTTCCTTCATCTCATTAAAGAACTTGAGGAAAGGAACTTCTTTGAGCTAGCACCTTCATAGCCCAATATTTTCAAACAAAAGCTGAAAAGATAGTGCAGTCTAATAAAAGTACACACTGAATCAAAATTTTGGAACACATTAAACGAGGTGCCAAATCAATTTCCTCATCCCTGAATATGTCACTAAATCAGAGCTAGTCTATATGATGGCTTGGTGCGAATTAGGGAAAGGGGTACCCCCTGGGCAGACAGCCCCACTGACACATAGCTTGGTGATTAAATACTGCCTTTGTGCAAATCAGAAAAAGCCACCCCTTCTTCCAGGAGGACAGCCCTCCTACTCCCACCAGGGCACACAGCTTGAGAAGCAGAGTATAGACTTCAGTTCCCATTTACTCTCTCAACTGTGGGCCTGTGCAGCATAATGTTTGTCATAGATGCACTCTAATAAGCCTCTTTTGGTCACAAGGAATTGTCTGAAGTATGCCAAGTAATTGTAGATTTTAGCACAAGGATTCAAATGCCAGGAATTCAGGAAAAGTCAAACAATTGACCTTAGGTCCTGTTAGGGCTGCTGGCTGGAAAATGGATGGGATACCCCTGGTCCAAATACTGAGCTGATGAAGTGAGTGATTATTTGGTACCAGACATAGATTCTTTGGGTTCTTTTTATTGGAAAGCCTGGAGAAAGTTTATTCCCTTTAGAGGAGCTCAAGCTGGGACAGTCACCAAGATTGATATGCCAAGCACAAATGAAAATTTTTTCTACGAATTACTCATCACACATTTTTTGACTGTCCAGATGTCCAAGACAAAGTAACAATTTCTAGACACTTGTCTAACTGCACCTGCCCCTTGATTGTGACAAAGGATACATCATTATTAAGTACTATGGGACCTAGATGGGTTCCTGCCACTGCAGTTGAAGTCCCAAGGCCTGTGTGGCCCAAGACCTGGGTTCAGAGAGCCTGTGCATCAACATCTTGCTTATCCAAGCATGTCTTTGCAGCCACAGAACCACAGATGTGCATCCTCTAAAACCAGCAGATATTTATTTACTTATTTCTTGTCAACGCCTCCTGAAAAGGGCTCACTGCAGACACAGAGGGCTTATTGGGCTCCCACCACTGCCAAACTCTTGGTGTTGTAACTCTATGAGTTTTGACAAATGTAAAATGTCATGTATCCTCCACTACAGTATCATACAAAAGAGTTTCACTGCCCTAAAAATGCCCTGTGCTCCATCTATTTATCCCTCCCCCACCCCAAAACCACTGGTAACCATTGATCTTTTTACTGTCTCTATAGTTTTGCCTTTTCCAAAATGTCATATAGTTGGACTCATACACTATATAGCCTCTTCAAATTGGTTTCTTTCATTTACTAACATGCATTTAAGTTTCTTCCATGTCTTTTCATGACTTGATAGCTCATTTCTTTTCATCACTGAATAATATTCCATTGTATGGATATACTACAGTTTTTTTTGTCCATTCACCTATTGAAGGACATCTTGGCTGCTTCCAGATTTTTAACTATGAATAAAGCTGCTGTAAACATTTCTGTGCAGGTTTTCATGTGGATATAAGTTCTCAGCTCATTTGAGTAAATACCAAAGAGTGTTATTGCTGGCTTGTGTAGCAAGAGTGTTTTTATTTTTGTAAAAACCACCAAACTGTCTTCTAAAGTGGTTGCATCATTTTGCATTTGCACCAACAATGAATGAGAGTTACTGTAGCTCCATAGCCTTGTCAGCATTTGGTGGTGTCAGTATTTTGGATTTTGGTCATTCTAATAGCTATGCATATTTTGTTAAATTTGTACTTTTTTGGGGTGCTAATGTAAATGATGTTGTGTTTTTTATTTCAAATTCCAGTTGTTCATTGCTGATATATAGGGAAGCAAATAACTTTTGTATATTATCCTTACATTACCTTACTATAACTGCTTATCAGTTCTGGGAGTATTTTTGTCAAGTCTGAGATTTTCTACACAGACAATCATTTCCTATGTGAACAAAGATAGTTTTATTTCTTCCTTCCTAATCTGTATACCTTATATGTCCTTTTCTTGTCTTATTGCATTAGCTAGGACATCCAGTATGACGTTGAATAAGAGTGGTGAGAAGGAATATCCTTATCTTGGTCCCAATCTTAGCAGAAAAGCATCTAGTTTCTCACCAGTATGTATGACGTTAGCTGTAAGCTTTTTGTAGGTGTTCTTTATCAAGTTGAGGAAGTTGCCCTCTATTCTTAGTTTTCTGAAAGTTTTTATCATAAATTCACATTGTTCAGCTTTTTTCTTGTTGTGAGGATGGGAGTGACAACTTCCAAGCTTTCACCTGTCAAAGTGGAAACTAGAAGTCAGTCCTTTCAATATTCCATTCTGTGTAATCTTGGCAAAAAGAATGTCTTACTGAGAGTCAATCAATATTTGACTATCTTCCCTGGTTGCCAACACCTCAGAGAGAACTATCAAAATGTTTTTCCAAAATTGATTTACCTACCAATCACTTGGTAGGTAGAAGAGAAATAATCAAGATTTTCTCTCTCTTTCTATGTGTGTGTTTGGGTAGGAGATGAGCAATTAGATGGAAGTACCAGGGCAATTGGGCCCCTCTAGGCGGTGGGTACTCCACGTCCCTGCTCAATCAAACATAAGAAATGAATTTTTAAAAAGCTTCATAGTAATTCCTGCCACACTGTAAGTTCTTTCTCAGAAAAGTCCAGAGTTTGAGAAAACTAGACATAACCAGATCCAATTTCAGCTGCCAATTGAAAGAAGTTAAATCTTTCTCTTCTTTAAAATCTAAACAACTGACACACCACCCTGATACTTCTTCTTTATCACCTTTCTAAACTCAAAGAAATTTAGTTTAGTATGTAAGGAGGGAAATGAAAAACATTTTATATATAAAGAAACAGTCTTAGAAATATGATGTGGTGAGGGGAGTGTGCAAGGCACCATCCATCTAAGGAAGAGCAGGTGCTGGAGATTTGGAGCTTGAGGATGGGCCAACCGTAGGTGCTGAGAGTGAATCTCCTAGTCAGTATTTCTCATTACTGGAGAACATGGGCTATACCCTTTTCTCCACCCCTGAATTGGTCTTCTGCTACCCACTGACTCCTTGGCCAGTGTTTTATTCTCACGGTGGAGAATGTGTGGAATAATTGGATTTACATGAGTGGAGAAGAGGGGTAAGGCCCGTCTGGGGGACCAGACCTTCTTTCTCCTTATGGAGGAGGGCAGCTCATGATACAGGATGGCCCATGGATTCTCTCTCCAGGGCTTTGACTCTGACTGGAGGCCACAAGGACCTGGAGACCTAAGGTCCAGCTTCCAACCACCCTTGTACAGCCAAGAGAGTGGTGGACGTCAAGGTGGCTGGACTCAAAGCACAGCACAGGCATCATGAACAGACTACGGGAAGTACAAAACTCTTAGGGATACACTTATCAGCCACAGGACTTAGGATCTGTGGCAGCATTTCCTAAAGGGCAGCCCATGAGCCATCTGCCTCAGCTTTCCTGAGGAGCTTATTACAAATACAGATTCCAGAGCATTCTTCAGGCCTCTGAATCAGAACCTCTGCTGGTAGGAGCCTGGGATTCTGTGGTTTGAATTAGGTCCTACTCTGAAGCACACTAAAGTTTGAAAATAATTGTGCACTGAGTACATGTTATCGGCCACGTACAGAATGTATATATTTCTCACAAATATAAGGAAGGTGTCATCCCCATTTTATAGGTGTAGACACTGAGGTTCAATATGATTAAGGAATATGCCCAAGGTCACACAGCTAGGAAGTGGTGGCACTAGGATTCTACAAGCGTAAACTCAAATTGCTTACAAAAAAGCAAATTTCTAATATAGAAAAATTTAAAGCAGATGAATGGGGACTCTAAAAGGACCTTCCTTTTTTTTCTTCGATTTTTTCCAGTTTGTGTTATTCCGAACACTCTGTTTTTAGATAGAATGTTGTGTCTCTCTGAAAGCAACAATGGCAATCACCATGCATAAATAGGTTCTAAATTCATGTGGATGAGAGTTAAGATGGCATGCCCTTCTCCAATTAAATTTATGAGACGTTTATGGACCTTGGGACAGATCAGTTAAATAACGTAGCATCTTGACATGAATTTCTATTTTCAGAAAATAGAGATCAAGAAGAGGCTATTTCCAGAGGAAAGAAGAAAGGAGTAGTATTTAGAAAATATTTCCTCATTTTAAAGCCTCTTCATCTTGGGAATAATTCCAGAATATTTGTCTCATGGCTGATCTTTAAAAAACACAGACATCTATGAGTTAAACTACTATTTCAATACCTGCCCTTTATCCATGAACGTGAAAGCTCCTGCCACGTGGCTCAGTTTCACGAGGGGCACAGAGATGAGGAAGACCCATTTCAGCCACAGGGAGTTTACAGTCAAGAGAAGTCGAAAGAGAGAAGCCCGGAAGGATGATTGCATAACCCAGGACGCAATAAAAGAGAAGCGCTGACAACTAAAGGAGCTGAAACTGGTATGTGTCTAAGGGACTGGCAACATGCCAGCAGACGCCGGGGTTCTACAGACGGCTCAACTGAAGAGACACGCAGGGAGGGACTACTTACAGAGGGGGAGGCCCACGGAACTGGCAACTGCAGGAGACCATGACCCTCCTCGGCCTGCAGGGGCAGGAGGAGGTTCCCAGGGAGAGCATCTTCATCTGACCCAGCAGGAGCTGTGAGAGAGTGCTGCCAGCGTCAGAACCAAGGCTCGGGCAGGGAGGGAGCAGGCATCCACACCGACCTCTCTGTTCTGCCGCCTCTCCTCTCCTGCTGCTTCCTCCCAACTGGAGTCCGGCGGGGAGGACAGCACGTGAAGCCGACCACCCCTAGGCGTCAGCCTCCGGGAAGATGGAGCTGCGGGTGGAAGGCCAGCGAAGCCCACAAAGACGAAGGCCGCGTGGGAACTTCAGGCCGCACAAATCCCGACGCTGCCACCAGAGAAGCGGAATGAAGCCGGAGTAGGGATCAGCTGGAGAAAGAAAACAGGAAAGCGAGTCTCAGGCAAAGGAAACAGCGTGAAGGAAGGCAGGACGCTGAGAGGCTCCAGGTCAGAGATTCGTCTTTGGTGGAAAGTGTCTTTAATGGAGCAGAAGGGAAGGGCCCGGACCAGAGCCTTAGGGACTTCCCATACTTACCCACCATGAACTTGATCCTGAAAGACCTGGAGAGAATTTGAAGGGACTTAAGCAGGGGAATCACTTTTGAATCACTTTATACAGAGCCAGGACTAGGGGGAGACAAATGAGGGGCTTGCCCAGGGACAAAATTTTTGAGTGCCAAAACCTCAGTAATCGAGATAAGTAACATTGAAATGCAGTATTTTAAAAAATTCAAAGTAATGCAAAAAGTACCTGATGAACAAAATATCAAAATTTTGAATAAAGGCAGGATCGATTTTACTGACTTTTCCTTTGTAATGTTCATAGTTACAACAGCACAGTGAGCGCCGTGTGGAGGACACATTGGTAGCTAGAGGCAGAGAAGTCAATGGGAATGCCGTTCTGATAGTCCAGGTCTGCACTGTCCAGTACAGTAGCCAGCAGCCACATGTGGCTATTTACCACTTGAATTCTTAATTTCATTTCATCTTAATTAATTTAAATTTTTTACATTGATACTCAGTTCAGTGTTTGGAAGACTGATGTATGTTTGGATCAACTTGAACATGTGAATCTTTTTTTTTTTTTTTGGTGAGGAAGATTATTGTTCAGCTAACATCTGTGCCAGTCTTCCTCTCTTTTGTATATGGAATACCACCACAGCATGGCTTGATGAACAGTGTGTAGGTCCACACTCTGGACCCAAACCTGTGAACCCCAGGTGCCGAAGCAGAGCGTGCAAACTTAACCACAATGCCACCAGGCCAGCCTGAATATATGAATCTTTTTACAACTGGATTTTATGAAATCTAAATAAAGATTATTTTCTTTGAAAATTTAGCATTCAAATTGCAACGTGCTATAATAATAAAACACACACTAGATTTCAAAGACAGTATAAATAAAAGGATGTGAACTACTTCATTAAATTTACATTGAATACATGTTAAAGTACTATTTTGATATATTCAGTTAGAGACAATATATAACCAAAATTAAAATCACCTGACAATCTTGGCTTTTTTAATGTGGCTGCTAGAAAATGTTAGACGCTGTATGTGGCTGACATTCTATTCCTTTTAGCAGCACTGGGCTAGGTGGAAACAAATGTGCCCTGGACTAAGACACCTGCAGAGGGATGATGGGTGCGGCAGATGGAAGAAACAAGGAAATGGAGTCTGAGATCTGATGGCTGCCTTGACTGGGCCCTTGGAAGCAGAGCTTAAGATGGGGATTCTCACGCAAGTGCTTAATTGAGGGAGTGCACTCATGAGCAAGCTGTGTGGGAGTGAGAAAAGCAGGCGAGGGCAGAAGAAGCTTGCAGGGATGTGGTTTCACTATAAATCTGGCCTCAACCTGCTCCCAGGGTAGATCTGGAGTTAAGTTGCTCCAGAGGTTGTCCTGTCCAGAGAGGAGACAGCTGGGCTGTCACACTCGCTACATCAGTCAGTATTGGCTACGGACCACCCAAGGGTGAGAACCCGTAATCCCCTCAGCATCTTGCGGTTGGGCAGCTTTCTTCAGCTAAGAGCAGTACTCCAGAAAAAGTAGAAGTCTGGGGATGGCCAGCAACCAACCTCTGCAGTAGCTGAGAGGTGGGTTCACCAGCCCCATAAAGGGGGGCACGACAGTGTCTCTTACAGTGGATGTGGGTCTGAGTGAAAGGAATGATACTCTGGTTTCCTGGCGTGGCAGTTAGGAAGAGCATGGCTCCATTCACCAAAAGAAAAGCTATGGAAACAATTGTAGGTTTAGCACGAAAGATGAGGAGCTTGCTTTGTGTATGTTACGTCTGAGGTGCCTGTGAGCCATACACGTGGGGATGCCCAGGAGCCCACTGGATGTAGAGGTCTGAGCAGAGAGATGAACGATCGAGTCATCAGCAGGAGGTGGACCCTGAAGCCAAAGGCTTGGATGAGGTGACTTGGAAGAGGTATCTGGAGAAAGAACAGAGGCCTGGGGCCAGTACCTTGAGGAATGCTGACATTTACTGTGTGCGAAGCAAACAGGAGAAAGAAGGGAGGAACATGAGGAGGAAGCTGGACCCACAGAAGCCAAGGGGGAAGGACATGTCATGGAGGAGGGGAAGTTCAACAGACAAACGCCTCCAGAAAGGTCAAGCGAGATGCAACAGAGAAGGCATGGGTGGTTTTGACAGAGCAGTTTCTATGGCGCGTGCCGTGGAAGGCAGACTGCTGCGGCTGAGAAGTGGATGGAGGCGTGGCAGACCCTGTGGGTCAAATTCCACACCCACTTCTCCTTTCTTCTTTATTAACAGAACTCCAGTTTTATTTTTGCAGCACAGCTCTAGCCAAAAATCTTGGTGACAAAGGAAAGGAAAGCAACTGAATGAGAGCAGCGTGGGTATGTGTGCCCAAGATGAATTTGCCATCGGTTGGGGATGGTGAAAAGAGGTTGTCTGTTTGGGTTCATTGTTTTGGGATCAAGAAGCCACGAGGGATGAAGGTTGACAGCATTACCTACTAAACCCTATCTGGAGAAATGATGAATACTAGGTAGGCGTTCTACCAACCCAGTGTAGACAGCTTTCTTTTCCCTGAGAATGAGATGAACTGTGCTCCCCATGAGTGAAACACCTTTTGCCACCAAGAGCTCCCTTATGGATGCAAAATTCTCTGATCATTGTTAGATAAAGAATACTTTTGCCAGCCCTTTGCTGCTCCTGTCCAGTTTCAGGGCTCCTTGGTAAATCCCCAGTGAACTCAGGAGTCCTAGGCTTGTGTGGCTCAGATCCACTTTCCCCCCTGCTTCATTAGCCCAGAGACTGAGGCCCTGAGCATTCCAGCGCCAGCCTGCCACTCAGCCTCCTCAAGAGTATGTGTGTTCTGTGACTGGAAAGGGATAAAAGCAGGAGCAGGATAAGGGGGCTAAAGAGTGGGGGCAGGGTTCCAGTTTATAAAAAATCGAATGAAAGAAGTGAGGAATGGTCGTGCAGAAGGGGAAAGGGCCCTGCAGACCAAATAGCCTTTTCACAAGAAATTCTGCGTGCATTTTGAGGAGGGTTGCAGAGCAGGGGGAAGCTTCCCCATGGTTCACAGGTTAAGAACCTCTCTGTAGGATTGACCTCAAACATTCCCTTGTACTTCATCAGTGCAAGGAACTCCTGTGTGCCATAGTTATTCTCACTCATTCATTTGCCAAGATTTATTAAATGTCAAATTAAAATGCTAGGCATTGGAGTCACACAAAATAACGTGCAGCCCCACCAACTCCCTCAAGGACCACACAGTCTAGATGAAAAAGACAAACAAGCAGACAAACAGACACATACACAAATGCATGTACAACTCCATGAGTATGAAGGTGGAGCTTAGTTCCTGAGTGGGAGATCAATGCCCTCAGGAAGAATTGACTTCTATGTTTGAAGAAAAACCAATAGGTAGTAAGTCAACAGAAGACAATACCAATTCCATGGGATTTAATAGGTGATTTTTTAAAAAAGGATTTTTCCTTCATATAATTTTCTTGTGCACAGGGTTAAACAAACTTTCCTTAATGTAAAATTTCATTTATTTTTAACATATAATGTATATATAAATGGAAAATTTAATGTATATTGCTTCCCAAACCTACTAGAGGGAGAATACTTTCTTCACAGGGCACTTGTATTTATTAAGTATTGTATTTACTTGGTAGCAAGTAACAGACAAGCGAAAAAGACATAGGTTAAAAAATAAGGGATTTGAGGAGGAGCCAAGATGGCGCCGTGAGTAGTCCTCTTTGTCTCTCGCCCTTCGAGTCTACAATTATTTGGACACTTATCGCTTGACAAAGGATATCCAGACAGCATCTCAGGACGTCTGAGACACCCACGCGACTATACATCGGAAGGCGGATGGACTTTCCTCCGGGAGGATGTGGAAATAGGTGAGGGCTCTCCGACCCCGACGGGCAGCCTGGTACCCGCAAGCGGCTTTCTTCCAACGGACGCCCCCAGAGGATCCACGCACGTCTAGGGCAGGAGCGAGAACACAACAGAGGAGCGACGGTGGAAACAGGTGACCAGAACCCTACCTAAACCCCCTGCAATTACTCCTAAACGCAGAGGGAAACTTTGGAGTTGCACACCTGAGCCCGCGGGGAGAGTCTCTCCCCGCCATTGGCGGGGGGATCCAGCCTGGTGCTCGGGGCGCCCGGAGGGTCCCAGAGAGAGACACGGAGGGCACGGAGATCTCCCAGCTGCCGTTGCCCGCCCCGTGGGACTAGGGATTGCCGGAGATCTCGGAGAGGACCGGGGCGGGGGGAATTTTCAAAGGCCGGTCCTGCGACCCGGAGGGGAAGCGCCGGAGCTCCGCCCGGTCAGCAGACAAAACTCTCTGTCTGCCATTAGCAGAGGGGCCACGCTGAGCATTCACGGCTCCGGGAGAGGCCCGGAGAGAAGCCCTGAGGGCGGGGCGACCCCCAGCTGCCGTTGCCCGCCCCGTGGGGCTAGGGATTGCCGGAGATCTCGGAGAGGACCGGGGCGGGGGGAATTTTCAAAGGCCGGTCCTGCCACCCGGAGGGGAAGTACCGGAGCTCCGCCCGGTCAGCAGACAAAACTCTCTGTCTGCCATTAGCAGAGGGGCCACGCTGAGCATTCACGGCTCCGGGAGAGGCCCGGAGAGAAGCCCTGAGGGCGGGGCGACCCCCAGCTGCCGTTGCCCACCCCGTGAGGCTAGGGATTGCCGGAGATCTCGGAGAGGACCGGGGCCGGGGGAATTTTCAAAGGCCGGTCCTGCCACCCGGAGGGGAAGCGCCGGAGCTCCGCCCGGGCAGCAGACAAAACCCTCTGCCTGCGGTTAGCAGAGGGGCCACGCCCAGCATTCACGCTCCGGCAGAGGCCCGGAGAGAAGCCCTGAGGGCGGGGCGACCCCCAGCTGCCGTTGCCCGCCCCGTGGGGCTAGGGTTTGCCGGAGATCTCGGAGAAGACCGGGGCGGGGGGAACTTTCAAAAGGCCGGTCCTGCGACCCGGAGGGGAAGCGCTGGAGCTCCGCCCAGGCAGCAGACAAAACTCTCTGTTTGCTATTAGCAGAGGGGCCACGCTGAGCATTCACGGCTCCGGCAGAGGCCCGGAGAGAAGCCCTGAGGGCGGGGCGACCCCCAGCTGCCGTTGCCCACCCCGTGAGGCTAGGGATTGCCGGAGATCTCGGAGAGGACCGGGGCCGGGGGAATTTTCAAAGGCCGGTTCTGCGACCCGGAGGGGAAGCGCTGGAGCTCCGCTGGGCAGCAGACAAAACTCCCTGTCTGTCATTGGCAGAGGGGCCACGCCCAGCATTCACGGCTCCGGGAGAGGCCAGGAGAGAAGCCCTGAGGGCGGGGCGACCCCCAGCTGCCATTGCCCGCCCCGTGGGTCTAGGGATTGCCGGAGATCTCGGAGAGGACTGGGGCTGGAGAGAGTTCCAGAGACCCAGCTTAGTAGCCTAGGGGGAAACCCTACAGGCTCACAGCAGCCTTAGGGAAAGCCTCTGCACAGCACCAGTAGAAGGCACCCAGCCGCCAGCCACAAGGCTGGAAGACCCCAGGGCAAAAGCAGCATAACTAGGTGTACTAACCACAGACTGTAGAAGAGGCCAATAGCTCTCCTGCGACCTATAGAGGACAAGTGAGATTTGGTGGGTGCCGACAGCAACGGAGCGACAAATATAAGTGATCCCACCCCTGGCTGCTGGAAAAGCCCATAACACCGTTGCAGACCCCAAGGAGAGAGCACATCTAGGTGGGCTGCAACAGTAGGCACCTGCAGCCTGAAGCCCCCCTGTGACGGCCCCCACAGCAGAGGAGGGAATCCAAAGGGCCACTGTGGCTACGAAGAGGGGCCCAGGCCCAGTTAGCAACTACGGACAGGGTTCCTGGTTGGTGAAATATAAACAGCTGCTCCTCCCACCGCAGCAGCTGAAACAAGTGAAAGGAGCAACTAAACTCTATCTCCATGCGGAGGCACAAATCAACAACATCAAGCAATATGAAAAAATACATCAAATCTCCAGAACAGAAAGAAAGCAACAAATACACAGAAAACAATCCCAAAGAAAATGAGATGTATAACCTAAATGACGATGACTTCAAAACAGCCATCATTAAGATTCTCAATGAGTTAAGAGAGAATTCTGACCGACAACTCAACGAGTTCAGGAGCTATGTCACAAAAGAGTTTGATACGATAAAGAAGAACCAAACAGAAATATTGGAAATGAAGAACACAATAGAGGAGATTAAGAAAAATCTAGATGCTCTGAACAGTAGGGCCGATAATATGGAGGAAAGAATTAGCAATTTGGAAGATGGCAATATAGAATTGTTGCAGGCAGAGGAGGAGAGAGAAGCAAGACTTAAAAGAAATGAAGAAACTCTCCGAGAATTATCAGACACAATTAGGAGATGCAACGTAAGGATTATAGGTATACCAGAGGGAGAAGAGAAGGAGAAAGGGGCAGAAAACCTATTCAAAGAAATAATGGCTGAGAACTTCCCAAATCTGGTGAGGGAGATGGATCTTCAGGTGACAGAAGCCAATAGATCTCCAAACTTTATCAATGCAAGAAGACCAACTCCACGGCATATAGTAGTGAAGCTAGCAAGAGTCAACGACAAGGAGAAAATATTAAGGACAGCCAGGCAAAAGAAACTAACCTACAAAGGAACCCCCATCAGGCTATCAGCAGATTTCTCAGCAGAAACTTTACAGGCTAGAAGAGAGTGGAATGATATATTCAAAAATCTGAAGGACAAAAATCTACAGCCGAGAATTCTCTACCCAGCGAAAATATCCTTCAAATACGATGGAGAAATAAAAACTTTCCCAGACAAACAAAAATTAAGGGAGTTCATTGCCACAAAACCTCCTCTTCAGGAAATCCTCAGGAAAACCCTCTTTCCTGAAAAATCCAAAAAAGGAAAGGGGCTACAAAACCAAGAGCAGAGGAGATAAGTAGAAGGACAACAACAGAGAGTAGTAGCTCTACATCAGAACAGATTAAACCATGGGACGAGAAACAAAGGAAACTGAAGAAAACCGGAAAACAAGACACAAAATGGGAGTGGTAGGCCCCCACGTCTCAATAATCACTCTAAATGTAAATGGATTGAACTCCCCAATCAAAAGACACAGAGTGGCAGGATGGATCAAAGAACAAGATCCAACAATATGCTGCCTCCAGGAAACACACCTCAGCCCCAAAGACAAACACAGACTCAGAGTGAAGGGATGGAGAACAATACTCCAAGCTAATAATGAACAAAAGAAAGCAGGTGTCGCTATACTAATATCAGACAAGGTAGATTTCAAAGCAAAACAGATAAAGAAAGATAAAGAGGGACAGTATATAATGATAAAAGGGACTCTCCACCAAGAAGACATAACACTTATAAATATATATGCACCCAACACAGGAGCACCAAAATTTGTAAAGCAACTCTTAATAGAACTAAAAGAAGACATCAACAACAATACAATAATAGTAGGGGACCTCAACACACCATTAACACCAATGGACAGAACATCCAGACAGAAAATCAACAAGGAAATAATAGAATTAAATGAAAAATTAGACCAGATGGACTTAATAGATATATATAGAACACTTCATCCAAAAACAGCAGGTTACACATTCTTCTCAAGTGCACATGGAACATTCTCAAGGATTGACCATATTTTGGGAACCAAAGCAAACATCAATAAATACAAGAGAGTTGAAATAATATCAAGCATCTTTTCTGATCATAACGCTATTAAACTAGAAATCAACTACAAGAAAAAAGCAGAGAAAGGTGCAAAAATGTGGAGACTAAACAACACGCTTCTCAACAAACAATGGATCATTGAAGAAATTAAAGAAGAAATCAAATATTATCTGGAGACAAATGAAAATGAGAACACGACATACCAAATCATTTGGGATGCAGCAAAAGCAGTCCTAAGAGGGAAATTCATCGCAATACAGGCTCACCTCACTAAACAAGAAAAAGCTCACGTAAGCAACCTCAAACGACACCTAACAGAACTAGAAAAAGAAGAACAAACAAAGCCCAGAGTCAGTAGAAGGAGGGAAATAATAAAAATAAGAGCAGAAATAAACGATATTGAAACAAAAAAGACAATAGAAAGGATCAATGAAACAAAGAGTTGGTTCTTCGAAAGAATTAACAAAATTGACAAACCCCTAGCCAGACTCACCAAGAAAAGAAGAGAGAAAGCGCAAATTAATAAAATCAGGAATGAGAGAGGAGAAATCACAACAGATACCAATGAAATACAAGAGATCATAAGAGAATACTATGAAAAACTATATGCCAACAAATTGAACAACCTGGAAGAAATGGACAAATTCCTAGACTCCTACAATCTCCCCAAACTGAATCAGGAAGAAATGGAGAATCTGAATAGACCAATCACAAGAAAGGAAATAGAAACGGTAATCAAAAACCTTCCCAAAAACAAGAGTCCAGGACCAGACGGCTTCTCTGGAGAATTCTACCAAACATTCAAAGAAGACTTAATACCTATTCTCCTCAAACTGTTCCAGAAAATTGAGAAAGATGGAGAACTCCCTAACACATTCTATGAAGCCAACATCACTCTGATCCCCAAACCTGACAAGGACAACACAAAGAAGGAGAACTACAGGCCGATATCACTGATGAACATAGATGCAAAAATCCTCAACAAAATTTTGGCAAACCGATTACAGCAATACATCAAAAAGATTATACACCATGATCAAGTGGGATTTATACCAGGGACACAGGGATGGTTCAACATCCGCAAGTCAATCAACGTGATACACTACATCAACAAAATGAAAAACAAAAACCACATGATCATCTCAATAGACGCAGAGAAAGCATTCGACAAGATCCAACACCCATTTATGATAAAAACCCTCAGTAAAATGGGTATAGAAGGAAAGTACCTCAACATAATAAAGGCCATATATGATAGACCCACAGCCAACATCATACTCAATGGACAAAAGCTGAAAGCCATCCCTCTGAGGACAGGAACAAGACAAGGGTGCCCACTTTCACCACTCCTATTCAACATAGTACTGGAGGTGCTGGCCAGAGCAATTCGGCAGGAAAAAAAAATAAAAGGAATCCAAATAGGTAACGAAGAAGTAAAACTCGCGTTGTTTGCAGACGACATGATCTTATACATAGAAAACCCCAAAGAATCCACAGAAAAACTATTAGAAATAATCAACAACTACAGCAAAGTAGCAGGGTATAAAATTAACGTGCATAAATCAGTAGCATTTCTATACACTAACAATAAACTAACAGAAAAAGAACTCAAGAACTCTATCCCATTCACAATCGCAACGAAAAGAATAAAATACCTTGGGATAAACTTAACCAAGGAAGTGAAGGATCTATACAATGAAAACTACAAGACTTTCTTGAAAGAAATTGACGATGACATAAAGAGATGGAAAGACATTCCTTGCACATGGATTGGAAGAATAAACATAGTTAAAATGTCCATACTACCCAAAGCAATATACAGATTCAATGCTATCCCAATCAGAATCCCAAGAACATTCTTCACAGAAATTCAACAAACAATCCTAAAATTCATATGGGGGAACAAAAGACCACGAATTGCTAAAGCAATCCTGAGCAAGAAAAACAAAGCCGGCGGAATCACAATCCCTGATTTCAAAACATACTACAAAGCTACAGTGATCAAAACAGCATGGTACTGGTACAAAAACAGGTGCACAGATCAATGGAACAGAATTGAAAGCCCAGAGATAAAACCACACATCTATGGACAGCTAATCTTCGACAAAGGAGCAGAGGGCCTACAATGGAGAAAAGAAAGTCTCTTCAACAAATGGTGCTGGGAAAACTGGACAGCCACATGCAAAAGATTGAAAATCGACCATTCTTTTTCACCACACACCAAAATAAACTCAAAATGGATCAAAGACCTAAAGATTAGGCCTGAGACAATAAGTCTTTTGGAAGAGAATATAGGTAGTACACTCTTTGACATCAGTTTCAAAAGAATCTTTTCGGACACTGTAACTCCTCAGTTGAGGGAAACAATAGAAAGAATAAACAAATGGGACTTCATCAGACTAAAGAGCTTCTTCAAGGCAAGGGAAAACAGAATTGAAACAAAAAAACAGCTCACTAATTGGGAAAAAATATTTACAAGCCACTTATCCGACAAAGGGTTAATCTCCATAATATACAAAGAACTCACACTGCTTAACAACAAAAAAACAAACAACCCGATCAAAAAATGGGCAGAGGACATGAACAGACATTTCTCAAAAGAAGATATGAATATGGCCAATAGACACATGAAAAGATGTTCATCATCGCTAATCATCAGGGAAATGCAAATCAAAACTACACTAAGATATCACCTTACCCCCGTTAGATTGGCAAAAACATCCAAAACCAAGAACGACAAATGTTGGAGAGGTTGTGGAGAAAGAGGAACCCTCATACACTGTTGGTGGGAATGCAAACTGGTACAGCCACTATGGAAAACAGTATGGAGATTTCTCAAAAAGTTAAAAATAGAAATACCCTATGACCCAGCCATCCCATTACTGGGTATCTATCCTAAGAACCTGATATCAGATATCTCAAGAGTCCGTTGCACCCCTATGTTCATCGCAGCATTATTTACAATAGCCAAGACGTGGAACCAGCCTACATGCCCAGAAACTGATGATTGGATAAAGAAGATGTGGTATATATACACAATGGAATACTACTCAGCCATAAAAAAAGACGAAATTGGCCCATTCACAACAATGTGGATGGACCTCGAGGGCATTATGTTAAGCGAAATAAGTCAGTCAGAGAAAGACGAACTCTATATGACTCCACTCATAGGTGGAAATTAGTATATTGAGAAGGAGATCTGATCGGTGGTTACCAGGGAAAAGGGGGGGTGGGGGGAGGGCACGGAGGGGGTAGTGGTGTACCCACAACATGACTAACAAAAATGTACAACTGAAATTTCACAAGCCTGTAAACCATCATAACATTAATAAAATAAAAAAAAAAAAAAAAAAAAAAAAAAAATAAGGGATTTGTTTTGTCACATAAAATGTGTGGGGAGAGGGGGCTGGCCCCGTGGCCGAGTGGTTAAGTTCGCGCGCTCCGCTGCAGGCGGCCCAGTGTTTCGTTGGTTCGAATTCTGGGCGCGGACATGGCACTGCTCATCAAACCACGCTGAGGCAGCGTCCCACATGCCACAACTAGAAGGACCCACAACGAAGAATATACAACTATGTACCGGGGGGCTTTGGGGAGAAAAAGGAAAAAATAAAAAAAATCTTTAAAAAAAAAAAATGTGTGGGGAGAGCTCTACTTGTGTTATACCAGGCTAGAAAATTCAGAGTGCTCTCACAAAGAACTAGAAAAGCTGGACAAAATATATTTTTTTGATATCTGAAGGCATAGGAGAGTTATGGGTCCAAGATCTGAGAGAAGAAGGAAACAGAGAAGTGAACCCTGCATATGGGATAGCTCTTACCCCAGAGCTCTTGGCAATTCTGTGAGAGCCCAGTAAGAGGCTGAAAACTGAGAGAACTTTCAAAGACCTACAGAGCTTAAAAGAAACTAGAGTTTAGGGGCACTCAAAGATAGGGCTTGGGTAACCACTCTTCTTCAGTTTTGGATTAGGACCCTAAAGAGCTAAATTCTAGGAATAAGAATAAACCAGAAAGAAATAGACCCATAGGATCTTAAACTCAGGCTTGAATCACCTCAAATCCTAATTGGATTAAAATGATTTGGAATTCTTAGTTCCTCTGGCCAAACAGACTACCAGAAGCAAAAATAAATGTTCTCTGAAGGAAGATAATATCATCAGGAGCTTTGAATTATCTCGGTAATTTTTCATACACAATGTTCAACACACAACCTAAAATAACCAGCTGTCAGACAAGGGAAACAGTCCAGATGGGATCCAACAGCGGAGTTATCAGACAAAGCCTTACACAGGAAATACATTAAATATAAATAGAGCAAAGGTTCCAATTAAAGGCTAGGATTGTCAGGCAAGGGGGGCCGGCCTGGTGGCCGAGTGGTTAAGTTCGTGCGCTCCGCTTTGGCTGTCCAGGGTTTTGCCAGTTCAGATCCTTGGCACGGACATGGCACCACTCATTAGACCACATTGAGGCAGCGTCCCACACACAACAACTGGAGGGACCCACAACTAAAATATACCTCTATGTACTTGGAGGATTTGGGGAGGAAAAAAAAGATCGTCAGGCAAGATTTTAAAAATATGATAGACTATTTAGAAAAGACATACCTTAAATATAAGGTCACAGGAATGTTGAAAGTCAAGGAATAGAATGTTATACCATGCAAATATGAACTAAGAAGAGATGGTATGGAGTAAACAAAGAATACTTCAAGGCAAAAAGCATTACTAGAGAACAAGAGATTTATTCTATAATTATAAATGTTCAATTCATGGGAAAGACAATTCTAAATGTGCACACACCTACACACACACACAGATACACACACACAAATTCTTCACCAGCAAATTCTATGACTCTTTTAAGGAAGATATAGCACTAATCTTTCATAAATCTTAAGTATGATATAATGCCAATCTCTCACAAACTTTTCTACCAAATAGAAAAAGACAGAAAACTTCCCTTTGAGCTTTGTAAGGCCAGTAGAACCTTGATACCAAACCTGATAGACATTACCAGAAAGGAAAATCACAAATCAATCTCATGAATGAACAAAGATGCAAAAATCCAAAGCAAAATATTAGCAAAATGAATCTAGTAATATATAAAAATGATAATACATCACACAAGTTGGGTTTATCCTAGAGTGAAAGATTCACTTAAAATACAAAAACTAATAAATGGAATTCACTATATTTACAAACTAAAGGAGGAAACTCATATGATTATCTCAGTTGATCAGAAAAGTGCACTTGATGAAATTTAACAAGCATTCATAATGA
Source organism: Equus asinus (assembly GCF_041296235.1). Taxonomy (NCBI): domain Eukaryota; kingdom Metazoa; phylum Chordata; class Mammalia; order Perissodactyla; family Equidae; genus Equus; species Equus asinus. The sequence continues at coordinate 57,492,595 of NC_091796.1, read as the reverse complement.
AAGCTTTTAGAAAACAAGAAATAGAAAACCTCCGTAATCTCGTAAATAGCATTTACAATATCTTATGTAATGGTGAAATGTAGAATGTTACATGCTCCTTTTCACTGATTCTATGCAGCCTCACACTGTGCACCCTAGACAGTATAATAGGGCAAGAAAAAGAAATAAAGATTAGAAAAAATAAAGGTGTCATTATCCTCAGATAGTATGATTATGTGTGTAGAAAATCCAACGAATTTACAGGTGAATTTTTAGAATTAATAAGTGAGTTCATCAAGCTTGCTTGGTGACAGGTTAAAATACAAATATCAGGTGTATTTCTATCTACCAGCAACAAATAGAATATGAAACTTTATTAAAGATATTACTTCAATAGCATCAACAAATACCAAACACTAAAGAATAAATTTAACAAAAGATCTCTATATAGAAAACTATAGAAAATGACTAAGAAAGAAAATTAAAGATTACCTAAATAAATGGAGGAATATTCATGGACTGGAAGACTCAATACTAAGAAATGTCAACTCTCCCCCAATTGACACAAAGATTCCACTGTACACCTACCAGAAGATTTAAAATGAAAAGACTGACAATACCAAATGTTGACAAGGAAGTGATCCAATGGGAACTTCCACTGCTGGTTGTGTGTAAATTCACACTATCACTAAAGTTGATTTATAATACCCAATGGTCAGGCAGTTCTATGCCAGGAGTACATCACACAGAAATACATATGTACACCAAATTATATATATATAAGAATGTTCATGGCAGCATTGCTTGCAATAACTAAGAAAATTGAAATAACCTAAATGCCTTCCGACACTAGAATAGGTAAATAAATTGTGGTATATTCATCCAATGGCATGCTATGTCAACAAAAATAAATGAAATATAACCACAACAGAGCAATATGGATGAATCCCATGGACATAATATTGAGCAAAAAACACCAAACTCAAAAAAATACGTACTGTACGGTTCCATTTACACAAAGTTCATAATCAGGAAAAACTAAGTTCTGTCATTAGAAGTCAGAATAGAATAACTTTAGGCAGAAAAGAGGATGGTGGTTGTGAGAGTGCACGAGGGGGCTTCTGGAATGTGGTAATGTTCTTCTTGACATAGGATGGTTACACGCATGTGTTCTCTTTATGGTAATTCATTTAGATATACACTACGGCATTGTAATGCATTTGATCATGCACTTGATGAAATTCCATATCCATTGACTTAGCTTTAAGCATTCATCCCTTTAGTTTTTCTTAAAAATAAAAATAAATTATGAGGAAAAAATGATAGGAATAGAGTAGTTCGAAGGTAAGTTAATTCAGCAGCACAATGACTATCAAAGATCTAGAGTCCTGTCTTCCCACTTTTCCATCCTCAAATGTTTGCAGTCTCCCATATAGTTGGAGTATGGTTCCAGCAGCTTGAGGGTTGCTTGGAACACTGTTGAGAAAGCAGCAACCTAGTGCAAGCCTTATGTTGGGCAGATGCCAAATTTCAGCCCATAGAGGCTCAAAGGCTGCCCCACAAAACACGCCAAGCTACTGCCATTGCAGAGACTAGAACCCCAATCTCATGGCTCCTAGTCCATTCTTCTTTCTTTTGCATTACAGTTCCAGCCCAATCTAGAAGCTTCACAAACAAAAGAAGCATTTTCTCTATCGAGTTATTATTTTTCCTTTTCATGGCACAAAATCATGCTTGAGGCTTCTCATTCTCTACTGAACAAATTAAATTTCCCAGTTTCTCATCTAAATAAAGACACTCGCCTGATTTATGAATGCCATGTCTAATAATAATAATCATCATCATATATTGAGTGCTTACTATGTGCCAGGCACTTCGCAGACTGCTGAACGAGCCCTGTCTCAGTTAATGCTCATGTCAGCCCCATGAGATAGGCCCACTGATTTCCTCTTCCCAGCCTCCTTTCTTTCTCATCCTATCTAGTCCCAACTGCAATTTTACGACACCAGGTTCTTTTTTGGTGATGGAAATTAGCTGATCAGCAAGATTTGTGCTCCTTTTCCACTTGCTAAAGTCACTGTAAAGTAACTGCCATATCAGGGACCACACTCCCCAAACCCTCTCCCCACCTTGTATCTGGGTGGGGCTGCATGCTCAGACCGCTTCCAGACAAAGGTGGTCAAGAGTTAATATCTGGGCCGGCCCCGTGGCTGAGTGGTTAGGTTCACATGCTCTGCTTCGGCAGCCCAGGGTTTCATGGGTTTGGATCCCGGGTGCAGACATGGCACCGCTCATCGGACCATGCTGAGGCGGTGTCCCACATATTACAACTAGAAGGACCCATAACTAAGATATACAACTATGTACCCGGGGGATTTGGGGAGAAAAAGCAGGAAAAAAAAAAAAGATTGGCAACAGTTGTTAGCTGAGGTGCCAGCCTTTAAAAAAAAAAAAAAGAAAAAGAGTTGATGCCTGACACCGTGTGCTCTCTTGCCCTATCTGCTGGCTGGATGATGCTAGAACAACCTTAGAGTGATGAGATGGAGGAGCACCCAGATGGCACCAACTGGGTCTTCGTGGGGCACTTGGAAGACCCGCCCAGGAGAGCCACCAAACAGGAATGTCTGCTTGGAACTTCACATGAGCAGAAGTAAACTTACATTTTATTAACCTGGGGAGATTTGGCATTGTTACAGCAGTTAACTTAGCCTACCAATACCAAAATTGTTCTTATTGGCGCTTTCCCGGCATGATTTACAATATGCACCGTGTGAATTAATATGCTTTCCAAAGCGAGTACAGATGAAACTAAGAAACACCAGTGATTTATTCATCAAAGTATTTCCATTTTAAATGCAACCAGAACTTTGCAGAAATGATAATTTAACTTATTACTTACAGCAGAGACTCTGCTACCCCAATTGTTAGTTTCCAATCAGAGACAGTGTGGTGGTTTAAAGTTTGGGGTTAAGAATCCAACAGACTGGGATTAGAAGTTTAGCAGTGTAATCTTGACCAGTTAGTTAGTCTCTCAAAACCTCAGTTTCTTCATCTGTAATTTGAGACAAAGGGGTTTTGAGAAAATTAAGTGAAAAACACAATGTGTGCTGGCACTCAGTAGTATGTGGAGCACATGCTAAGAGTCCAGTTTTGTTACTTTCAAAGGGAAAAATAAGAGCACTTCAGGCTCTGTGTTCTTAAGCTGGCCTCTGATGCTCTTCCATGGGAGTCTGCCTGTCGTACACGGTGTCCTGAGAGGGCCCAGCTGAGAACTAAGTGACAGAACCAAAATTCACTTGCATTTGCCTAAACATTGATGAAAGGAGGGACCTACCCAAAATAAGTGACTACTAAAATTTAAAATATCAATTAAATTACTTAGATTCAGTTCTGGAATATAGGCACTCCTGGACTCTGCTCCTCCAAGCTTCATTACTTTTGGCATCCAGCAAACAAGAGAATCGTGAGCATGCATGCTACCTGGAAAATAGGCCTTGTATTGAATTGTCTCATTCATAATATAACTGTCATGATGGTCAAATAGCAAAGAAGACTTAAATTCAGGAATAATAATGATTACTAGCATCCTCCTCCTCAACATCATTTCAACAAGAAGAAACAGTACTAGAAAAATGACTCAGACACCTTCTCTACTAAGCAAGTTATCCAATCACTCTGGTGCCCATTGTTGGAACCTGGGTTAGACATGCGAATAGACATCAAGCTTGGTCACCTTGCCCTCATCCTTCAGGGCCCCATCCTCTCATTGCTGTGCTTCCCAATGCTTCACAGAAGCCAACTCCACCACCCAGAGTCAAATGAAACAAAATCAACACCATCTTCCCACCTGAAATGATGGTTCTAAAACAACAGATGACATGGAATTACCTGGAAATCTTGCTAAAAGTGCAGATGCAGGATCTTATGGCAACATATTTCAATTGAGGAGGATCTAGGGTTGCAGCCTAGAAAACTGTTCTAATATGCATTTCTGGTGTGGTCCTGGGACTACTCCAATAGGTTTGATCATTTTTATGAAACATATCAAATATCTTTTAAAGGCAATGAAACAATTAGATAGTTGATTGCACTGTACTATAAAACACACTCACACAAGCACAAGCACACACACACAAACCAACAGCTTAAATAAAAGAATACTCCAACTAAATAGCTAAGCATAATAGAATATTTAGATCTCTTTTTTATTGAGATATAGTTGACATAACATTATATTAGTTCTGGTACAATATAATGATAGGATATTATGAAATGATCATCACAATAAGTCTAGTTAATATCCATCACCACACATAGTTACAACTTCTTTTCTTGTGATGAGAATTCTCAGATCTACTCTCTTAGCAACTTTCAAATATGTAATACAGTATTATTTACTATGGTCACCATGCTGTACACTACATCTCCAAGGACTTATTTATTTTATAACTGGAAGTTTGTACCCTTGACCTCCTTCACTCATTTTGACCCCCTCCCCGACCTCATTAAAAAAAAAATGGCATCTCATTTGTACAGTGCCCAAGGTCATTCCACATGCATTATCCCATTTGATCCTCCCAACAGTCTTTTGAGAGCAGTTATTTTCTATGTTACAAGTGAGAAAACAACGACAAAGAGGCTAAATGACTTTCTTAATATCATTTAGCTAAAAAGTGAGTGGAAATCCTGAACTTGAACCCAAATCTTCCAGCTCCAACTCCAGTGTTCTTCTCAGCACACTTTGCTTGCTTTGGCAACTAAATGTGCATGATCAAATCTGCTATATACCAGGAAGACTTTTTCTTTCCACTGGCATTAATGTCATTTTATAGCAAGTAAAAAGATGAAAAAATAACCAATTTTAGGTTCTTACGGAGCCTTCTTCCAGGAAAATAAACTGAGTTTTCTCAGGAAAAAAAGTGAAATGTCTGCTAAGTTCCAGTAAGCAAAAGAAAAGTAAGAGTTGAGCATACTAGAAAGTATCCACTTCAATTAGCTTTATTCTGCTGGCTTTATTGTTGAAGGTCAAGAACACAAATCGTTGGAGCTGGCCTGGTGGCATAGTGGTTAAGTTCACCGGCTCCACTTCAGCAGCCTGGGGTTCTCAGGCCTAGATCCTGGGCATGGACCTAGCACTGCTCGTCAAGCCACACTGTGGCATCAGCCCACATAAAATAGAGGAAGACTGGTGCAGATGTTAGCTCAGCGACAATCTTCCTCAAGCAAAAAGAGGAAGACTGGCAACAGACGTTGAGTCAGAGCCAGTCTTCCTCACACACACACACACACACACAAAGAACACAAATCTAGTCAAAAGAGGAATCAAAGGGAAGACATTTTTATTTATTATTTTTTAAGGCACTTAGTAGGCTGGCCTATTACAAATGCAAATAAACACCAGCCAGGATCCCAGGAGGGGGACTCAGCAGTTGAAATTGTCCTCCTCGTTCCATCTTTCATAAAGAAATTATAAATTCACTACCCTCCTTCTCCACGCGGTGGAAGGACACAGTATTTTGGCTTTGGAACGCAGAGTGATGGGAGGAGCCACGACGTCAGCAGGGGCGGTCCAGGAAGAAAGGCCTCCGCTTAAATACGCCTTCTCCATACTCAGCCGGGTGAGCCGCCTCCAGTTTTCACCTGGGAACCCTTGGAGGGCGTGCTCTCAGGCCCCGCCGCGGACTCCGACATGCGTGCTGCCTGGACCTCGCAGGAACCATGACTGCCACCTCCAAGCTAGTTCCCATCTGCTCTAGCGTCACCTCCTGGGCCTGGGCTCCGAAAGGAGTCCTTTTCAGCTCCCCTAAGAAAGAGCCATCAGTCTAAAGCAGGCCTCTCAGTGTAGTCTGCACACGAATCAGCTGCAGATCTTGAGCAGCTCTTCTCCAGCAGATTGGGGTAGTGGGGCGGGGGTCTGGGAGTCTGCTCTTCCAACTAGCTCCTTGGAAAATGCAGACACAGGTTTTTAAGATCTGATGAAATCAAAAGTGTAGTACGAATAGAAATCAGCAGATGAAGCCGTCGGTCTGAGGACCACACTCTGAACTGCAAGATTATGACAGTCCTTCCTTTTGCCTTGGGAATAGTAGTGGGAAATGTTCCCAAATCCTGACAGAAATCCTCAAGAACCGAACTGCCTCTCTGTGACTGAAGAATTTGCAGGCCCCTTGTCAGGTGTGTGGCTCTGTGAATCCAAAGTGAGGGGGAGGGGGCCTGTTGAGCCTCAGGTCTAAGGGGAGCCTTCTCACCACATTGCCAGCTTTTCCTTCAGGCTGGTCAAGCGGAATCTTAGGTTAGTGATTTGAGACCATTTTTTTCTTTCCCAATATAGGTTTTCATAGCTATATACTTCCCTGTAAGCACTGCTTTAGCTTCATCCCCTACATCCTGAAGTGTTTTCATTTTCATTCAGCTCAAAATATTTTCTGATTTTCCTTGTGATTTCTTCTTTGACCTATGGGTTATTAAAGTTTTTTGGTTTAATTTCCAAATGCTTGTGGATTTCCCAAATTTCCTTCTGCTGTTGATTTCTAGGTTTATTCTACTGTGGTAGGAAAAGAGACTTTGTATGACTTTAATCCTTTTAATTTTATTGATCTATCCTGGAGAATATTTCATGTATGCTTAAAAAGAATGTATACTTTGCTGTTGTTGGGTGAAGTGTTCTATAGATGACATTCACGTTAAGTTGGTTGATAGGGTTGTTCAAGCTTTTATATCCTTGCTGATCAGGGTTATCTTTTACAAACATAAAACAGACGACCTCATTCATATAATCCTCTGTGGCTTTCCATCAACCTTGGAATAATATCCAGATTTCTTCCCACTCCTGCCTATTGCTATGTATTCATCATGTACCACTCTTCACTTTGCTCAATTAATTCAATGAACATGTTAAAGCTATTGTCTCCTGTTAGTGATGTCAGGATCAATTATAAAGATAATTAAGACAGTGTGGTACTGGTGCAAGAATAAACAAGCTGACCGGTGGAACAGAGTAGAGAACAGAAACAAACCCACACATACAGGATCACCTTATACATAACAAAAATGAAAAAATGTAGTATAGTGAGGAAAGATTGGTTTTTCTCAATAAATGGTACTGGGACAGCTGAAAATCCATGAGAAAACTTCTACCTTAAACCGTATATTACACTATTAACAAAAATCAATTCAGTAAGATTTCAGAGTGAAAGGTAAAAAAACAAAAATGGTTTTAGAAGAAAACATAGAAGAACATCTTTATGATCTTAGAGTAGACAAACATTTCTTAAGCAAAATATGCCAACCATGAAGCAAACAACTGGTAAATTGCATTATATTAAAATTAAGAGTTTCTTTCCATCAAATATATTCTCACAACACATACATTCAACAAAGCACTTGTATCCAGAATAGATATATTTTTAAAAACCAACAAGTCGATACACAAAGATAGTTCACTTGATAGAAAAATGGGCAAGAACTTGAACAGATATTTCATGAGAGGACAAAGGCCAATAAGCATATGAAAAGTGCTCAATCACCTTAATAATCAGTGAAATGAAAACTAAAACCCCAGTGAGATACAGCTACATGCCTGACAGAATAAAATAAAAAAGACTGACACTACTGAGTGTTGGCAAAAATGTGGGGCAACAGGAACTGTGGAAACTCTTTGGCAGTATCCAATAAAGCTGAACCTAACGTACCTACTATGACCCTGCAATTCCACTCCTGGGCAGAAATGAGTACCTATGTGCACCAAAATTCATATACTAAAATATCTGAAGCTAGAGTACTATTGATCATAGTTCCCAAACTAGGAATGAACCAAACATCCATTGGATAAATATGTGGTTTATTCACATAGTGGAATACTATATAGCCATGAGAACAAACCATGTACAATTACATGCAACAAAAATCTCACAACACAATGTTGAGTGAATATGCCAGATACAAAAGCATACTGTTTGATTCCAATAATGTCCCAAAACAGACAAAACTAATCTATGCTCTTAGAAGTCAGGATAGTGGTTACCTTTGGGGAGGTAGTAACTAGAAGGGAGCATGAGGGGAGCTTCTGGGGTACTGGTAATATTGTTTGTTGATCTGGGTGGTGACTGTATGTGTTCCATTTGTGAAAAATCACTAACTTGTTTGTATATATGTTACACTTCAACAAAATGATTTGCCTCTGCCTGGATAATCAGCTCAGACTGAAGAAATAATTCCTTCTCTCTTGGCCTCCCCCTTGGCCACTCCTAACTGATCCTTCTAAAAGGTGAGGGTGAGAGGACAACCGCCTCCCCCACTCTGCCCCCTAACATACAGACTAAACTAGATTTGCTACAGGTCTGGTTGCTGAAGGAGCAGGTCTAACAAATGTGAAATCCAAGTCTACCTTTGCCTCCTGCCTGGCGACTCTTCATTTTTTCCCCTCCTCCCCTAGTAAGCTCAGGTGCCCTCCTGCTCTGTGCCTCAAAGCCTCTTACTCACGACTAACTACTCCTTTCAGGGGACATTTAAATAAGTATCAAAGTTTTGAACCAGAAGGATGGAGCTCCAATAGTTAACACTTCAAGCTACAGGTAGTGGATGGGCGAGGAGGCACCTGAACCTTTCTAACACCCCTGGAGGTAAATAACATGCCTCTGGAGTGCAGGCCCGACTTGGGGGATAAGTAGTGTTCAAATCTTGGCTCTGCCTCGTGCAAATTTGTATCCTCTCTGTGCGTTGGTTTCCTCATCATTAAAATAGGAATACTGGTGCTTACCTTATACAGTTGTTATAAGGATCAAAATGAGTTAACACATATAAAACATTTAGAAAAGTGATTGACATATAAGGTAGCAGCTTAATAAATATTAGCTGTCAACTTGGCTTTATCAAAGGTATGTTGTCCCCAAGGAAGCATGGTGCAGGATGAGTCCAGGGACCAGAGGGCTTTGGGGCCAACCCAAAAGTCTGCCCAGGCAAACTGAGGAGAGTACTCCTGGGTAGGCACATTTGCTCGGTATTGCAGTGAGGAACAGGCACACCTGCTTCGGGGCTAAATGGAAGCTGAGGAGAAATTGAGGACAGGATAAGAGTTGGCTGTCCTCCAACCTCCATCCCCTATAAATCTGCTAAATAAACGCATCACTAAATAAAGAAGTGTAGCAGTCATTGCACTGATTGCCTTTAAACAATCAGCAACATTGCTCTGGCAGAGGATGGGAAATGAAGAAACTTCTTATCAGGTGTGTAGTATTCCAGAGAACTACAGCTAGGGAGGTGGTGACATCATACACTTATGCGTCCTATTTGACCAAAGAGCCAGTAAACGCTGCAGGCATTTGATATAACTTAAATTATAGGGCCCTGGTCCCTTGATCTGGCCTCTACTTTGAAGACCCTGAAGAGACCTTGGCAGTGACTGGCTCACGATACACACAAAGCCTGAGGTAGACAATGAAAAGTTTATCAACAATGAAAAACAATGTTCAGTAGCTAGAATATTCATACTGGCATTTTCTCCCTGTAGGCAGACCTGTACAAGAAGCCAAATCTTCATTAGAAGGATACTTGAAGACATTTCAAAGTAACATAATGCTTAGCAATAAACTAAGACAGGCTGAAGAATACATTCCCAGAAGAGTTAATGGGACTGGAGATCTGGACATCTGATAGCTGACAAAGCTTTTTCTGCCTCTCCATTGCTCATCAACAACGCACCCTGCTTCTAAACCTGTCTCACTTTGTACACCTCTGCTCTGATGCCCTCTTAATGCTGTTAACACAAATTTAGACAGCAATCTAAGGTCTTCAATTTCCAAGTTTGGGGAAAGGGTAAGCTAGGAACTGACAACCCACCTTTCAGAGTCATTACACAGATTAGTTCACGGAAGTCAAAATCTCTAACCAATGCCTTCTCTCCCAGAAGGCAAATTTCTTTGGAGAGTCACATTAGAACCAAAGGCTTGGGAGCACTGAAGGAGCAGTCACTACCCACAGGCTTGCAGCAGTCTGCAGTTTAGGACAACTTCCCTTTGGAGGCAGCTGAAAATGGCCAGCTTCTCTTCCGAAACACCGCAGCTATGTGGTGCCTTTCCTTTAGTATAGTCTAGGCCCAAAGAATTCAATTTGAGCGTTCTTAGCCATACCACAATCCAGCCATGTTCCCAGATCAATCCTCCCAATCTCAGGTTGTGTCCTTTCCGCAATGGTTGATTTGATCTTTATTTCTACTCTTATCCTCAGAAGACAAACTGGATGACATGTCTGGGAGTGCCCTGCACCGTGAACTTCTTAAATCACTGACCCAACAGCGAAAAGCCATGCCCCTCTCGTAACAGCTACTAACAGTCTTGAATGGAAAATCACCAAATGTTTAGACTGCAGTGTTTGTGGGGGTAAGTCCTACCAGCTTTTACCTTGGTGATGGGAGATGGTGGGCAGGGACTATCTTTTCCTAATAGTTCTTCTTGAGTCACTGCCCAGACCTTAATTGCAGAAAGGAGACATCAGGGAGTGGCGGAAAAGCAGAGAAGGCCACAAGGCCAACAAAGCTCAAAGGAAAAGGTAACAGCCAGAACTCTGCATCCTCTGAGCATGGCTCTGTGCCTCAGCTGCACACACAACAGCTTGCTCAGACCCCAGAGCCCTGCTTGCTCCATTCAGGCTCTCTATGCTCTTTTCTACCCACTGAAGGCCCTGGGGACTCCACTTTCCTTTTCTCTCTGCTTTGTATTACCACCACGTACTCCATCCTTTGGGGGAGTCTTCTCTCTCCAAAATTATTCATGGAGTAGGAGGAGCAGAAAGAGGCTAAAAATGTTTTATTACTTGCTTAGAATTAACTAAGACATTAGATGAGAATAAAGATAGGAAATAATAAAGAAGCTTTTCATACTCTACCAAACAATCAAAAATACTTTCTGGCACTTTCCCCGGAACTAAAATGAACCTGGATATGTAAGACTAAGACCTCACCCTCCCCTTCTCCCCAGCACCACTACCAAACCTTACCTAGCTAACAGCAGCCACCATATTCAGAAGTACCATTATTTATTTCCCCAAATCACTTATGGCAAACCACTACTAAGGCAAAAAAGACTAAATTTCTGTAAACTGGTAACAGTTTGGAGATTGGCAGATTGCAGAAGGAAGAGAAGTTAAGTAGCCTGTGTTCTCTTGCTAAAAGATTTACTACTCTAATACCAGGAACAATCAACATATATAAACGAATTAAGAGACTACACTTTTTAACCACTCTGGATAATTACAGAAAGCAATGTATTTTTAAATATGCTTTAAATAAATGCTTTTAAAACAATATGCAATAACTGCTCTGCTTTGCTCTTTAAGGTTTTCACTACACCTAAAAAGTGGCAAGTTTCCTAAATGGTGATGTCAAGTAAGGACGAGAGTTCACCCAGGTGTCAGTTTTGCAAGAGCAGTCAAGCAAGAAGCCAAGGCTGACAATTTTAACAGTTCCGAAATGGCAAATACAAATTCTGAAGGGTGACGAGACTCTGGACTCTAGTGTGCAAAGTATGATGCTGTACTAGAGAAAGAGGAGCTGCTGCTTTCTGGGCCGAAGAGGGTAAGGGATCTATAGCACGTAGTGCCGAGAACCTAGATAGAACACTGGGGAGAATTAATCTGAAGTCTATCAGTTTCTTTTACAGTCACATCTTCCCATTGCAGTTCCATACATAAATCTGAAGAAAATGTGCCACAGGTTTACATGGGAGAGGTTTTCATTAAATCTTAAGAAAAACAACTATAGCATTTTTGTTCAATGAAGAAAGGTAAATCTGTCTAATTACATTCTTGATACCTAGGAACATGAATTGCTATGGTAGGAAATTCTTAAGAGAAAGAGAAAACCCCCCAAATCCAAAACAATTCTATGCTGGCATCTATACTGTTTCTATTCAGCTCCAGAATTGCATCATATTAGCAAATAAAGTATTATTTATAACTGGCTAAAATTATAGGTAACTTTTATGACCATCTAAAATTTAGTTTTAAACATAACTTTAGCAATACATATTGAACACTTACATTCAATTGTACAGAACACAATCCATTTAATCTTGAAAAACACCATATAACAAAACTACAGAAATGATCACAGACACCTGCAAATCAGTATGCTCCCTCACCAATTTTATAACTGTAATAAATTTAATACTGTAAACAAACATTGAACAAACCAGAGCACTGTGGAAAGAGTTCAGCGGCTGTAACAAGTCATATTATAATTTTTATGAGCTGAGAGAGTAGAGGCAAACGGAATTCTTAGAACATTACTTAAAAATAGATTTTTAAAGACAAAGGTCCCAACTCATTCTTATATACACACACAAAAGTTCATCTGTCACAGACAGCAAATGTTGAATTTAAACACTGGAGTTTCTGGCAGCATCCTGCACATTTAGAATAATTAAAATAAACAAATAGAAAGTTGTCAAATCTCTCTAAGATGGATCATTCAAATCTGTGTAAGATGGAACATAGCTGTTCTGGTGCTACTGCGTATGTGCTCACTGCTGCTTCTCAAATGCAAAAACCAAGTAAATACCTAAAAAGAAAATAAATAAATGTTAGAGTTTGGTTTCTCATATCCTCAGAGTAAACAGAACAACAATTTCAGCCCTGTTTGTAATTTGGTGAAAATTCTTAGGTTCTCAAGCAGCTTTTGAAGAGGAAAAATTCCATTATTTCTAAGCATTCCTCAGTTATTTTAAGTCATATTTAAGCAGATATGGGATTATATGTTTACTCGAAAACATCCACTTACTATATCAGTGACATCACAGTTCTTGAGAAAACCTATTCAACAGCTAAACATCTCTGAAAAGTTTGAGGTTAGAAATTTTTTTTTTTTTTGAGGAAGATTAGCCCTGAGCTAACTATTGCTGATCCTCCTCTTTTCACTGAGGAAGACTGGCCCTGAGCTAACATCCATGCCCATCTTCTTCTTTCTGTGGGACGCCTACCACAGCATGGTGTGCCAAGCGGTGCCATGCCTGCACAGGGTATTCGAACCGGTGAACCCTGGGCCGCTGAAGTGGAACGTACACACTTAACCACTGCACCAGTGGGCTGGCCCCCATAAGCAAAGAAAATTAAAACTAAAAAAATCTTACGACTTAATTTTTACCTGGAGCGAGACCAGTACACTAAGTGCACTACTATGAGTACTACTGGCAGTGGGACTCTAAGTTTTCTATTCAGAAAAATTAAGAAGAATTATATGGAACATACAATGTGCATGGTAAAATTCATCCAATTATCCAATTGTGTGGTAGGGCCTGGTGAGGAAAGTGAGCCAAAAGCCACATGATAATCAATGCTTATAGATATTATTTATCTGGCTTCTAAAGTGATATTCCCGCACGTATCCAGCTCCAAGAGTACTCTCCCTAAAATGAAGTTTCCTGCTTTCACATGTGTTCATGCAAAGACATCTAAATGTGTCTATGGCTCCCCACACTGAATCACACTGCAGTTCAAATCTACAATACCTTCTAAGATACCAATAGATTTCATGGTAAGAAAATACTGACAAGATGACAAATCCTCAAAACATCACAAGGATGTTCAGGGCTTGCGCTAGAACATTCAACCAGTGAGTCAAGAAATAGGCCATGTAACTGTAGAGTCCCTCTTGAGTTAACTTTTGAATAGGGGACAGGTGAATGACTGCAGACCACGGAACAGCCTCCCGATCCTTCACCATTTTGCCCTTCCAACCCAACCTGTACAGGAGATCCATACCAGTCTTTCCCAAATACTACATTGGTCATGCTATTCTCTACTCCTTATCTACTAGTTCCTGATTTCTCTTAGGAGAAATGAAACATGGCTGGCAGTATAGGAAACAGATGGGCAGAAAACAGGCAGAGTGATCATCAACACTGTAGATTCTCCTAGAGGATAAGGAAGTAGACGATAAGGAAGCAAACAGTCTAAAGCATTCACAAGGTTGTTAGGAGACTTGGGAGAGGCCAGCATCACTGAGCTTGCCCTGCACTCCAAGGGAGGCTTCTGTAGTCCAGCCCTGCTGAACCCACCCCAAACACACCCATATGTCCTGCAAGCAACCTCGCAGCCTGTCCCATCTTGCCCTCATCTAGAGTCATTTAAAACCACTAAGAAGCAGTGTCTAATTTCAGGTAAGTAATTAGTAACTTTCTTTCCTTTCTAACTCAAACATTCTGAAAGTCTCACTCATTATATAAAATGTCTTCTGTGCAGGCATTTCCATTGAGATTTAAAGAAACAAATCTTGAACCACTTCTAAAAGCCAATTAGCAACAATTCCCTATGTTCCTTTCATCTTTAAAGCATCCTCTACAGAAGCAGCAGGCTTTGGTAATAAAAGTTTAATGATTAGACCAGGAGTTTAAAACATAGCTTCTTACACTTATTAGACTGTGACACCAGGCAAGATACTCTCCTGCCCATGAAGTCCTCCAGTTGAGAATAGTGTAACTTATCAAAGAGCAGACTGACCTCGAATGCTAGATCCTGACTGCAATTTGGCTGTTGCTCCTTTCCTATTGCTTTTCAAATCTCTAACCCCTCTTTTCCTCAACTGTCTGGGGCTATCTAATTCTTCACTTGCATGTAATCACTAGAGTCCACATTTAATATAAAAATACAGCTCTGAGCCACAACTAGTATCACCATCACAACCTTTGACCCAAGCTGTTTTCTACACACAGTATTCTGGGATTGGCAGGATACCTAAGATAGCTAGCCCATCTCCACTCTAGGAAAAGTAATGAAATACGTAGCTTTATGCACACACTTCTTAGTTTATGAAAGAAGATTATGTCTATAATATATCCTCTGATCCCATTTCTACTAAGGGTACCAAAATTCTCAAACAGGCTGCGAATTTTGGCCCTATTTATCTTCTTTCCTCATTGTCTCTAGCCAATTCAGCAAGTCCCAAGAAGTTTTCCTTTCACATGAGCTTCCGTGAGGCCATGGTTATGAGTATGGACCACGTGGGTTAGCTCTATGACCTTAGCCAAGTTATTTAACTGCCTTCTTACCCGTGAATAGTCTACTTAGAAAGTTGAGAGAATTAATTGAGTGACAACATATGAAAAGCTTAGAATGGCGCCTGGACACACGTTAGCCTCTCCTTCACCTATTTTTCCCGTTACAGTAACTTTAGCACTTAAAACAGTTTGCCTAGTGGTGCATTTATTTGTGTCTATTTCTTCCATTAGATTGTACACTTCTGGAAGGCAGAGATTACAACCTGTTTACTTTTTTAGCCCCCAAAGCCCTTTCACAGAACTTTATGTAAGTCAACATTCAATGTCCATCAGATGGATTGTCTTTGATTACCACTTATGCCTTCAACACAATCAACAAATATTCAAATGAACAGCGAGAACTACCTTTTAAGTCCTCAGGGCAACCATGTAAGGGTATTATCATCATCTCAATAGTGAGGCTCTGAGAGCTGAATTCCTCAACATCCACTTGCTGAAGAACCACAGGACTTCACAGATTTACCAGGCGTCTGACTTCTCTTTCAAAGACAGGAACCTCACTTCAGAACGTCTTTGTATCATGCCTGTCCCCAATCCCAGACCTTTCTAAAATATCCTGCTCACTGCTGCTTCACTAAGTGTTCTACTATCCATCATGGCTTCACTGTGAACATCAGAGTGGCCAGAACAAATAAAATACATGGAAGTGTTGTCTAAGCCAGAATGTACAACAGAATCTGAGGGAAAGACGTCACGTACAGAATGGCTACGTAGTAATGGGCAGGCAAGGAAATGTTTCAGAACGCTCATGCAAGTTTATGTTAGGCAATGTTCTGCATGTATTTTCTCTTGGCACTAAAGAGCTGTGCAAGAAAGGGGAAATAAGACATATGTAGGGACTTTGTGTAAACTAAACCATACAAACAACCGAATATTTGTCAGAAAAATTCTAAAGTTTTCAGATTTTAATGATCACTTTGAAACAGTCTTTGAAAATGTCAATACATCTGCACTGATGATATACTCACTTGTAGCTTCCCATTCTGATTTACTTAAGGTTCCCTAAAATTAAAAAAAGAAAGAAAATCTTAGATTGAATATGGAAGTACATATTATGCTTATTTTTCAATAACGGACAGAAGTGCCCAAACAACCCTAACTTTGCTACTAATACATATACAATTACTGTTAATATTATTGTGATCCGAACCTATAAAATAAGTCAATAAGATTAACCTTTAATGCCGTTGTCTCACCAATTCTGCCCTCCTGCAAAATTCTGTAAACTACTGATTCTCAATAAAAGGGGTAATTTGAATAAAGAGGGTATTCATGTGTGTGTAACTGGAAAAAGCATCTATCTTATATTTTTAACTTGGAAAATAAAAAAAATAAAAAAGCCTATCTTAAAACATCACATAGCTCCACAGGAGGGAATAAGATTCTTGTGTTTTTACAAATGAATCAAAATAAAGTACACATCATACAAAGGAAATAAATGATACTTAAAATAGTTATCCAAATATTAAGAAAAAATTTGTTATAGTAATGTGTGTGCTATTTTGCACATGCGTTGACTAATAAGATATAGTGGCAATTCTAGTAACTAATGTAATTTTGAGGAAGTGATGAATATAAACAATATTCTACGATGTCAGCAGAAATATGTTACACAAGTATCTGTAATTTCTATTAATGACAAAGTCACAGCTACAGGTAATACCACTGTGGTACTGTGGCATTCATAATTAAAGAAAATGTGAACTTCCACGTAGAAGTCAGTGAAAAGGAAAATGTAATTTTTTCCCATCTATGTTGATGAGCCTCTGAATTTTATCTATAGAACACTGTGAGTCAGCAGTGCCTTGGTTAAGATATAACGACACAGCAAGGAACTCTCAAACCAAGCCTATAACTTTTCCCCCATCCATATTGCCTCAGATCTAACACTCCACTCTCAGTTCACTGAAGTACATTTTATTCTATATTCTAGGGTTATAAAAAGTCATCACTAACTTAGGAGAAACAAACTACTGTGTATCTGATTTGCAACTCAGTGAACCCAAGAATTATAAACCAGTGAAATAATTTTCTAAGTTTCCATATACTCTATGCTTGTTTTCCCATTTTCTATTACATATGTCAAAAAACGAAAACTTACCAAAGGCAACCTTACTTGACTGTTCTTCATGTACTTTGCTGCATGTTCATAGTCATCTACCTTATCAGAGGCAAGTCTGGAATTCTCATTTGCAGGATATGGCTAGGGAAGCAAGTGAAATTCCTAGTTAAGATATTACATTGAAATTTACAATTCAGAATGAAATACACTAAATCACTGAAATAAAATAAGACAATAATCCCTAAGTATTACTTCAGGAATACAAACTACACATACTTTTGAAATATGAAAAAAAAATGAGTGGAGGGAATCCTCTCTTAACAAAGCAGCTCTTATGGTCAACCTTGATCATAATCATAGAATATTTACTATTGGACTAATCTGTACCATTTAATCACCACCAAGGACCACTTAGCAGCAAACACTTGCATCTCCCTAACTCCCAGTCAAAGGCTTTTTCTGTTACAACACAAAGCTGAAGGAAGGTATTATCAAAAGAGCTGCAAATTAATTTGAATATTATGGCAGTTTAATAGCCAAGGAAAGCATGACTAGCAATTAGAGAGAATACAAATGAAAAACTCCAGTCAAGAGGGAACCCTGCAAGTTCAAGAAGATAAGAAAAATAATCCAGCCTCCAAAATATAGGCAGTCTCCATATTTCCATAGGAATCTGAAAAAGGGCCATAAAAAAATGCTGGTTTTTTTAGGGTATGCTGGCCAAATGTTTATTCAAATTATCTCAAGCACTATTTTTAACCCCTTTTAAGTAATATCTCTTTATATTATCAAGAACAGTGCTTTGTAATACATGTAAATTTTAATAAATTACATAGACTATTTAATATAACTACCACCTACTCTACAAAGGTTATATATTCTTTATACTTTTCTTTGTCTTATTACAACAAACCAGATACCAAGGAACCACTTTAAACCTAGAGCTCCCTGATGAATTTTTAAGAAAATGATCCAGAAATGTCTACTTTGCTATCTTCTTTTTTCCTTTTCTTTATAAATATCCTACAATAAGCTGAGGAATTAGAAATTTAGCTGTTTGCTGTTTAAAAAGCATTTGGCTTTTTGGACTTCCATACTGTTACCATTAGCAACTTTACTTTTTATTGTATCTTAACACAAAGGATATAAGTAAGAAACACACTTAGTGTCACTAAGCTTTTATGAACTTTCAATCCCACATCTGGTTTCTATCACATCACAAACCTTCAATACTTTAATTTGAAAGTCTGCCAAACTATTCTGTTGTAAATTTGCTCTTCACTTATCAGTGTAAGACTCCTCCACGAGATTATTTGCCTGTCCCTGGACATCTAGTTTCTCTCCCCCTATTGATCATTTTAAAAGACCAACAGGCTAGCCCGGTGGCGCAGTGATTAAGTGCGCACGTTCCGCTTTGGTGGCCCGGGGTTTGCCGGTTCGGATCCTGGGTGCGGACATGGCACCGTTTGGCAAAAGCCATGCTGTGGTAGGCATCCCACCTATAAAGCAGAGGAAGATGGGCATGGATGTTAGCTCAGGGCCAGTCTTCCTCAGCAAAAAGAGGAGGATTGGCAGCAGTTAGCTCAGGGCTAATCTTCCTCAAAAATAAATAAATAAAATAAATAAATAAATAAATAAAAGACCAACAACATATGATTATAAAGCTGCAAAACTAACTTCTTTCAAAACTTGCTAAAATGTACATCCTGTTAACTGTCTCCTCTTAAAGCAGTTACTTTTCCAGAACTGTTCCCAGGTGAGAAGAAAGAAAACAGGTGTGAGGACTTTATTAACTACAGTTCCTTGGCTTATGTCTTTTCATCTTTCCTTCCCTCTGCTATGATGCTCCAGATCAGGGCAAAACTTTACTGGTTCTATTGCTGAAACCCTGGGCCAGCTGAAGGCTGACAGCTTTAGGAAAAGACTTTTAATAGCAAACATCAGAAAATAGATGCATTTAAATCTCCAACCTGGACTAAGGCAATAGCATCCTGACTGTTCTTTCTGCTCTCGGCTTAACATCCCTCCAAAGCATCCTCCATACTGCCACCTGAGTGACGCTCTCACTCTTGTTGGGTCATGTCCCCTCAAGCTCAAAGTCCTTTACAGGCCTGTAAAAGTGACTTGGTGAAGAAGTAGGAAAAACTAAAGGACTTCTTCAAACTACACATTAATACTACTCATGTATGTCCTCAGAGAGCCACAGTGAAAGGTCACATCCTCAAGGATGGTACTAGGGAAGAAGGAAGAGTGGAGAACCACAGTGCTAAAGAAACACTGAAAGTTACCAGCACTTCCTCAAAACACTCCCTGCTCTTTCCTGGGTCTCTGCCTTTACTCTTACAGTCTACTTTCTTCCCAAAAGGCCCTTTTATACACTCACTGCACTTTAAATATTTCTTCATTACTGCGATTCTCACATTGGACTGAATTATTTGCTTGTATGTTTATCTCCTTATAATATACCATAAGATCCTTGAAGGAAGCTGACCCATCTTCAGTATTTACTGAGCACCCACCATTGAAAGTTTCTGTACCAACTAGGTGCTACAGAGTCTAATTATAAATAATCTGTGTAATTTATATAAATACTGAGTGTCTACATGGCCTTGAAAGAAATCTCAGAAACAGCCAAACAAGTTTACCATGACCCTCCATTTTTACACCTTTTCTAAATACTTACCTCCAGGGCCTGCATTCGTTTTAACAGCATTTTATTTTCGTTGTTCTTAATCTTTTCTTCATAGAATTCCAGAAATGTTTTTTTGTAGACTAGTTTCATATTGTACTTCTTCGCCATTCTATCCAAAAAAGATTATTTAATGAAAAGGCTTCCAAAATATTTGCAATTCCTCAATAATTTACTTTCTACAAAACAGTGACATCTTCTGGGCTTAAATATAAAAGCTACCATCTCCTTTATAAATTCACAACAGGATGATGCAAAATGAACGCAGAGGGGCCGACCCCGTGGCCGAGTGGTTAAGTTCACGTGCTCTGCCTCGGCGGCCCACGGCTTTGCCGGTTCAGATCCTGTGCGTGGACATGGCACCGCTCATCAGGCCATGGTGAGGCGGCATCCCACATGCCACAACTAGAAGGACCCACAACTAAAATATGCAACTATGTACTGGGGGGATTTGGGGAGAAAAAGCAGAAAAACAAAAAGTAGATTGGCAACAGTTGTTAGCTCAGGTACCAATCTTTAAAAAAAAAAAAAAGGAAGAGCAACACACCAATAACCATGCCTCTAAGGAAACATGCATTCTAAAAGCAATGGGTCACAGGTAGCGCTCTCTATCAATGTACGTAATAAATAGGTCAGGAAGTAAAATGAAAAGCTGTGAGATGGGGATGAAGTGCTGTAAGAAATACTTTTCTATTGATTCCATTTTATTTAACTTGATCCCTCACAGCAGCACGGCAAATAGCTGCCAATTTCCTTCTTAAAATATTCTCTGACACGATACACTATTAATTTTTTTTTTTAAGATTTTATTTTTCCTTTTTTCTCCCCAAAGCCCCCCGGTACATAGTTGTGTATTTTTAGTTGTGGGTCCTTCTAGTTGTGGCATGTGGGATGCCCCCTTAGCGTGGCTTGATGAGTGGTGCCACATCCTCGCTCAGGATTCGAACTGAGCCTGGGCCGCCGAAGCGGAGGGCACGAACTTAACTAGTCGGCCACGGGGCCGGCCCCCTACACTATTAATTTTTATCCTACATCTTGGACTGCTGCTTCGCAGTTTGTTTTACAGGTTTCTCTTACCCAAGTTCTAAGTTTTAAGGTTCTGAAGAGTCTGGCCCAGAGCCTTACTCATTTTCACTTCCCTGATGTTACATGGAAGGCTAACAGCTACCTGTTGCTTAACTCTCTCTTGTGTCACACTCATTTATTCCACCGCTTCCTAGATGCCTCCACCAGGATGTGTCACAGGCATTCTCTAACTTTCCACTTCCATATCCAAGGCTGAACCCCACTAGACTGTTCTTCTGCCAAGTTTTACTATTTCAGTAAATCCATCTTATGATTCCTGCCAGAAACCTCAAAGTTCTCCATGCCATCTCCCTCTCTCCTATGCCCACTGTGTTCAACATGCCACTACGTCCTCTCCATTTATCTATAAAATGTACTCCAAAGAGGTCCACTTCTTACCCATTCATTGGCCCACTGTCCTGCTTCAATCACCATCACCACTAGGCTGTGCCAGTTTGCTTGTTTCCCTGCTTCTGTTCCTACTCTCCTTTAATGAATTTTCCAACTGCAGCCAGAGTAAGCCTTTCAAAAACACATCCACGTCACTCCTCTCCTTTATACCCTTCACTGGTTCTCCAACACACTCAGAACACACTTCAAAAGCCTGTAATATGGCCTCTGAGGCACTCATTTATAAAGAAATGCTGCCTCGACTCGAGCCACTTGGGCTCTGATTCCTTAAGACCCACTCACAGTGGCTTTCCTTTAGCTCCTTAAGTAGCCAAGCTCTTTCCCACTTCAGGGCATTCACACATATTGTCCCTTATGTCTGAACATTCTCTCTTCCAGTCTTCAACTGGCCGACTCCTAGTCATCCTTTAGATGTTGACTTAAACATCACTTCTTCACAGGTGGCTTCCTTAAATCCTCAATTACATTAGATTTGCCTGTTATACTGGGTTTTTTCCCTCACTGCATTTGTCAATGTTTATAATTATGTATCTGTAGGCAACATGAGGGAGCATGAGGGAACATGAGGCAACATGAGGGATGATTTCAGGAAGCAGATAGAGGAGGAGAGGAAGAAAGGGGAAAAAACTCTGAGAGGGAACATGAGAGGGCTTGTGAGATGACAGCTGAGGAGAGAGGGTGAAGGGAAACATTTGAGGGCCACTGGGATTTGTATGTGAGAGGCATATGTAAGGCAAGATTCCCTGTAATTTGAATTAGTCCTCTTTAGGGGCCGGCCCGGTGGCTCAGTGGTTAAGTGTACACGTTCTACTTTGGTGGCCCGGGGTTCCCCGGTTCGGATCCCGGGTGCAGACATGGCACCACTTGGCATGCCATGCTGTGGTAGGTGTCACACATATAAACTAGAGGAAGATGAGCACAGATGTCAGCTCAGGGCCAGTCTTCCTCAGCAAAAAGAGGAGGATTGGCAGCAGTTAGCTCAGGACTAATCTTCCTCAAAAAAAAAAAGAATTAGCCCTCCTTAGAAAGACAATAGGAGTAAAGATAAAAGTGTCTTCTATTCCAAGCAGTTCATTTTCTATCACAAATCTCCAAAATAAGCCCTTAGAAATGAATCTAAGTTTTACACCTAAGAAAGACCATAATTACAAAGAACAGAGACTCAATTTGATCAATTTGAATAGGTTTGCCTTACAAAAGCGAATTATAGTTTTGTTGGGTTTAATGAAATCGTAAAAGGGCATCTCAATAATCCCTATGCATTTCCAGATTCTGTTTCACCGAATGAATACCTGTTTCAAGAAATACTTTTTAAAAAAATTTAGATGTTAAAGTGATGACTCATGACTACCATCATTAGGCAGTTTAAAGTACAAAAGATTACTGCTGCTTGCTTAGCATTTAAAAAAACTTCCATTATCTTTTTGGGTATACTCAAATTACCAACTTTGACAACCAAAAACACCAAGCCAACATACTAAACATATGAAACAACATACTCAAAACGTTTATTTAATTTCTTCTTTTATAAAGTTGAAGAGCAATAACACTTCCCAAAATTTTACTAATTTTAAGGGAAAAAAAGATTTAAATTTTTCAATTTTACAGTTTATAAATAGTCCATGGTATTTTCCTCATGTTCAGTCACATGCTACTTAATTTTCTCACATTATCGTATAAAATTATGTATTTTAGAACTCCTGAAAATCCTATACTCATAATTTTACAAGCTAACAGACACACAATTCAAATAACCACCAACCAAAAATAACTAGAAACTACAGCTCTTCTTTTTCCTCAGTGAATTGAAGACTTTTGATTTTAAAAAGTAGGAAATCAAGTTCAGCCAACTGTGACCTGGTCTACATTTAAGTTGACTCTTCCACTCTGTTATCAGGGAAACTCCCAAGGCCAAGATGTCTCCTAAGGCCTTGAAGCCCCACCTGATGAAGCCTACCCCAACTTTCCCTGTGTCTATGATTTGCCAGGACTCCTAGGAATTCAGGTGCATGAGTGAATACATTCCTGAACCAGGGTTTTATTATCAACACTGCCTGTGAGACATAGGCAATTTCAAAGATATAGTGAAATGTCAAACAACTTTCAATCCCTGTCAAAAGGAGGATCTGTGTTTTATGAATAAATCTGTGATTTATTCATTTTATATTACCAACGCTACTAGCAGTTACTTTAAAAAAAGAATCGCCTGTTATTTGCAATGTCAGGTACTTTCTGCCACAAGTTGAAGACAATAGGCTCCCTTTCTTACCTACAGGATAAAATAATTCCAGGAATGAAAGAAAACTAAATAAGTAAGGCTGTAAGAGACCTACGGCACCAACCCTGCCTTTGAGGTTAGTCTTCCTTTCAGAAGGCTGTACCTTTTCTTTAGGTCCCGTTTAAAATAAGGACTAAATAGAAATACTGATTTTTTTTCCTTTTCTTTCTGTCTTAAGGCAAAAAGAGAATAGTAACAGATTAATGACATTCTTACTCATTTAGCAATGGAAAATAGACCAAGAATTCAGGGACGTCCACAACACCTTCCAAGTTGAAGTCATATTTGCAGCCAAATAAAGGATAATCTCCTTTCTTCTGAAATTTCACAGTATATATTTCATTTCCAAATGATTCTGTTTCTGAAGCTTCAAGACGTCTTCTATAAAGATTATCCCCAAACCAAAATAAGTAGGTTAAAATTATTAGCTCAGACTTATTTCAATGAGATTACGCGTGTAAAAAAACTACATGATGCAATTTAAAAAAGACACTTGATTAACTTTTTAAGTGGATTTGAGCCACTTTCCAGAAGCAATATACTAAAAGATCATTAACAATCTCATTAATAAAATTAGGCTGGAAGTAGGTTTCACTATCACGACAGCTGGTTACCTCTGCCCCTGTATGTGGATCTGGAGCTTGTCTAGCACTACAACCTCCAGCTCAATGTAACATCAATCTCCAACTTACACATCAAGACGTTTTAAAGGTTCACCTGAAAAATCTGTTTTTTGAACTTAAATTCTGAATACCGATTCAAATATACTATCAATGTGCTCAGCCCTTAGAAGATCAACATAGCATGTTTTATAAAGTCTATTTCTGATAAACATTTGCTACTTTAAAATAAGCTTAATTCTGAGTACTTTATAAACCACAGAAGTACTTACATTAGTTCAAAGCTATTGGGAGTGGTGCCAATAAAATAGCCTCCAGGGCTCAGTCTCTCACAAGCATTTCTGAGCAACATGTCAGCTTGCTCATAGGACTCAAATGAGTAATGACAGACAAACTGACAACTGCAGATGTCAAAGCACATTTTTGGGTCTCGAAATTTGTCAGTCAAAAGTTCCTGAAACAAATTAAAGTGGGTCAAGATTTTGAACTAAACTGCAACACAAATACTTCTTAGTAAATTAATTTCTAGAATTAGTATCCTTAAAATAAAAGTAGACATGCCCTCCCACCAACCTATCCTTTCTCTCATTATGTATAATAAAGGTCATAAAGAAATCATTCTTTCATTCTGGTTCAACAGAATTTGATTCCCATTTTCAGAGTACTTTTAAAAAAACTAGGGATTCTGAAATCATGAGAAAAAATACATCCATCAAATATGACATTTAAAAGAGTTCATCCTTTTATTTGGCTTTACTTGAAAGCTAAACTAAAATGATATTGCACAGTAACTTGGGTTACAAGAAAACACAAAGCTGTCCTTTGGGACATTTTTTAAGAACACAATTAAGTGTTTTTAAAGGTTTCTAACTTTCTAGCAGTATACTATCACTTTTCCTTCTCTACTTTCACAACTGCAAACAAAATGTGTAGGATTAAAGGTACCTCTAATAGTTTAATGAGCTAACGAGTCAGACAAACAACATAAAGTTCAAGGTAAGACTTTCACCATTCACGTCTCTGTAGTTCTTAAACTTCACAGTTGTGAAGAGATTCAGAACAGGTGGAAGGTAGAAAACACCAGACTCTGATATGTTGGGAAACTACTCTAATAAATTATAAGGTGAACAAAACATAAGTTCAGTTCTATTTCAAAATACTGGAAAATAAATCTTGTCCAACAGAAAAGCAATAAATGATTCCAAAAGTTCAAGTTATTAAAAGCAAAGAAATTCCCAGAAGTACTCAGTGGGTCATTTAAAGAAATTTATCATTAATAGATCTTCTAGTTGAAACTGAAAATACACGTCGTAAGGTTTTTAATGTTTCAAAGCACATTTTAAAAAAATGAGCTGATTTTTAAAACAAAGCATTTATCCAAATGGAAAATATAAAAAATAAATTAACAAGCTAAAAAAAATCCTGTACCTTTGAACAATCAGCAGTTATAAATTCTGCATTGAAAATATATTCATTATCACGACAACGATTTTTCATGTCCTCATACCGCTGCTGACACTGTTTGACAGAAACATCAGCGATATCTGCAAGGAGGATGCGTGTTAGTAACTGTCAACAAAGACCCACAGAGATAAAACATAAATGCAAAGATGACACAAATCTAGACATTAATCGCAACTGATAAACTCTGGCATGAAATCAAGCCTTAGTACAAGCAAAAAGCTTCTATTTCCTTCAAAACGAAAGACAAAAAACTCTTTGTTCCAATGCAAATGCCTTATTATTTTTCAAAAGGAATTAAAAGCTTTCTCAATAGGTACTGATAACAGAAAAATTGTATCATGATTTTTAAATGCTTATTCAAAGTTAAAAGTAGAAAGTTTAGATTCCAATTTGAATTATAAAACCTGACACTATATGCCTACTTTTGAAAATATCACGTTTATATTTTCTTAATAAAATGTTATTTGCCTTTTTCCCTGTGTTGAGATTTGCACTGACAGTGCAAAAGCAATGCTGGGTACCATGGTGGCACCTTATCATGAGTACAAGATAGTAGCATCACATGGTACTGGTAATTCTTGCTATATTCTTCACCACTATACACTAGCATGAAAAAAAAAAGCCAATTTCATTTAAGAATGTCCTTGACTGAGCAGTAAAAATTAATTTTATTACATCTTGGCTCTTGAACACATGTCTTTTTAATATTGTGTGTGATGAAATGGAAAGCAACAAAACATTTCTACATAGTAAAGTTTGAACAGGACTGGTGTGACTGGATTGTGAGCTACACTGGCCACTTTTTTCACAGAAAATTGCTTTCATTTGAAAGAACCACTGACAGACAAACTGATTATCCAGACTTATAATCTGGCAGATATTTTACTGGAAATGAACAAAGTGACCCTGTTACTTCAAGCAAAACAACAGACAGTATTTGTTACCTATGATAAAATTTGAGCTTTCAAGTGAAAATTACAATTCTGAAAAACTTGTACCTACCACCATGGCCTGGGCATCTTCTCAATACTTAAGACTTTTCTGAATGGTGGTGACATTAAACAAATGTGATTTCTTGATGTCAACATTTAGAAGATCTGCATAACTTTAGTGAGCATTATTTTCCACATATTATTAAATCTTGCAGGGCAAAAGATCCATTCAAAGTGCAAGATAGATCAATGGATTTAAATCTAACAGAACACAAAAAATTCATTGATACGGTTTCAGATTCCACATGGTAACTGACCCTTAGGGAACTATGACTTGTCAAGTTTTGATGTAGTATCAAAGATGAATATCCTCAATTATCTGAAAAGGCTATTAAAATATTCCTTCATTTTACAACTATTTATTATATAAACTACCACAACATATTGAATGCAGAATCAGTTGTGAGAATCCAGATGTCTCCTATTATTCCAGACTCTAAAGGGATTTGAAAAATATTTTTAAAATGCCAGTCGTCTCACTACATTTTATTTTTTAATGAATTCAAAATATTTTTAAAATTCTCAGTTTTAATTTCTATAATTAATAGATATAACCACATACAGAAAAGCTTTCTGGGGTCCTCGGTCATTTTTAAGAGTGTACAATGGTCTAAAATAAAAAACTTTGAGAAGTGCTAATTTAGGCAATACTTCATAGGGGGTGGTGTGCACATCCTATTATTCGTGACATTGGAAAGAACATGACATCTGCTTGTTCCACTTCAGTGTTAAGATTGACCAGTGGGTTCAGGTGCTTGATTAACTCAGTCATTAAGTTCCTATCAACATTTCACCTACTGTTTTAGCATCTTTTTATGATTGTTGCTTAGATCTATTATTTCATCAAGGGTGGAAAAATAGCGATTTTCATTATTTCTCCTGCATTTATTTATTATACTCTTTCAATAAGGAGGAATTTCCCTTTTCAACCATTTGTTTACCTTGAAATACATAGTTCATATAGGGTGGGCAAAATAAATACTCAACTCTCCTGCCCCCACTTAATTTATGAATTTCAGAATAATGAGTAAGTTTCCTAGCAACCTCCAAGGGTGAACAATGAGATTTTTGCCTTTATTTGATGTGGTTCAATCCACTGTAATCACTAGTCTTTTTTGATGATGAAATTGTCCTATCTCTGGCAAGAGGAAGCCTTTTTAAGTATGTGCTTTAGACATGACTCCAATTATTTTTCTTTGCTTCTTTCCTTTTAGGAGACAAGTTATCCCAGGCTCATTAACCATATTATAACACCATCAGTAAAGTCTCATAACTTGTTTAAAAAAATATACCCATTTTGTGTGCAGCCTCCAGATATCTTTTTGGAAGACATTTTAGTGTCATGTTGACAATGAGATCCTTCTTATTCTCCATTTACCTGACCGACCACAAATTATACTTTCCCACACCATTATTTATCTTACCAGTACAAACTAGCTTGTTAATTCTTCCCTTTTTCCACTTGAGCAAATCTCCACCTTTACCACATCCCAGGTCCAAAACAGTGATATCACATTTTTTTTTCTGTCGCACCTTTTCTAAAAATTCCCCTAAAAGAGAAATAAGTCATAACAAATTATCTCTTCTCCATTTTTCTAAAGCATAAATTGTTACCCCAATAACCTACTAACTTCTGCCTGACATATAAACTATTACCACACATTCATTTATGTAATTAATTCATAACTTTTGATAAGCTAAAATATGACTTTTTGATAAAACAGAATATGACTAACAGTTAATTAACTTGACCCTCTAGCTTTAAAGATGAAAGAGTATATGTCTGGTACTTAAGAAAGTTAAGACAGGTATTTGAAGGTCACTCTAGAATTTGATTCAACATTAAATAGCAGGCATTTTAAATTCTAATTAATACAAGAAGACAATAATTATTTGTGAAAAGAGAAAAAAATAATTATTCATGATTTTTTGTAGTTTTCTCTTTCTAAAGCTAAGTGTTCAGCTAAGTAAATCAAAATAATTATGGGATCATACAATTGCTTGATTGTCATAAAACCTGTCAGGTTTACCCCAAAAGAAATACAAGAATTAGTCAAAAAGCTATACATACCTCCTATTTTTACTATAATCAGAATTCCTAAATACTCTGAAGTAAAAATGGGATCTTTCAAAATTTTTTTTATTTTATTTTTCCTTCTTCTCCCCAAAGCACCCTAGTACATAGCTGTGTATTTTAGTCATGGGTCCTTCTAGGTGTGGCATGGGGGATATTGCCTCAGCATGGCTTGATGATGCACTCAGGATCCGAACCAGTGAACCCCTGGGCCGCTGAAGCAGAGTGTACGAACTTAACCATCCGGCCACAGGGCCAGACCCCAAAATGGAATCTTTTATCCTATCCACTTCATAGGTGGTGGTGTGTATGTCCTATTACTCATCACACTGGAAAGAACATGACTTCTGCTGGTTGGGACACTTTTACCCTAATCTATCAAATCACATTAATAGCCAATGGATAATATCAGTAGGTCCTCATACATCAATAGCCAAATGGTTCAAATATCAGTTAAAGGAATATTAATATTCTTAGACAACCAAAGTATTCAGCAATTCTAAAACTTGGTACAATACTGAATCCTAGATCTACTCTTCCTATTTTTATTACTCTGAGTTTAACTCTTTTTTACTTCATGTGTGTACTATTTTGACTGCTGGAACATTCTATATAAATACTTCTACCTTTCACTGTCTATAGGATCTTAAAGTAATTTCGACAGAAGCACAAGCATTCCGTATGTAACTTTCTGCTATGACTCTTAAGAAAACAGCATAAAAAATAATACTGAAAGAGTGAAAAACAACAATAATTATAAAATCTCTTTATTTCCACACAGTAAGACTGAGAGAGGACATCATTGTGAAATTATTCAAAGATATCTTTATCACACTTAAGAATAGTACTCAACTAGTTACTGAGCTCTAAGCACCAACAAGAAAGAGAAAATGAATGACAAAGAATGGGTATTGAGAAAAGAAAGTAAAAAGCCATACAGGGAGCTTGGCACAGACCAAACTGATTACATCAGCACCAGAAAGACAGGTGCATATAGCAAAGCACCCATTGAGAGCTGCTGGAACAGCTGAAGAAGCAAATACCATGAATATGCTCAGAGAAATTTTTGCTAAGTCTGACTTAAGACTTTTTAAAAATTACCTGTTTTCCTGATTATAAAAATAACACAACTAACAATATGGAAAATATGGCTGAACTTAAAGATATTTATTCAATAAATACATGAATATGTGAATGAATAAATAAATACATCAGAAAAAATACCTAATGATAAGTTATCTGCATTATGAGGATGATGAGGAAGAGAAAAACTGGAAATTAACTAAGACTAGGGTTCCCCTTTATCACCACTCTTATTTAACATAGTTCTGGAGGTCCTGGCGAGAGCAATCAGGCAAGAAAAAGGAATAAAAGGAATCCAAATGGGGGGGAAGAAGTGAAACTCTCGCTGTTTGCAGACGACATGATCTTATATATAGAAAACCCCAAAGAATCCATTAGAAAACTTTTAGAAGTAATCAACAACTACAGCAAAGTTGCAGGGTATAAAATCAATTTACATAAATCAGTAGTATTTCTATATTCTAATAACGAACTACCAGAAAAAGAATTCAAGAACACAATACCATTCACAATCGCAACAAAAAGAATAAAATACCTCAGGGTGAATTTAACTAAGGAAGTGAAAGACCTATACAATGAAAATTACAAGGCTTTTCTGAAAGAAACAGATGATGACATAAAGAGATGGAAAGACATTCCATGCACATGGAGTGGAAGAATAAACATAGTTAAAATGTCCATTCTACCTAAAGCAATCTACAGATTCAATGCCATCCCAATCAGAATCCCAATGACATTCTTTACAGAAATAGAACAAAGAATCCTAAAATTCATATGGGGCAACAAAAGACCCCGAATTTCTAAAGCAATCCTGAGAAAAAAGAACACAGCTGGAGGCATCACTATCCCTGACTTCAAAACATACTACAAAGCTACAGTAATCAAAACAGCATGGTACTGGTACAAAAACAGGTGCACAGATCAATGGAACAGAATTGGAAGCCCAGAAATAAAACCACACATCTATGGACAGCTAATCTTCAACAAAGGAGCTGAGGGCATACAATGGAGAAAAGAGAGTCTTTTCAACAAATGGTGCTGGGAAAACTGGAAAGCCACATGTAAAAGAATGAAAATTGACCATTCTTTTTCACCATTCACCAAAATAAACTCAAAATGGATCAAAGACCTAAAGGTGAGACCTGAAACGTAAGGCTTCTAGAAGAAAATGTAGGCAGTACACTCTTTGACATCAGTATTAAAAGGATCTTTTCGGACACCATGTCTTCTCAGAGAAGGGAAACAATAGAAAGAATAAACAAATGGGACTTCATCAGATTAAAGAGCTTCTTCAAGGCAAGGGAAAACAGGATTGAAACAAACAAAAAAAAGCAACTAACTGGGAAAAAATATTTGCAAGTAATACATCCAACAAAGGCTTAATATCCATAATATATAAAGAACCCACACAACTCAACAACAAAAAATTAAACAACCCGATCAAAAATGGGCAGGAGACATGAACAGACATTTCTCCAAGGAAGATATACGGATGGCCAACAGGCACATGAAAAGATGCTCATCATCGCTGATCATCAGGGAAATGCAAATCAAAACTACACTAAGATATCACCTTACACCCATTAGAATGACAAAAATAACTAAAACAAATAGTATCAAATGTTGGAGAGGTTGTGGAGAAAAAGGAACCCTCATACACTGTTGGTGGGAATGCAAACTGGTGCAGCCACTATGGAAAACAGTATGCAGATTCCTCAAAAAATTAAAAATAGAACTACCACATGATCCAGCTATTCCACTACTGGGTATCTATCCAGAGGCCTTGAAGTCAGCAATTCCAAAAGTCCTATGCACCCCAATGTTTATTGCAGCATTATTTACAATCGCCAAGATGTGGAAGCAACCTAAGTGCCCATCAACAGATGACTGGATAAAGAAGATGTGGTATATATATACAATGGAATACTACTCAGCCGTAAAAAAGAACAAAATCGTCCCATTTGCAACAACATGGATGGACCTTGAGGGAATTATGTTAAGTGAAATAAGCCAAATAGAAAAGGACAATCTCTGTATGACTCCACTCATATGAGGACTTTAAACCTGTGGACAAAGAGAACAGATTGGTGGCTAGCAGGGGAAAGGGGGGGGTGGGCACAAAAGGTGAAGGGTTGCACCTACAACATGACTGACAGACAATAATACACAGCTGAAATTTCACAAGATTGTAACCTATCATTAACTGAATAAAAAATTTTAAAAAATTAAGACTAGGGTTCAAAGATTATCTTAAAAGTCTAGACTAAAAGTGCCATTAATAACTACCTTAAAAAAAAAAAAGAAGCTGACACCCACTCAATTACCCTAGCTGACACCTGGCAAAATCAAATAAATCATACTTTTGTTAATAAAACATGAATATCGGGGCCGGCCTATGGCCGAGTGGTTGAGTTTGTGTGCTCTGCTTCAGTGGCCCAGGGTTTCGCTGGTTCGGATCCTGGGTGCAGACATGGCACCGCTCGTTAGGCCACGCTGAGGTGGCGTCCCACATGCGACAACTAGAAGGACCCACAACTAAAAAAAAATATATACAACTATGGACTGGGGGGACTTGGAGAGAAAAAAAAAAAAAAGATTGGCAACAGTTGTTAGCTCAGGTGCCAATCTTTAAAAAAAACAAAATGAATATTAAAAACAAAAGTGAGAGAGAAAATATTAAAATGTGTTTGAAATAATGAGCCTAGTTCTCACTCTTTAATACTTGTCAGAATGGATAACCTATCTTAAAAAATTAGTAAATTATCATCAAAACTAGTAGAAAGTGGGCTGGCCCTGTGGCCGAGTAGTTAAGTTCGCGCGCTCCGCTGCAGGCGGCCCAGTGTTTCGTTGGTTCGAATCCTGGGCGCAGACATGGCACTGCTCACCAAACCACGCTGAGGCAGCGTCCCACATACCACAACTAGAAGGACCCACAACGAAGAATATACAACTATGTACCAGGGGGCTTTGGGGAGAAAAAGGAAAAAAATAAAATCTTTAAAAAAAAAAAAAAAACCTAGTAGAAAGTACCCATAATCGGCACTCGATTCTTCCCAGTGTACTCAAGAAAGCGTTCTCACTTTTCCTGAGTGAGGATGACTTTTAAAAAAACAGAAAACCTTATTGCGAAAAGCTTTAACATACACTGGTTTTTAAAAATTCTCTAAACTCATGTAGAGACTGACTACTTAATGTACTAGATATACAAAGTAATAAACATATTCCAAATCATATTTCCTCCACTGACTTCCATTTTAATTTCAAAGCTGAGTTTCCATAGATAAAATGCTGGCTCTAAAAAGTTAAATGTCTTCATCAATCCTCACAGTAAACTTCTCTCCAGACACCATACAACAAAAAAAAAGTTCAATGGATAATCAACACACAAGACCTTTACCAACTCATTAAAGGCCTTGACATCAAAAAGCATGGCACCGCCCATTTTCTTAATTTAATGGAACTGAATGTTTAATCCAATAATATGTCTTTGCTCCAAAACTATTAAAGTAAAATATGATAATTACCTAATAGCACTAGGTAACCTAAATTCTAAGCATAAAAGAAGAACAGTGCCTTTTGAAAACCTTATTAACAACTTAGTATCAATTAAACATTCATTAATATATCATGTAGTCAACCAAAAGTAAATATGAAAAGAATTTACATTTTATGATTTAGTTTTAGTTCTGGCTCCAGTTTTATAAGGCCAAGGTTTGATAATTAAATGACTAGGAATTAAAGACCTAGTAGCTCACTGTATGATTAACCATTGGGGATTTAAAAATGAGATATAAGCTGAAATAAAAAATTCCAAACTACAAATCAAAAACCAATCATACCAATGAGGACACTTTTCATCCAATTATTAAAGTTTCTTAGGTAAAAAATACGACTTTGGCTACGCTTCTCCAAACCAACTTCCTGAAGCTCATTGTAGTGGGCGGCCACTGCTGAGCTGTGTCCTTCTTCCAAGCTCTGAAAATAAGAAAATGGAATAAAATCAAGGATCAGAATAGGGCAAAAATAAGTCTAAAAGAGTATCTGACCTATATAAGGATAAAACACTACTGAAATTGGTAAACTTCATTAAGCAACGGCATTAACCACAGAAATCTCACTAACTATAATCAGACATAAGACTTGTTTTCCCCTATTCTCTATTTTCAAAAACACTTCTTAGTTTAAAATTTTCATCTTGATCTTTCATCTATATCATTTTGGCGCCAATGTCTTATTAAAACCAGTACTCTTCCAGAGTTCTGATCTATTCAATACAATAAATGTCAGTCAGTGGATGGGGTTCCTACAAGAGAATAAAATAGGAATGTCACATTTATTATATTATTATAAAATTGTTGTGAGCATTAAATGAGATAATATACACAAAGGGATTAGAAGCCAATAGGCTATGTTCAGTGTCACTGATTTCTATTATCATTTGCTATTAACCTAATTCAACAGTTTCAATTTGTGCTCCCTACCTAAGACCCTAGGCATTCTGCAAAAATGCCATGGTAGCTAAAGGGCTTCCCATCCCCCTACTTGCCTGTTCAACCAAAGTGCTTCATCTTTTACCTCTTTTACATATTGGGTTTAAGATTTTCACTTGAAAAAAGGATTCTGATGCTAGTAAAATTTTAAAATCTACATATATAATTCAAGCTCTTCTCTTCACACTCCACCAATAACAAATGCCTGGGCTATCTGCCACTTTCCTCTTCAGGGCTGATGGCAGAATTTCAGTCATTCATTGCAGTACTGTTTCCCTCCAAATCTAGATTCTGCCTCAGATTCCTTCAGGACATGATATTCTCAGATGAAAATGACTTGCTGTCACTTGCTCTATAACATCCCTGCTAAATAACAGGCTTTTGCATGTTCTTAGCTAAAACTGTAACTACCCCAAGAAGAAGCTGGGAACAAGAGTTTAAGGAATTACATTAAGAAAACAATGTAAAGCTGGGTATGATTTTTGAAATTCATCATTTTAAGTGATAATCTCAACTACTTCAGACACAAAAAAGGAGATGAACACCTAATAAAAAAGGAAAAAAGGTAAATCATCTGGACTTTATCCTCTGTCTTTTTTAAAATGCTAAGAAAAAGCAAACTACAAAAACTAGCTTTCAAGTTCAACTAACAAGAGTTCCGAAAGAACATAAAAATTATCTCATTAAAAGTTTCACCCAAATAAAAATAATTACATTTCAAAAGTTTAAACTCTACTTTAAGAGATGGCATCTATTAAAAATAGAATATTCTTAAGATTATGTAAAAACCAGTATTATTTCACAGCTGCTCCACATTTCAATTTGACATATTCCACCACGAATAAAAGAAAATACATTGGACATACTTTTCGCTTTTCAGGAACATCCTCAAGTTCTATTTTTCTCTTTTTCTGAGTGCCATCTCCAATGGAAGGTCCATCTTTTGGAAAATCATCAGTGTCCATTCTTCTTTTCCTTGAAATGCCTTCATCATCACCAGAACCTTTTTCCTCTGGGACAATTTCAGCATCAAGCTTTCTTTTCTTGGACAGAGTGTCTTCCCCACAACTAGAACTTTCCTTTACAAGATCATCTTCACACTCCATTTTCCTCTTTTTTGGTGTGTCTACTTGCCCAGAAGTAGGAGCTGTTTCAGAAAGCCCAGTCCCAGGAGCGGCCATGTTTTCACTACTACTCAATGAAGACTCCGTTTCCAAATCTAGTGATGCTTTTGCCTCTTCCAGAGAGAACTTTTCACATTCCTCTGCTTTTGCAGAATTTTCCATTTTTGATTATTTAAATAGATGGTAAAACTTCATGAACACTGGAATAGCAAAAATTTGACATTACTTGTAAACACTAACACTGAGACTTAAAATAATTTTAACCAGAAACTAGCCATTTAAGTTCAGCGATCAATCAGGAGTTTAAAAAAAAATCTCATTATGGAGAGAATATTGAAAACAATGTCAATTGATATATATTACATATAAATTTCTGAAGATGCTAATGTGGAATACTACTTACAACCCCCGAACATTTCTACATCTTATCCATAAAAGTCACCATTGGCATAAGAACTGACAAATGAAGTGGGGTTATTGTACAAGTACTGGTTCCATTTCTATTTGATCCTTACTCTATAGCTTCAGTTCCCAAATTGTGTGCTGGACACTACAACAAACT
The DNA here is from genome assembly GCF_041296235.1 of Equus asinus. Lineage (NCBI taxonomy): Eukaryota > Metazoa > Chordata > Mammalia > Perissodactyla > Equidae > Equus > Equus asinus. Next base: position 57,456,655 of record NC_091796.1, on the reverse strand, counting down.
TGTACAGGCAGAGCAGGATATTTTAAAATTTTAAGGGAAACACAGTGTGATCTGACATCTGGAAGATATCACAGATTCAGCTTCAAGCAGAGCACAGTTTCAACCCAGCAGACTGCACTACATTCCTTTCAATGACATCAGCACTTTGTGAAGCTGAGATGTTCGTGGTACCATAGAAAATCAATGTGAAACAGGAAATGAAATTGGCAGTGTTGAATCTGATTTCAAGGCTTGAGAAGTTGTACAGTACCCAACAGGTGTGCACATTATGCACTCGAGGTTAAGAATTAAACACAAATATTACTTTTTCTTACAATTTGTGTATTATTTTTAAAATAAAGTTGATAGGACATAAATACTTATTAAATTCTTTGGACTAAACTACTTGATAAGTGGAACTATTAGGTTCTTTTGGCTAAAGACAGTAAGGGCACCAAGAACAGGAAAAGTCTCGGAACCTACAGTTGACTTCTGAAATCCTTATTTCCTTTCAGGTGTCAGAATTACGAAGAAAGTGAAGAGAGCAGAAATGGCTTTGGACAGAAATTTCAAGACCCACTCTGCACTAAATGACCACTAAGCCTCTTTCACATGTTCCTTCACCTATGTGTAAAATGGGAGGGGGAGAGAAATAAGTAAACTATCTATTGGACAGGAATTTATTAAGTCATTCAACAAATTTACTAAACTCCTACTACAGAGGAGCTCAATGAAGCACTTTATGAATCAGTCTTCAAAAAACTTACAGCTTATATACCACTTTTTTTTTTTTTTTTGAGGAAGATTAGCCCTGAGCTAACATCTGCTGCCAATTCTCTTTTTGCTGAGGAAGACTAGCCCTGAGCTAACATCCATGCACGTCTTCCTCTATTTTATACGTGGGACGCCTACCACAGCATGGCTTTTGCCAAGCGGTGCCATGTCCGCACCGGGATCTGAACCAGGGAACCCCAGGCCGCCAAAACGGAACGTGCGCGCACTTCACCTCTGCTCCACGGGGCGGGCGGCAGGCCCCCGGCTCCCTATAAACCATTATTAAAATGTTAGGCTGTGTTAGTCAAATCAAATGAAGAAGGGAGAGCAAAAGCCCAAAAATTAGTGAGATTCAGCAAATTCAGAACCTGAAAGTTATGAAGAGAGAGAAAAAGTCTTTTGAGTAAAGAAACAGAATAAGAAATAAAGTTGCTTGAGGGAATGGGTAAAAACAAGTCACCATAAACTGGGAAGGATTTCAAGGGATATCAGCTCTCACTACCCAAGGTCTGAGGTTCAAAATACCAAGACGAGCCAAAATAGGAAGAACTGGGGAGAAAACCACCCAGAAATGTAATTTTTAGAATAACTACTTAAAATGATTATCTAGTAAAACTGGCCACTGAATTATCAAATCCCTATCTTCTCCCTGCCATTTATTTCCTAATAACGAAATGGAAATTGTTTTTAAATTCAAATAAACCCATGTGATTTATCATCTTCAGCTGTAATTATCGCCTTAGTATTGCGAATAAGAGTGAATTTTATATACATGGGCAAATCTATTTCCACAGATGAGATGTCAAAATAAACGACACAAAATTCCAAACGACCGCAGAAATGGGTAATAATACTTGAAACCGAGGGTCATGTTTGAAACTGAGCGTCAAAGTGGAATAAGGAACACACTCCCAAAGCAAGAGAGGTGCCCCTCAGAATCCTCCAGGAAGGAGCTTAAAGACTGAACTGACACAGGGACGGATACGCATTAAACGACCAGAACGGCATTTCGATCTGGCTTTCCAGTCACCTCTCCGCCAAGCCACGTCTCCGTCATCCCAGTTTCTCAGAGAACCGGAGAGCAGGGCGCGAGGGCCGCCGGGCTTCAGCTCAAGCCGGATAAGCTCTACGCCCCGACCCGCCAGCTAGACAGGGTCAACTCGGGGGGCCCAAGAGGACGCAACAGAGGCGAGAAGGGAATTCTGCAGCCGGGCTCACCCTCTTCAGGCACTGGCGCGGCCTAGCTAGAAACTCTGGCTCAGGTTTCCGTTCCGCCGCTCAAGACATTACAGACACTTCTTCGGATCCGACGCCCCCGCCCCAGCCCGCCCCTCGGCGCAGCCCTGAGGTGCGATCTGATACAGCTCTTCGGGCTTCTCCGGACCCGGGCTCGCTCGGTCTGGAGGAGCAACAGCACCCGCCAACCCCCACAAGTATTGCCCATTCTGATGCGGGCTGAGGGCACAACAAAACTCTCGCGACGGGTACTCACTGAGGCACAGGGCTACTGCTAAGCGAGCCTATGTCAGTAGTGCCGTGCCCCTTCTACCTCGACGGCGGCGGAGGGCCTCAAGCCAAAGAAGAAAGGGAGGGCCGGAGCTCCAGGCGCCACACTCACCCATACACCTATCCACGATTCTGTTTGCGGAAGCGGCGCGCCGCGCCACGCGTGTGTTGTTACGGCACTTCCGGGGAGTGCGTGAGTCACGTGACGCCACTCTTGGCGAAGGGTGGAGCGCTGCGCAACCTTCGCGCCGGGACTACGAGTCCCGTCGTGCCTCGCGCGATGCGTGCTGAGGGACACGCCGAGCGGACACGGGCGCTAGCGAGCACGTTGCTGGTGGGCGCGGCTGGCTGGGCCCGGAGTCGGGGAGAGAGTCAGCCTGAGCCCCGCAGGTTCCGGCTCTCTGACCCACGCTGCCCTCGGTCACTCTCCTGAGTGACACCGCCGTGGCATCTGAGGAGCTGTCGTCCGTCCTGGGCGGCTGGAAGCGGTGGCTGCCTCCACGTTTTAAGAGGTAACCTGGGCCCAAGACCTCTGGGGGGCAGCGGGAGGGGTCGAGAGGGCACCTTCAACCCTGTGCGCGTTGGGGAGCTGACCCGGGGCGCGACCCCGACAGCTGCGCGGCGCACACAGCTCATCTGGTTGTGGCGGGGGTCTACCAGTGGGGCGGGGGTCATCTACACTAGCCCGCCCCACTACCCCCGGCAGCCGAAAGAGGTCACCCCCGCCTTTCTATGTCGGGCCAGTGTCCTGGCAAATCCTGCCTTTGGGACTGTTTTTCGGTTTTCTGCTCTGTAACCCTTCACCCTGTGTTCTTCCCTCCCTCGGAATCCTGCTGAGGAGGGGCCTGGGAGCCCCGCCCTCGGAGTTTTAAAAATGAGCAACATCTTACTTCTTAGGGACTGGCAGGTCATTCCCTACCGCCATATTTGGGAAGCCATGCCATGCGTCCCTCTTTCTCATCTGTCAGATTCTGGAGAAGGGGCAGCCCATACCTATTCTTGAGAAACGTCTCAAGGTATAGTATTCTGTGTTGGCTGGACGTTGGTATGGGATGGTTGGGGGCACAACAATTTCTTTGTCCATCCCTCCAGCTTTCCACTGGAGAGTCAAAGGCACCTGCTATACTGAAACTCGAAAGCGCCATAGTTCAGGGCTTTCACCACCCCCCCCCACCCCCCCAGATGAGGGTCAAAATTGGACCTGTGGACTACGGGGATTGATGCGTCTGCATAGTATTAACGTTGTTGTGCCTCAGCACCTCCCCACCTTCAGGGTGTAAAAACGTGCTCAGATTTACAATCTATGTTGAATTATTCTTTGCCAAAATTGGTCCCTTACAAGCAGCTTTGAAAATGTGCTTTACTAGCCTGCCTTCTTGTCAGTAGGCACAGTTATATTAATGAGCACACTTTGCTTTGGGGAAGGCAACGTTTGCAGCGTGTATTTTACAATCGAGTCACTTCCAAATTGTGGATATTAACCTTTCTGAGATTGTTGACCCCTTGTAAACTTTGGACCAACGGTGAGGTCTATTTTTAGCCATATATTTAGTGAGTCGTCATTTTCAGAGGACTGTACTTGTATTTTTTATTATATGCAGTGAGCTAGATTGAAAATTAACTTCAGTTTATGAATATGGACAGCCTCAAAGGTATAGGTCGTAGAGATTGGAGAGACCATTTGCATATCCAGGCATTAGAACTAGGCAATTACACAGCTCTTATTTGCTGCTTCTAATGCTAAAGTTTCTCGAGGTAATTGCTGTTGTAATTTCAGGGAAAATGAGTCTAATTTTGACTTTTTAAGAAACTTTTTCATTAGATTAAAAGCCTGTTAAGTATGTGTTTATACAGAGTCCACCATGAATTGATAATGTGCATGAGATAGGTGGACATCTCATTTTGTAGGTTTTATGTACTTAACTTGAAGTCATGGATATTCTGTTGAGAATAGAGGAAGAATTCTTGCAGATAGTAACGGAGGGAGTAAATGGGCCAGATAAAAATGTTTTAAAAGTTAATCATTGGTGTTATTTTCCTCCATTATTGCCGGAGTAATATCTGGTTTTCTGGAAATTGAATTAAAGTAATAGCTAATGTTTGAGTATATTCTATGTGCTAGATTAAGTGCTTTACACATTTGAGCTCATTTAACTCTTACCTAATCCAGAGGGGTAGTTGTTATGATTGTTTTTGATTTTTAGGTGAGGGTTAAGTAACTAGGCCAAGGTCATGCAGCTGGAAAGTAGTGGAGCTAGGATTTGGATCCAGGCAGCCTGGCTCCAGAGACGTAGTCTATGCTAATGATGAAACGGTGCCTGCTAGAACGCCAGACTCAAAACTGGAAGTTGGCTGGCACATAGTAGGTTTTCAGAAAATGTTTTGATACTTCTTAGTGGTTGGGTTATTATGTTCAGAGAGAAAATAGCTGGATTGTGATGTTATCTTGCTAGAATGTGAGCTCCATCAAGACAGGATTATCATTTTGTTCAGGGGTTTAACCCAGGTTCCTTGAATAGTGCCCAGCACATAGTGAGTCCTTATTGAATGAATGAATCATCAAGAAAGGTTTTTAAAAATCCGTTTATTTTAAAGGACAGACAGGATTTATTTCAGCCCATTTAGAAGATTTCTTCATGTGCTGTTTTGAGTATTTGGCCCACTCACCCACTCACTTAGCCTGGTGTGGATTTCTCCTGGTTTGGATTCTACTTTGTCAGTGAGAGAAAATGAAGTAGTAACTTGTAAGTTTTCTGGTCAAAGTAAAGGCAAGCAACAAATTCAATAGATACCATCCCTTTTTTTAAGTCATTAGTTCTCAAGGTGAGAGAGCATGCTGAGGTGTAATTTTAGTGTGATTTCCGTTGTAGAGTTGAAGATCACATTTTTGAAACATAAAAAGTGTTTTTAAAATGTAGGTGCAATGTTATAACTTCCTAAGAATGGTGTTCTTCAAGGTAGGAAAGAGAGGTGGTTTATAGAAGGTTTGTTTCTCCAAACAGTCTTGGAGGAAGAACTGTTGCTCCCATCCACTCTCCAAAATGTCCCTGCTGAAATTTTACTGCCTTTTTGGAATACATAGATAGTTAACGATAAACTTTAAGAAGTTTTTCCTATAGTTGAAAGTAAGATTTGGTTGAGAAATCTGTAAGTTTATTATATGTGATGTTTAGTTTTGTGTATCACTTTGACTAGGCTTTAGTACCTGGTTATTTATTTGAACACTAATCTGGGTGTTAACTGTAATGGTATTTTGAAGATTTGTTAACATCTACAATCAATTAACTTTAAGTAAAGGAGATTACCCTCAGTAATGTGGGTGGGCCTCATCCAATCAGTTGAAGGCCTAAATTTCAAACAGAAGTGTCTCAAGAAGAAAAAGTTCTTCCTCAAGACTGCAGCATTGATTGCTGCCTGAGTTTCCAGCCTGCAGATCTGCCCTACACATTTGAGAGTTGCTAGCTTCACGAGTGCGTGAGCCAGTTCCTTAAAATAAATCTCTATATATTTAGATAAAAATAACCTAATAATAGATTTCTAATAGATAGAAATATCTTTATCTAAATATAGATAGATAAACCTAAAATTAGATAGATGTATATATTTTTTCTGTTGGTTCTATATCTCTGGAGAACCCTGTCTGATTCCGATCTTGGTACTGAGAGTGGCTCTGGAGGAATAGAATCTTAAGGATGAATTTTCTGAATTGGTTATGGCATGCTTGGAATTGGTTCCCTAATCTGATTAGTTTTAAAGGCACTAATGACTTTTTTCAGTGGTAAAAAGGACACTGATGGTCCATGGTGTCATGTGGCAATAGGGATACACAAAATATCCCCATTGGGGTTCTGGATGATTATGTATTTGATGACTTAAAATTTTTTGTCAAATTAACAAAAATAATGAGACTGTTTGCTGCTAACTGTGCTGGAGAAAGTGGGGAAAGAAAAAGATGAGCTCAGATCTTCAAATTCCCAGCTCGCGCTCTGCATAAATAACCTGAAATTTCCTTTGTCTGCCTAAAGAAACTCATTTCCTGCAGATGCAGAGCTGAGATTACCGAAAAGTATCCAAGAGTCTCATCCTACAAAGTGGCTGAATCACAATGCAAAATGAATTCCCAATCTAACAGGGTGTCTGCTGTTAAAACGATGGCATTGATTGGGAAAGACTGAGATCCTCAACTGTAGAATGGGGTACTGAACCCCTAGATTTTGATCTGCTTTGCCAGTAGAAGCAGTGGTTCCACACTTGTTGAGAAGTTAACCCTGCTTTGCCTGGAGAACCTGTATGGCCTTCCCTGAAGTAGTTGCCTTGCAAGACCTTGCTCCTTCCCCTCAGGAACTACCCTTACCACACTTCTTTGCTTCTAGACTGTCACTAGAGTCAAGTCCCAGGGTCAGCTACAGAGTGGGACCCATGAGGAGGTGTGCTACACTCTTAAAAAATTGCATGATTTCTTTTAATTTATAAAGGTAGAAATCTGGGGGATAGGTGTGGGTAATGGTGGAAAGGACATAAAGTTTGATCAGGCCAAATTCATTGATAGAGGACCACTAAGCAGAGATTCTAGATTCACTGTTATAGCCTGAGGGATTAGAAAGGGCTCTAACAGTTTGGCTGGTTGGCTGAAGCATGGACCAAAAGGTGATCTTCGTTAAATAAGTTAAAATGCTAGACCTGCCTTGGTACACTGTAGAGGAAGGGATCCAAAGACTTAGGGAGATTGGAACGGATTTCTCATATAAGACCAGGTCACCCACTCTGCAAGGGTCCGGAGGAGATAGCTTTCACCATGACTATGAGAAAAAAAGTTTGTGAGGAGAGCCCCAGCATCCATGGAAGAGCTCTATGATCACTCTTCTCTGTGGGTCAGAAATTACAGTGGGCCCTGCTGCTGCTGGACTGGGGATCCTTAAATGCAGTGAGGATAATTGGAAATTGGGCAGATATTACAGATACCGATTTTCTTAATGGCATATCTATGTGCCGAAGGAAAGAAGCCAGTGGAGAGGGCAGTTGAAGTACAGGAAAGAGAATAGCAGTAGAAAAATACAAGGAAAATGTGGTTGAGCAGAGTCTTGGAATAGAGAGGAAAGGATAGCTCTAGAACACACGATTGGCCTCTGAATGGAAGTTCATTTTCTGAGGAAGGAGTTAACTGATTCTGAGATGGATGTGGATGCGGGTAACTCTGGAAGAGGGAAGGCTGAAGTTGAGAAAATTCACCTGTAATAAGTTTGGTTCATTTTTAAAGGGAAGTGGGGAATGGTGCCATCTCATAGTTTATTCATTCAACAAATATTTTTTGAGTGCCTCCTTTGTGCGAGCCAGACTTTGTTTTAGGCACCTAGGATGCAGCAGTGAACAAGAAAAAAATCTCTGTCTTTGTGGGACCATAAGTGCTAAACACAGTAAGTAAATTATGTAGGATGGTAGAAGATAAGTGCTAGGAAAAAAGAAACAACAAGATAAGGAAGATTGGGATGTTGGACTGGAAGAGAGGAGGGGAGGATTGGGAGCAATTTTAAATAGCATGGTCAAGGCAGGCCTCATGGAGCAGGTGCTGTTTGAACAGAGGCTTGTAGGAAGTAAAAGAGTTAGCCAAGTGGATAACTGGAGAAAGACTGTTCCTAGCAGAGGGAGCAGCTAATGCACAATTCTTAAAGCAGGAGCCTTTTTAGTATGTTGGAAGAGCTGTAGCAGGGCTACTGTGACTGGAGCAGAGTGAGCAAGAAGACTTGAGAGTAGGTGATGCATTCAGAGAGGGAAAGGGAGATTATGTAAGGCACTGTAAAGACTTATTGTGCTCTTACTCTAAGAGAAATTGGAGAGTTTTAAACAGAAGAGATATGATCTGATGTATATTTTATTGTCAGCTGAAAGTAAAGTATAAGAGACTTGAAGAGATTGGGAAAGGTGTGGAGTGGTCATTGAGAAGAATGGGAGAGGAAGCTGATCAGGAACCATCTTCGCTTGTCACGCAGCATCCAGAGCCTTTGTGAGATAGGGTGATGTGCCATCAATGTATGCTGGTACTAATTTACTACTTTGTGTGGTTCTTGTTAGTGCTCAGCCACTGAGATGTAGTTGTGGGAAAAACAGATGGCTGAACTGGCTCAAGATTAGATTTTGTGGGCTGGTATTGCAGGACAAAGTAGTAATTCAAGTAATGCACTGTAGAATCTAGGCCAGACTGAAACCAGGAGGAGTCGTTAGATTTGAGGGAAAAAAGGGGGTGGGGTAGGGTGGGGCAGGGCCCTAGACTGGAGACCAGAGAGAATAAGGGAGTGGAGGCTGGAAGTAGGAGAGGCCACAGAGAGCAGGAAAGGATAGTTTCAGGATTTCATTTGGAGAGCAGTATCAGATAATTTCAAGGTCAAAGTTATGGCCACTCACGTGAATTGCTAAAGAAGCTGGGATTTTGCATGGTCACCCAAATGGAATAACAAAAGTTTAGATGAAGGAAGAATATGAGCTTGGTTTGCCCAGGTCAATAGATGAGAACATGGAGGGAAACTAGAACTAATTATTGATACAGCATATAAAGTGCTGAATACTTAACATACTTTATCTCATTCAATCATCATAAATACCATATGATAAAAGAGTACTTAGTTAATCCCATTTTGGGGATGAGGGAGAAAAGCTAAATAAAGTAATACCAGAAAGGATTGGAACTCTTATCTTTCTGATTGCAAAGCCTGCATTCTTCCCATTACAATGGCTTGTGATAACAACTGCCAGAGCCAAAAAGAAAGGGAGTGGAAGTGGAACCAGGTGGATTCTGGGCCAGCGTTACCATTACAGACCACCATGGCTTGCTTGCCTTAAGGAATTTATATCCTCTGAAAAGAGATGAAGAGATAAACATTTGTGTAAATGGATAAATTTATGTAGTTATTTTGGAAAAATCATTCATTTTCTTTATAAGTGATACATTTGACATTTAAGACTGCTCTGGAAATCAGTGAATTATTAACAAAATTCCTTGGGAGTTCACTAGGGGACATAATTTAACTTTTTCTGAAGATTAAGGATTTAACAGTGGCTCCATTATTACCAGAACTGTTTATTGGCTCGATTCTGGTATCAGAAAGCTCAAAAGCAGAACAGGATGAAGGAGATGGATTATACAATAGAAATTAAATTGAAGTATCAAATGCATTAGGGAGAAGGAAAGTAACGGCCCAAAAAGTACTACAGATAAACTTGCATGCTTTTACTTTTTCTAAGCAGCAAACTAAATTTGATTTGAAACAGCAGTCAAGATGTGATTAAGAAAGAGATGGAAATGAATAAATTAGAATGGTAATCTGAAAGAAGAAAATTTGAATTTCCTCCTATTTGGTGATAATTGAGAGTTTGTATAATTAGAGGCAGTTCTTTTCTTCAGATCCCTTTTACTGTGTTTCAACCCAGTGAATTCTACGTTTCTTTCTTTCTCATGCCTGTACTTCAGGTTAAGGCCATACTAAATATCAGTTGTGTTTGGCAAGGCCACAGTGTACTTTTTAAAGAAAATTACTTACTAGACTATTTTTTAGAGGAGTTTAGGTTTACAGAAACATGGGGCAGAGACAGTACATAGAATTCCCGTATTATCCCTTGGCCCCTCTATACACAGTTTCCTCTATTATTAACATCTAGTATCAGTGTGGTACATTTGTTAGAACTGGGGAACCGATATCTGTACATTATTACTTAGTTTACATTAGGATTCACTCTTTGTGTTGTACAGTTCTCTGGATTTTGACAAATGTGTAATGACATTTATCCAGCATTACAGTATCACGCGGAATAGTTTCACCGCCCTCAAAATGCCTTGTGCTTTACCTGTTCATCCCTTCCCTCCTCCACCCTGGAGCCCCTGGAAGCCACTGGTGTTTTTACTTACTGTCTTTATAGTGTTGCCTTCTCCAGAATGTCAAATAGTTGGAATCGTACAGCATATAGCCTTTGCAGACTGACTTCGTTTACTTAGCAAGATACATTGAAGATTCCTCCATGTCTTTTCATGACTTGATAACTCATTTCCTTTTATTACTAAGTAATATTCTATTGTAAACCTCAGTTTGCTTATCCATTCACCTATTCAGGCATTTCTTGGTTGCTTCCAGTTTTTGGCAATTGTGAATAAAGCTTCTACAAACATTTGTGTGCAGGTTTTTGTGTAGACATCACTTTTCACCTCATTTGGGTAAGTACCCAGGAGTGCTCTTGCTGGATCATATGGTAAGCCTATTTTTAGCTTTGTAAGCAACAGCCAAACTGTCTTCCAAAGTTACTGTACCATTTCGCATTCCAACTAGCAGTGAATGAGAGTTCCTGTTGCTCCACATACTCACCAATATTTGGCACTGTCGGTGTTTTGGATGTTAGTCATTCTAATAAGTGTATAGTGGTATCTCGTTGTTTTAGTTTGTAACTCTGGTAACATCTGATGTTGAGCATCGTTTCTTTTTCTTGATATATAATTGAATATAACATTATACTAGTTTCAGGTCTGCAGCATAATGATTCAGTGTTGGTACACCTTGCGAAATGATCACCACAGTAAGTCTAGTTAACGTCCATCACTACTCGTAGTCACAAATTTTTTTTTCTTGTGATGAGAACTTTTAAGATTTATTCTGTTAGCAACTTGCACATATAAGTATGGTATTATTAACTATAATCACCATGCTGTATATCACATCCCCGAGACTTTTTTTATTTTATAACTGAAAGTTTGTACCTTTCACGCTCATTTTGCTGTCTTCCCCGCCCCCCACCTCTGGCAATCGCCAGTCTGTTCTCTGTACCTATGGGTTCAGGTGTGTTTTTTTTTAGATTCCATATATAAGTAGATTACACAGTATTTGTCTTTTCCTGTCTTATTTCACTTAGCATAATCCCTTCAAGATCCATTCATGTTGTTGCAAATGGCAAGATTTCCTTCTTTTTATGGCTGAGTAATATTCCATCGTGTGTGTGTAATATACCCCATGTTCTTTATCCATTCATCCATTGATGGACTCATTTTCTTTATCCATTCATCCACTGATGGACACTTAGGTGACTTCTGTGTCTTGGCTATTGTAAATAATGCTGTACTGAATGTGGGGGTACATATATCTTTTTGAGTTGTTTTTTTATTCCTTTCAGATAAATACCCAGAAGTGGAATTGCTGGATTATATGGTAGTTCTATTTTTAAGTTTTTGAGGAATCTCCTGTTTTCTATAGTGGCTGCACCAATTTACATTCCCACCAACAGTGCACAAGTGTTCTCTTTTCTCCACGTCCTTACCAACACTTGTTATTTCTTGTCTTTTTGATAATAGCCACTCTAACAGGTGTGATGACTTGAGCATCTTTTCATATGCTTGTTGACTGTCTGTGTATCTTCTTTAGTGAGGTGTCTGTCCAGATCTTTAGCCCATTTTCTCCAGATCTTTAGCCCATTTTGTAATTGAGTTGTGTTCTTATTGTTGAGTTTAAAGAGTTCTTCGTATACTTTAGATACAAGTCTTTTATCTAATATGTGTTGTAAAAATATTTTTCTCCCAGTGTGTGGCTTGTCTTTTCATTGTCTTAACCATGTCTTTCATAGAGTGTGAGTTTTTGATTTTAATGAAGTACACCTTACCAATATTTTCTCTTGATCATGCTGTTTGATGGTGTATCTAAAAAGTCATTGCCAAACCCAAGGTCACTTAGATTTTCTGCTAGAAATTTTATAGTTTTGTATTTTACATTTAGGCCTGTGATCCATTTTGAGGAAAATTTTGTCAAAGGTATAAGGTCTGTGTCTAAAAAAACCACAAAAACCTGATTTCATAGATACAGAGAACAGATTGGTAGTAGCCAGATGAGACGGGGAGGGGAAATGGCAAAAATGAGTGGGAAGGGTACAAACTTTCCTGTATAAAACAAGTAAGACTCATTTTTTTGCATATGGACATCTCTGTGTTCCAGCACCATTTGTTGGAAAGACTACCCTTTCTCCATTGAATTTCTTTGCGCCTTTGCCAAGGATCAGTTCACTGTATTTGTGTGCATCTCTTTCTGGACACTATCTGTTCCATTGATCTGTCTCTTCTTTTTCCAATACTACACTGTCTTGATTATTGTAGCTTTACAGTAAGTTTTAAAGTCAGGTACTGTCAGTCCTCCAGCTTTGTCTTTAAGTATTCCATTCGCTGTTCTTGGTATTTTCCTTTCCATATAAATTTTAGAATCAGGTTGTCTATATTTACAAAATAGCTTGCTAGAATTTTGATTGGGATTGTGATGTGGAATCTGTAGATCATATTGGCAAAAATTGACATCTTAACAATATTGAGTCTTCCTAACCATGAACTTAGAATCTCTCTCCATTTATTTAGATCTTTGATTTCTTTCACCAGTGTCTTATAGTTTTTCCTCATATAGATCTTGTACCTGTTTTGTTAGATTTATACCTGGGGTCTTTTTTAGTTTGTTTTGGTTTTTCTTGGTGCTTTTATAAATGGTATTGTGTGTGGGTTTTTTTTTAATTTCAAATTACTATATTTCATTGCTGGTATTTACAAAGGTAATTGACTTGGACCTGAGCTAACATCTCTTGACAATCTTTCTCTTTTTGCTTGGGGAAGATTATCCCTGAGCTAACATCTGTGCCAGTTTTCCTCTATTTTGTATGTGGGATGCCGCCAAAACATGGCTTGATGAGTGGTGTGTAGGTCCGTGCCCAGGATTCAAACCCATGAACCCCAGGCCGCTGAAGCAGAGCGTGTGAACTTAACTACTGTGCCACCAGGCTGGCCCCAGTAATTAACTTTTATATATTGACTTGTATCCTGTAACCTTGCTAAACTTGCTTGTTAGTTCCAGAAGTCTTTTTGTGGATTCTTTGGAACATTCTACGTAGTCAGTCATGCCATCTACAAATAAGACAGTTTTATTTTTTCCTTTCCAATCTGTGTACTTTTTTGTTTTATTGCACTAGCTAGAACATGCTGTATGCTGTTGAATAGGAGTGATGAGAAAGGACATCCTTGCCTTGTTCCCAGGCTTAGGAGGAAAGTGTCCACAGTCTCTCATTGTTAAGTATCGATTAGCTGTAGATTTGTCATGGATGTTCTTCATCAGGTTGAAGAAGTTCCCCTTTACTCTTAGTTTGCTGAGAGTGTTTAAAATCATGAATGGGTGTTGGATTTTCTCAAATGCTTTTGCTGCATCAATTCATGTGATCATATGATTTTTCTTTAGCTTGTTGATATGATGGGTTACTTTCATTGATTTTCGGATATTGGACTCCTCTTTGCATATCTGGATTAAATCCCATTTGGTTGGGGCATATGATTTTTTTAAACATTGTCGGATTGGATTTGCTGTTATTTTGTTGAAGGATTTTTACATCTATGTTCATGAGAGATATTGGTGTGTAGTTTTCCTTTCTTGGATATCTTTATCTGGTTTTCATGTTAGAGTAATGCTGGCCTCATAGAATGAGTTAGGAAGTCTTCCTTCTGCTTCCATTTTGTGGAAGAGATTGTGGAGTGTTGGTATTATTTCTCCCTTAAATGTTTGGTAGAATTCACTAGTGAAACATCTGTGCCTGGTGCTTTCTTTTTTTGAAAGGTTATTAATTATCATTTCAATTTTTAATAGATAGAGGGCTATTCAGGTCATCAATATCTTCTTGTATGAGTTTTGGTAGTTTATGTTTTTCGAGGAGTTGGTCCTTTTCATCTGTTACCATATTTGTGGGCATAGAGTTGTTCATAGGATACTTTTATTACTTTTTTAGTGTCTTTGGGAATCAGTAGTCATGATTCTTATTTCATTTCTGATATTGGTAATATATATTTTCTCTGTTGGTTAGCCTAGCTGGAGATTTATCAATTTTACTGATATTTTTCAGAGAACCAGATTTAGATTTTGTTATATTTTCTGTTGTTTTCTTTTTTGATTTCATTGATTTTTTTCCTCTGATTTTTATCTTTTTTTTCCTGCTTGCTTTAAGGTTTATATTACTCTTCTTTTTCTAGTTTCCTAAGGCAGAAGCTTAGCTAATTGAGTTTAGATCATTTTTGTTCCCTAATATGTGCATTCAGTGCTGTAAATTTCCCTGTGAGCACTGCTTTGTTGCATCCCACAAGTTTTGATAAATTGTGTTTTCATTTGCTTCAAAATATTTTTTTGAACTTTTTAGACTTCTTTGACTTCTGGATTATTAGAAGCGTGTTGTTTAATTTCCATATATTTAGAGGTTTTCCTAAATAGCTTTCCTAAATATTTTTCTGTTAATGACTTCTGGTTTAATTCCATTATAATCCAAGAACACATTCTGCATGATTTCTGTTCTTTTACTTTGTTCACGTATATTTTATGGCCCAGGATGTGGTCTATTTTGTGGAAAGTTCTTTATAAGCTTGAGTAGAATGTATATTCTGCTGTTGCTGAATAGAGTATTCTATAAATGTCAATTAGATCGAGTTGATTAATAGTGTTGTTTAGTTCAACTATATCCTTACTGATTTTCTGTGTGTTGGATCTATCAGGTACTGACAGGGGTATTGAAGTCTCCAATTATAATAGTGGATATATCTGTTTCTTCCTGTCAGCTTTTGCCTTGTGTACTTTGCTCCTCTCTTGTTAGGTACATACATGTTTAGGGTTATTATGTTCTCTTTACATTATCATTACATTATTGTTATGAAATAATCCTCTTTTTCACTGATAATCAAGGAAGTTCTGAAGTCTACTTTGTCTGAAATTGGTATAGTTACTCCAGCTATTTTTTTTTTTAATTAGTATTAATGTGGTGTATCTTTCTCCATCCCTTGACTTGTAACTTATTTGAGTCTTTATATTTAAAATGGATGTTTTTTAGACAACATCTAGTTGGCCCTATTT
Source organism: Equus asinus (assembly GCF_041296235.1). NCBI lineage: Eukaryota > Metazoa > Chordata > Mammalia > Perissodactyla > Equidae > Equus > Equus asinus. Next base: position 57,441,512 of record NC_091796.1, on the reverse strand, counting down.
TTTTTTAGTCCACTCTGACAATCTATCTTTTAATTGGCATGTTTAGACAATTCACTTTTAAGGTTATTTTTACATTTTTGGATTAATATCTACCATGTTTGTAAGTGTTTTTTATTCATTGCCATTTGTCCTTTGTTTCTTTTTCCCTCTCTTTTTCAGCCTTCTCTGATTTTAATTGATCATTTTATATGATTCTATTTTATTTCCACTTTCAGTGTACCAATTGTACTTTTTAAAATAAATTTTCTAATGGCTTTCCTAGAGTTCATAATATACATTTTTATCTAATCTAAGTCCACTTTCAAATAACACTATAATACTTCATGTATTGTTGTAAGTACCTTATCAGAGTGTTCTCAGTTCCTCCCTCTCATTCTTTGTGACAGCACTGTCTTTCATTTCACTTATTCATGTGCTATTAATCATATAATACATCATCATTATTATTACTTCAGACATATACCTTTTAGATCAATTAAGAATAAAAAAGATTTTATTTTGCCTTTATTGATTCCTTCTCTGATTCTCTTCTTTTCTTTATGTAGATCTGAGTTTAATTATTTCCTTCTTGAAGGGCAAGTCTACTGACAGGCAATGAATTCCTTCAATTTTTTCTTTGTCTGACTTATCAGACTTTAGTCTTTATTTCTTTTCCACCTTTGATGGATAATTTTGCTGGATATAGAATTCTAGTTTGGTGGTTTTTCTTTAAGCACTTTAAATGTTTACTTTAGTCTCTTTTGCGTGGATTCTGATGAGAAGTTGGCTCAAACCCTTATGTGTTTTCCCTTATAAGTAAGGTATTTTTTCCCATCTAGCTTCTTTCAACATTTTGTCTTTGGTTTTCTGCAGCTTGAACATGATATGCCTGGATATGGATTTTAGATATTTATTTTGCTTAGTGTTCTCTGAGCTTCCTGGACCTGTGGTTTGGTGTTTGTTAGTAATTTTTGAAAATTCTCAAACTTTATATTACTTCAGATATTTTTTCTGCTCCTTTCTCTGTTTTTTCTCCTTTTGGCATTTCTATTATGTGTGTTACGCCTTTTGAAATTGTCCCATAGTGCTTGGATGTTTTGTTCTGTTTTTTTTTTTGTTTTATTTTTTGTTGGCTCTTTCTCTGTTCCTCCCTCCCTCTGTCCTGCATTTCAGTTAGATTTGTTTCTACTGACCTCTCTTCAGGCTCACTGATTCTGTCCTTGGCTGTGTTGAGTGTGAGTCGAGTCTGGCTTTGCCACGAGCCCATTGAAGGCCTTCTTGATTTCTGTTACGGTTTTTTATTTGGTAGATTCTTTCTTAGAATTTCGATTCTGCTTACATTGCATGTTGTTTACTTTTTTCCATTTGCACTTTTAATATACTAATCATAATTATTTTAAATTCCCTTTAAAAGACAATGTTAATTTTTGTCAGTCCCCAAAACTTCGCAAAAGGTACTACCTTGATTTCAGAAGTCATTTGTTAGAGATAAATTGAGTCTTTTGAAAACTGACAAATTGTTGACATTCACTGAACTGAATTTTACTGAGCACCCACTAGATGCCAGGTTTTGCACTAGTCCCTGTAACTAGCAGGTATAAAGACAAACTTCTTGCCCTCCAGAAACAGAATCCACAGAGAAAAGAAAATTCCAATATCTGATAAATTTTCAGTGGAGTTTCTTATCCAGATTGTGAGATTCAGGGACTTCAGAAGGAATTAGTGCCTGTGTTGTGACTTACAGGAAAATGGCAATTAAATGAAGTAGGACGGTCATGTACAGAGAATTTGTCTACTTTGTGATTGTGTTTTCACAGTTAGAGCTTCTGTGGGTGTGCCCTGTGGGCTGCAGGAGGTGGGAGCAAACCAGAAGGTCCATTCCTCTCAGTCTTGCTTTAACCTGAGCAATTTTGCTTTGTTTATGTTCTTTATTGGACTTCCAAATAAGATTTTGTTTAACAGAAGAGTTTTTCGAATTCACACAATTGAGAACCAAATCTTGCTATTGCCAGTTGTTGTTTCAACTCTATATAACTTTTTGGTCAATGTCTTTTCATTTTTTATAAAAGAATGTAGTATAAATTCGTTAATTCCTTGTCCACTCACTTGGACAAGCAGTATTTCTAGTGCTGCCTGAATGTCTTAGGCTTCTAGGTTGTGAGGAATGCAAATGTGTTCATATAATCTTGAGCAGCTTGGGTTTGGTAAGGATCTAGAGGGAAGAAAGGAAATCTCATGAACTAACTTATTTGGCTTTATGGAACTGGAATTTCAGGATATAGCTGCTGTAGAATCCCAACAGCACTCTAATATTTGCTTTCTCACTGGCACTTGTTCCAATCCATCCTACACTCCCCTCTGTTCCTTTAACTCAACTTCTCTTTTTTTGATTCCCACTGCGTCCTTATTGCTTTACTCTTGACCGCTGTCTTCACTCTCCTCCTCTCTGCATCGTGACTACTACATGAGAGGCTCCTAACTTTCACATATGTGTTTTACTGCTTCCTCATGCCTGGTCTTGGGCCTGTCTCTAGGACACTGGGTATTATTGGATTGATTAGCTACAATTTCATAAACTAAGCTAAACTTCATGATTTTAAAAGTTTATTATTGAAATTACTGTGTTTCATTGGAAGAAATTCAAGATTAAGTTGTTCATCACTGCAGTTCTGCATTTGTACCAGACGTATTTTAGGGGTCTCTTAGTTCATAATTTCTTCATGTCCACTCATCTGTTTGTCCAGATGTAGCTGAGTTGAGCTGGGTAGGGTTTATGAGAAATGGCACCTCCATCATTGACCAATAACCAAAAACTTGTATCTTTAATTGAAAAGATGAGCAGACTAGTAAAAATCCAGAAATGGAAGCTGCCAGTGAGTTGAGACCATTATACATAAGTACTAGCCGTGAGACAAAATAGTTCCTACTTTGCTTTGTTTTTTTTTGTTCCTGAAGCCTATCATTCTAGAATAGTTGTGATACTTACTGTACATCCCCTCTGCTTTTACTTGCACTCATCTGGAGTGGGTTTGTTCTTTGAAATCTAGTGAGTGTTATTGTGTATGTCATCACTATTGTGATTGATTACCTTTGGAAGTCTAGAGCTGCACTGTCAGATATTGTAGCCATTACCCACGTGTGGCCATTTAAATTTAAATTAATTTAATTTTGGTTTTCAGTTTAAAATTTAAGACTCATTTCTTGGGCTCTATGTTTCCTTAGGGAACTTTTACCATACATCTTGGTCTCCTGAAAATTGTCACTGTCTCTTTGTTCTAGAAGTGGCCTTCTAGCTTAGTGACCCAGCATGGGCCTGTGATGAAACTAGGTTTGAATCCCAGCTGCTTTGCTCAACAGTTGATTGACATTGGGCAAGTTATTTTCTCTGTCCGTGCTTTGGTGTCCTCAGATACACAATAATGACAATAGTCCCTCCTTCATAGGGTTGTTATAAGGATAATATGAGTTAATACATGTAAAGTGTTTACAAAACACCTACCACATAGTGGGGGCTCAAAAACATCTTCCCATTATGATGATGGTGATGAATGATACCTTTGCCTATGCTGCCTCTGGCACTGAAGCGATTTGCTGGACCTGGAGAGATGACCCCCAAATTCATATTGTCGGATGGGACCTGGCTGCAGGAGATTCTGATTTATTAGGTCTAGGTGGACACCAGGAATCTGTATTTTCAGACCACCTCCACTCCTGTGCAGCGTCTCCAACCCCCTGTGATTCTGATATACAGCCAGGTTTGGCTGACACTAGCCCAGAGATTTCTCAGGGAATAAAGGTAAATCTTAGCTCAAGAGGTAGTACAGAGATGACCCTTGAAAAAACCTGCTAAGTCAAAGAGGCCAATCACAAAAGACCACATACTGTGATTCCATTTGTATGAAATGTCTGGAATAGACAAATATAGAGAGATAGGAAGTAGACTAGTGGTTGCCTGGGGCTGGGAGGGTGAGGAGAATGGTGAGTGACTGCTAATGGATATGGGATTTCTTTTGGGGGTAATGAAAATGTTCTAAACTTAGGTTGTGGTGATGGTTGCACAACTGTGAACATACTAAAAACCATTGAATTCTACATCTTAAATGAATTAATTGTATAGTATGTGAATTACATCTCAATAAAGATGTTTTTAGAAACAGGCAATAAGAAGTGGAGAGGATAAAGATAGTTTTTAAAAATGGGAGGGTGTAGTTGGGGAAACCAGGGGAAAGGGTACAAACTGGAAACTTAGAAAGATACCTTTTTTTTTAAAAAAAAATCCTTTTTCTTTTATTCATATGCACGAACACATAATAATCCAGTGATCTGAAAGTTAGACTTATGGGAACTTCAACTTCTGGAAAACTGCCCTGTAAAGGAAGTAAGTTTAAAAGAAAAAAAGAAAGCCTTTTGCGTTCAGAAAACCCACCTGCACTAAAGCCATGGACAGGAATCATTCAAAGATAATGGCGCTAGAGAAAAGCCTCAGAATAAATCCAACCAAAGTAGAGACCAAAACTGTAAAGTAAAAGGTACAAAAGGAATTTTTTTTGTATGAAAAATGAAGCTGAACTTTATATTTGACAAATTTTAGTTTATAATTCCAACTGAGCTAATTCTTAGAATAAACAACCAATTGGTGATTTTTCCCCTTGACATACGAGTAGCATAGATTTATAGATAAAGATATAGATTGTAATAATATATCTTTTACTTAATGTCTGATTTTCACAGCAAATAGTAAGTCAGTTTTGTAAAAATAATTAAGGGCCTAATCATTTTTCTCTCTGGCCTTAGTCATTTAATATTTAAATCACTCTTTATTTGAAGCACTTGCCCGTATCCCTGTAGCTTTTCTCTTTGGTTGTTAACTGGTCTGATTTTCAGATTGTTACTTGTCATTGACTTTGCTTTTGATTATAGCAATCTCCAGTATCACTTTTAAAGGCTTCCTGGGAGCCTGTTTGTCTTGCAAGATTTGCAGTTTAAATTAACTTACTTGCATTGTGTTGTTGGATTATCTGTGAGACCCTGGTAGAAGCTGCTGTTAATTATTAATTAGGGAGGGTATGAGTCAAGGGATTAATTTTATAGGGCGACAGTTCATTAGTGGATGTTTTTATATGGTGACAGTCAACTTTGTACTCAGATAATGTTCATGTAAAATGGAGTATCTGTATTTATCGGAGTGCTAATTTACTGGGGTGCTATAACTCAAATCTTGTTGACTCTTATTTAGCATACAATTTAAAAAATAAGATTATTCTCAACATATTAGAAGTACTAAGAAACTGGTGCGAGGCAGGGTGGAGATTGGGGGTCAGGTGGCACTACTTGATGCCGAGAGAAGGAAACTGATTTGCTCTGTAGGAATGCATAATCTAATTGTCTTTTACCAGTAGGGAAATGTATGTCTAGAGAGGTAATTTGCTCAAAATAATACCACTTACCACTATTAACTCTAATGGTTCCATCTTATGCTTAAGTCTGTGTTCTTTTAAAATTATGTTCTACTGTCCTTCTGACAAAAAGTTTCAGATATCTGGAAAAGTCTCTCTCTCTTCTCACCAACCAATAATGTGTGATTTACAGGTTTATGTAATTTAGTCTAAAGGCATTATAGAATAAATGAATACTGATATCAACTATTCATCAGACCTTAACATTTGTAATAATAACTAACACTTACAAAAGCAGGTTTACATCAGAAATTTCCTGTAATTCGTGTAACAACCCTCTGAAGTAATCCTCATTTTACTAGTGGACTTGGGCTAGGAGTCTAAAAGGGAATTGCATGGAATTGTCCCCCAAACATTAGGGCCCAGGTCTTTTGCTTCCAGATCTTATGATTTTTTCCATTATGTTACACTGTTTCTTTGTAGAGTAGCAGAAGCCCTACAGACACCCCTTTTGTAGTAATACAGTAGCCTCAAAACACTACTCTCCATGCTGTTCGCTGGACTTGTTTACTATATCCTATATTTAAATGATGTGTTTTAATGAAATTTTAAAATTGAGCTATGTTAGAACAGTATTCCTTAATATTAATTTCTGTGGATTTGGTAGTAATATCTGTCCTTTTACTTCCTAATAGTTAATGATTTATTTTTAGGGGGTTGGTTTAAAATGGAAATCTATACATAATCTAATTTTTTTTTTTAAATCCAGTCTCTGTAGAAGCTGAAATCCATCGGTCACCATTCTTCAAAATGCAATGGAATGTATCAAGGACTGTACTCCAGGTGGCACATAGGACATGCACGGAACCACATAAAGCCGGTCTTTTTGGACACTGTCAAAACATAAAGGGACCATTACTTTTGTATAAAACTGAATCCAGAGTAGTTTTGGTACAGGGCCCTCAAACACAATGGCTGCACTTACCTGCTGCCCAGTGTGTTGCAAAGGAAAGGAAGCCATTTGATGCTCATCCACCTCAACCGGGGATCCTGCACCATAAACAGTGGGAACAAGATATTTTATCCAAGAGGGTTATATCATCCAATGCCACATCCCCCAAAAAGGAAGAACCTGATCCTTTACAAGACAAATCTATTAGTCTTTACCAACGATTTAAGAAAACATTTAGACAATATGGAAAAGTTTTGATTCCAGTGCACCTAATAACTTCTTGTGTTTGGTTTGGAACATTTTATTATGCAGCCATAAAGTAAGTTTTTGCTTGGTTGAGTACCTTTCCCTGTTTTACCAGAATGTTAATCTTAATTGTGCTAATGAAAGCCTTAAATAGTTTTTTAAATGCTTTGTCTTTAACTGATAGTGGGTGACTACTTTTCGTAGCTGTTTTTCATGTTACAGTAGTAATAGCTGACATACTGTGCACAGCAGGTATTATGCTAAATTTTTTAACTGTGTCTTCTCATTTGATCCTCAGCACCCATGTGAAGCAGTAGTGCAGTCATTCCTATTTTATTGAGAAAACAGATTAAGCAAGAGTAAGTCAAAATAACTTACCTTTTCCCAAAATAACTCGGAGTCGGACTTCAAAGCCCATGCTCTTAATCACCGTGCTAATCTCCTAGCAACATTTAGGATGGCAGAGAAATAGTGTCAGATTTCAGAAACTTGACAGCACTGTGAGCTCCGTACTTACATATTTCTTAAAGTATTCACAAAAGTCAAAAGATATCTATTATTTTGCCATGTGTATGATTTTGGTGGGAAATTAGTAAGATGTTTTTCCAAAGCCTGGTTAACGTCTGTGCTAAACACAAAAATGAGCAAATGGAAGACTGTTTTAATGTTACTCACGTCTGATAAATGTCAAGGTAAGGTCTGTTGTTCTGATTAGAAGTTAATTTGTTGTACACTTAAAAATTTGTTAAGATGGTAGATCTCATGTTAGGTGTTCTTAAAACTTTTTTTAAAACGTTAATTTGGTGGGCCTAGCCTCAAGATATTGTAAAACATAGAATTTCTAAATTTCCCTTTCTTATTAAGTACTGTTGCTTTCTTTTAAGGTAAGTTATCTTATTCACATTGTTTTAGAAGCAGGAGTACACTGAGAAATAGCTGCTCCGTGATTTCTGGTTTGTTTCCACTGCTAGCAGAGCCGAGTGCGTGCCTGCGCGTGCCTGTTGCCTTGGAACTGCTGTGTGGGCTCTCCTTGTGGTGGTCTGGGCGTGACCGGCCGGGAGCTCGTTGTCCTGAGGCCATGAGAAGGCACATCGTAGACCACTTTGATGTCTTAGTAAACTCTCCCAGGGGCTTTAGAACTATTTTATACTTTCCAAAAGTTCACTGATTTTCAGTGGTTCACTTTGGGTATATTTAATGGTTTCATGTTAAGGTATTAATAAAATATGGTAGTTTCACATATAAAGCTCACTCCTTGGAAAAAGCTTATTATTTACTAAATTAAAAGATAATGGAATGGAGACTGTACTTATTCCTGGGAAATATGGGATTAGAGATGTTTCTTTACCAAGGTTCTGAAAGGATTTTTTACCTTGTGTAAATTGGTGCTGTTCTGTTTCTCTTCATATCTTTCTTTCTGTTATGTTCCTGTTATTCAGTTATATCCTCCTTCATTATGTATCATTATTTTCTTTCTCCAAGAATTGTTCCTTTCTTTGCACAAGGTCCTTGTATGTACACTTTATGGAATTATCTTTTTGTTTATTAATGGTATTTTCCAGACATGTATAATATGTATAGAAGTCTTCAAAACTGTCCTTAGTTTTTTAACAGAGCATAAAATCGCATGCCATTTTGAATAAAAATCATTATAGACATTCAGTTCTTCTATTTAATTAATGACTTTCTACATATTAAATTTTCTTTTTTGAGGCATTGAGGATTTTTCTGATTCAGTATTGTGGAGGATGACATGAGTAATATTTGTTTCTTCTCCCTCCTTAGGTTGTCCTTAATAAGCATTGAACCTCCTGGCCTTAGAGGGAGAAATCTAAGTTTTTAATTCATTGAATATGAGATTCTCATTTGGACTATTAAAAAGAGTACTTTTGTTCCTTTCACTTTTTCTTGCCTTCTTTAGTAAGAGTTCTATAACTAAAAAAACAGACTCCCACATAACCTACTGATATTAATTATATTTAAGATTTTTTCAGTGCTGTCTGGTACCTGAGGCAGTTGTGGTGACATTCTGCCATACCCTTGAAATGCATCTTTTTAGTTTTATCCTTCTCGTTCTGCGGAATGCTTGTGTGTAAACATGGTGGTAAGACTACCCACTTTAAAATCATATCCCTTATCCACTGCAACTTGCCTTTTCGCTGTTTGTCAGCATGGGAATTTGGGTGCCAGACCCATCACTGCTGTCCAGCTGTCACTACTGGTCTAGTTCTGTTATGGCATCACATAGCTAATTTATATTGTGCAGGTTGTGTTGCTTCCTAGAATAATCCTTGAAAGTTGATTTGTTCTAAGTGAAGATCTTATCACAAGTAATACTTAGAAAATTAGGATTTAGGATATTTTCGTATGGCAGTGTATCTTTTACTATGAGGTGATTTTATTGGAAAATTGAATTGTATTAAATACAGATTTTCAATTCAACTGACAAGAAGCTGGCTTTATTTTATTTGGTTTTACCCGGAGAAAGTTCTCTCTTACTTGCTTGTTGCCTACTTACTATTAAAAGAAAGGGGAAAAAATAGTTTGTACCTTGAAGGATAGGCACTTGCCATCACACTGCATTGCTGCCCAGTGTTTGTTTTAGTCACTCTGACAACCAGCATTACTCCCCTTCTAGGCACTGTAGAGCAAACTGCCATTCTGTATTTAGTTAACTCAGCAGTAAAGATCACACACTTTTGAAATACTTTATTTCAGGGAGATCTAAATTGTGCATGCTGATAGATTTTTATTTTAAACTAAGCTTTGTTGTCACTTCTGTCTGGCAAAAGCTTGCAGAGATCTTCTTCTAACCAGAAGTGCTCTGTTTGATCAAATGTAGCTCTGTGATGATAGTTTTTTCCCTACATTTAGCTGCCTCTTAGTTTGGGCCTCACGTTCCTAAAGTTACAGATCCACTGTGAGGCAAAATCTTGACTTATTTTTACGTATAGTAGTATACTTTATCTGGATTGTGGACATGCTTTTGCCCTTGTATGTTTCTACATCAGCTGAAACATCCTCAAAGCTGGTGGTTTGTGAAGCACAGATTTCAGTCAGACTACAGGAACTTCAGAGTGAAAAGTGACAAGTGTCTGTTACTGTTTGAATCAGACCCTCATTAACGCTTCATATTTAGCAGTTCCAAAGAAAATGAAAGTTATTTTTATTTTTAAAAAAATCAATTCATCAAGTCAGTATTTTAGAAATAAGTGGAACCAGGTGCTTTATTTTACAAAGGGTACTTGTGCAAGTTGTCTGAGGTAATTATTGTTTGATCTTTATCATGGTTTGTTGTTGATTTTTGCTGAGGAAAATTGGCCCTGAGCTAACATCTGTTGCCAATCTTCCTCTTTATGCTTAAAGAAGATTGTCACTGAGCTAACATCTGTGGCAATCTTCCCCCATTTCGTATGTGGGATGCCGCCACAGCATGGCTTGATGAGCAGTCTGTAGATCTGCACCCAGGATCTGAACTCGCGAACCCCAGGCTGCTGAAGCAGAGCATGTGAACTTTACTAGACCACCAGGCCGGCCCATGATAGTTTTTTGAAAATCACTCAGTTTTGTCTGCCATTTGATTAAATAATTGTCTTTTTTCCCCCTCCTGATTGCTGTTAAATATGTAGATTTTACATACTGGTCTTAGTCTGAACTAGGAAGTGATTAATGAAATAATATTGTATTGGTACTATAAAATATAATTAGCATGTTGTGGTGGCATGTTACCGTACACGGTGACTTGATTAGATCCATAGAATAGCTAAATCTTTGCAGTACAGAGTCTTGCTTTAATAGGATTCTGTTATCTAAGAAACCAGATTGGACTTGCAGTGGATTTTTTAGTTTAACTCTTTAAAGTTTCCTTCAGTTATCTGATTTTCTCTTGTTGTAGATGGTAGATAATTTCCTTGATGATGATCAGCCATATCTATTGAGAGTAGTTCCTGATTTCTTAGTATTGTAGTGAAATCAGAGAAGGGGACAACTTTTTCCCAATTAATCAAATTATTTTTTAATATAAAAAATAAATTAGGAGTTTACAACTACCATAATAATAATGGATCCAGGCAATTCCCTTAATTAGAAAGAAAAAGAGTACCTGTACAGTGGAGCAACCTGTGGACCCTGCCTTAACCAAGAGTCACAGTTACTCACACTGATGATGGAACAAACTGACATTATGTAGCCATGGTGTGATGCACTGAGATGGAGACAGGATCAACTGTGCAGTTTTCCTGTTGAGAAATATTTAACCTGAATCTAATCATAAGGAAACAAGCAGATAAATCCAAATTGAGGGATATTCCACCATGCAACTGGCCTGGAAGCTTCAAAAGTACCAAACATCAAGAAAGACTTCTGCCTTTCTCCTCAACAGAAAGTGTTGGGGAGCAATTCTAGAGAAAAGGAGACTAGAGACATGACAAGATAGTAATGAGGGACATATTGGGACAATTCAGGACATTTTAATATTAAATAGTATATGTATTATTGTATTAACTATGTCCTGTTTATATGTTAAATTTCCTGAATGTGATTATTATATTATGTTTATGTAGGTGCAGGGCAGAACAAGAGCCTTGTTTTGATTTAGGGGTGAAGGGTCACAATATCTGAAAAACAACAGACAGTGAGAGAGCGAGAAAGCCAGTGTAGCAAAATGTTGGTAATCAGGGAAACTAAAAGTAAGTTAGGGGTTAACAGCTCAGATTAGAGACATTCTCTGCCTTCTCTCCCTGCCTCTAAAAATGTGTTGCCATTTATTGTAATTGCCTCTTTACTTGCCTTTTAAGTCTGATAATAGAATAGAAGCATCCTTTTAGAAAAATTAAAGTTTTCATCAAACCCATAGAGTCATTTATTCTTTGCGTAATAACACAATAAATGATATTATAATATCACTTGCTTTAACAATAACAATGTAGTGTGACATGTAGTTTTAGAGGTAAAAATCTTAGGCCTTCAAGTTTGAGTTGGAGCATTCTAGGGAAGTGGTGTTTGGTTGAGGAAACTAAGATCAGGTAAATGATTCTCATCTTTTTTTCCTCTTAGGTTACTTAAAGCTATTAATTTTGCTCTGATAAATGATTCTGTTTTTCTAAATATGTTAATCAGGTATGTCCATGTGCAGAAGCAAAGCAGAAGTTGTAAATAGTAAGATACAGGACGATATTGATGTTTGTGTATATATTGTTCTTTAGAGTGAAATTAAAGTGCTTGATAATGAAGAATCAACTTTTAAACAAAATTTGGTCTTGGTGTTTTTAGATAATCTTTTGAAAATATTTATCCCTAAAAGTTTGTATATATATAAATTACTTTCTGTTTCTTTCTTAGGGGAGTGAATGTCGTTCCTTTTCTAGAACTTATTGGGTTACCTGACAGCATAGTAAACATTCTGAAAAATTCTCAGAGTGGAAATGCACTAACAGCATATGCCTTGTTTAAGGTAGGTACTGTTATAAATAGATGGCACCTCACACTTAACTGATGACCTGCTTAGTTCCCTATAAAACTCCCTGTTAGCTTCCAGTAGTTATCTTTTGTAACTTAAAATATTGTATTTCGTCTCTTATATGTCTCATGACTAATGTAGAGTTAAAATTCTTAAGTGTAAATAAAATGATGGTTTAGGCAGAAGTGCCTTGAAAATAGGTAGATGATTCATAACCTGCTGTGATCAAATGTGAGACTTCTGAATTTCCAGGGTAGAAGTCATCTTTTTGACATTTCTCCTCTTGATGGTATATTAATTTTCCTGTTCTGAGATCCACATGCCACCTGACTTGTTAGTGAAATTTAGCATTTATTTTACTGTTTATGATATAGTTCATCTTGTTAATTCATAAAATTGTTTTACCTGATAAACTTCAGGCTTAGTTGTTAGATGTTATGTTTCATTTTAGAAGTTCATAGTCTGTTGTCTGGCTTCAGACAGTGCCTTCTTTATAAATAGATGGTTTCTACACTTAAGGGTCTTTATTTTGGGAGAGGAGACTCATTGTAAATTGTGCTTCAGCCGTATTAATCTCATTTTTCCCAATTGATAAATAATTATGAGCTTCCATGTAGTTTCATCCTAAGGAAGAAAAAACAACTAGAAAACATTTGGAAACTAGATGTTATTTCATTTTTCTTCTGTTATATAAAAATACTTACAATTATGGTTTTATAGTAGTACTCAAAGTAACATTGTTTTATTCTGTTGGCCTCATTAGACTCCTCTGAAATCTTGGGAGATTGCTTCCTTTATTATAATTTTGGCTAGAGGGCTAAAGCTTAATTGCTGAGTTTTTCAACATTAAAACTTATTAAATTCGTAAATTATCAAGTTTCTAGTTATTATGGGTGTAATTTAACCTTAGTAAATCAGACTATTATGGTGATGATTTCAACCATTTCCCTGTGTATAATTGCCCCATATCCCGTGCCCCCGTAACGTGTGGAGCTCTTGTAGTTCATATCACAGGGGCTGTGTTAGGTTTTTTTAATGTTTGTTTTCCTTACTTAATTATGCGCCTAGGACTTCAGAATCATGTCTTCATTTTCTTTGTATTTTCACTATGCCTGGTATTGTGCATTGTAGGCAAATCAATGCTCAGTGCATGTTTATTGCATTGGAATTGAAACAGGAAGCTTTACCTGTAGGTAGATTAGTGTCAGCAGTGTTTGTTCCCTCTCACTGTCCCCCTGTGAGGTGGGAAATGTGGAGGGGGGTCTCCTGGGTATTTTCTGTAACCTACAGTTTGTCAAGTAGAGCAACAAACACTGGGATTTATTGCTGCAATCAGGCAAAGCCCCAAAAAGAGGTGGCAAAGATGAGAGAAAAATAACCGGTGAGTATGACCTTGTGGCATTGGCTGGGGTGTGCTCGTTAACCCCCTTGCACTGTCCTTGAAAGGCGCCATTGTTGGAGTTGAAAAAAATTTGTTGAGGCCCTACTGTGTGCCAAGTGCTATTCTAGGTCTTGGGAGTACTGTAATTAAATCAAACAGTACAAAATCCTGCCCTCATGGAGCTTATATTCTAGTGGCTGGAGGCAGACAAAGACAGTAAAGTTAAAAAACAATACACACCCACACGAAGGAAAGTGCTAAGAAGAAAGAACAGACCAGTCACGGGGGGTATGTTTGCATTGTTGTTTTGTTTTGTTTCAGAGGAAAGATTGCAAGCAGGTGAGAGAGTTGCTTAGGCAGCTGTGTGGGAGAAGAGCATTCCAAGCAGGAGAAACCCAAGTGCAAGGTCCTAAAGCTGTAGGATAGCTGGAGTGTTTGAGGGAACAGCGAGGAGTGAGTGTGGCTGGAGTGAGTGAGCACGCAGATAGGCAACAGAGTGGCCAGATTGGGGTGACCTTCCAGGCCATTGTGAGCATTCTGGCTTTTGTTCTGAGGAGATGGAAAGACACTGGGCAGTTCTGAGCATCTGACTTGTATTTTAACAGAATCACTTTGGCTGCTGTACTGAGAACAGTCCAGAACAGGGCAACAGTAGACGCCCAGAGACCTGGCAGGAGGTTATCGCAGTGGTCTGGGTGAGAGCCAGCAGCGACTAGGACCAAGGTGGTGGCAGGAATGGCAGGAAGAAGTAGGTGGATTCTGGATATATTTTGAAGATGGAGCTGATGAGATTTTCTAATGGATTAAATGTGAATTATGTAGGAGAAAGGAGGAGGCAAAGCTGTCTTATAGTATGGTTTTTGGCCCAAGCAACTGAGGAAGAGAGTCACCATTTTCTGAGGTGCAGACAACTTTGAGAGGAGCAGGCTTGGTGTGGGACCATTGAACATCAAGAGGTCAGTTTGAACAAATGGCATTTTGAGATTGTATTAGACATGCAGGTGGAAATGAGTAGGTGGTTGTGTATACTGGAACTTAGGGGAAAGGCTCAGTCTGGAAATCTAAATTTAAGAATTCTCAGTGTATAGATGGCACTACAGATATGAAACTGGAGAGTACCGCCAAGGGAGTGAGGTAGGTGGAGAGGAGAAGGGGTCCAAGGGTTGAATACTGTCCCACCATCTTCGGAGGTAGCCAACCGGAGGAGGAATCAGCAAGGAGGACTGGAAAAGGGGCAGCCTGTGAGACAGAAGGAAACCAGGGAGGTGGGGTCTGGTGGCCAAGCCAAGGAAGCGCTCCCCTCCGAGGAGCAGAAAAAGCGGACTCAGATGGTTCTGTTGGCTCAGGGGCTTCCACGGCGACTGTGAGGAAAGCAGTTTTTGTGAAGAGTGGGCGGTGGGGGCGGCGTGGCGCTGCTGAAAACTTGGTTTGATAAATTCAGGAGAAAATGAGGAGGGCAATTGGAGATTGAGAGCACAGGCAGCTCTTTCAAAGGGTTTTTGGTGCATGGCACACCTACAGTTATGACTGAATTTTAAAACAAAAGCCTCAGAATGTGATGCAGCCTCTCTCTGCTTTTAGATTCTCTTTGTACCAGTTCATCTGCTATTTAGTTTGGTCCCTAAATCTCTGGTAAGAGTTAAACCTGTGCAAATCTGCAACCTTGTACAGTTTTACCACTTTTTGGCCTCATAGACGTTGCTGGTTGGGATTCTGGACCCAGGGTGGATTGTAATGAGAAAGTGGCATAAAGCCTGGAAAAGACAAAGGAATGAGATTTGGAAGTGAAACTAAATTCAGTGAAGAATAACCACTTGGCCCATGCTTGCCTCTCACCATTTGAAGTGCTTTGTTTCCAGTTCAGCTCTGGGTATACAATGGCTGCAGGTCAGCAGCGTTTTTAAGGAATGGAAACGTGTGCCTTTGTTGTTGGTAGTGGTCGTGACCCCTTGTTCCGATTTCCTGGTGAACCTGCCTCGTCAAGGTGACACACTTGGTTACAGACTTCAGTGCCACAACTGCAAATATTCTGTAATCCTGGGTCAGTGTCTGAGTGACAGATATTTATAAGATGAGTTCACAGAGGAAGCATCCCTTGTTAGACAGGAAAACCATACGGGATGTAACTATATTAGCCTTGTGAAGCAGTAAAGTAATTTGTACTATTTGGTTATTACCAAGAATTTTAATTTCAAATCATTTCTGCTTGAGCCAATAGTTCTTATCAGGTGTTGATCTCCCTCTGCTGTTTTCTTCAGATCGCAACCCCTGCCCGGTATACGGTGACTTTGGGAGGAACCTCCTTCACTGTGAAGTATTTGCGCAGTCGTGGCTACATGTCGACACCGCCTCCTGTTAAGGACTATCTACAGGACAGGATGGAAGAGACAAAGGAGCTTCTCACAGAGAAAATGGAAGAAACGAAGGATAGACTCACTGAAAAATTACAAGAAACCAAAGAAAAAGTTTCTTTTAAGAAAAAAGTGGAATAGGGTGCCTTGTATAACAGGTTATAGACAGTTCCTGCACTCTAACCCTTCGGAGACTGTGGACAAAGATACATGGCTCCTGATTATTTTTTGGTTAGTTGCCTAAATATACCAGTTCTCTGAGGGTTAAAGAACTAAGATACCTTTTTAACATTAAATATCACTAGAAAAATCAGTGTTTTTTGAAAAGAAAAAATGAACCCAGTATGAGAATTTCACATCAATAGCAGCATTAGGCAGTAGTTATGCTTTACGAGTCAGCGCTCTTACTCAGGGTCGGGAGAAGCAGAATCGTACTGTGCTTTGTTGCAGCTCTAATTTATGCAGATGAGGCCGTTGACACCTTGAGTAACTGAGGTGGCCCACAGGAGGGTCTTCATCTTTACGTTATTCACTGAGGTTTTAACTATATTCAGTTCTCACTGTGGAGACAAACTGATCATCAAAACTACCTGTGAATAAGAGGATATTTAAGTCTTACGAGAAAAAACAATTACGTACCAGTTAAAATAGAGACTTTATATGAAGAAAGCTGAAAAAAGTGTAAACAAGATGTATTGGTTATATGTAAATGAAAAAATTGACCCTTTAAAAATGATTTTTACCTGAAGCTTGTCATAATCAAGATTTTTAAAGCAAATATATATGGCTATAGTACCTTTTCACTTAGAATATAAAACTCTACTGTGAATCATTTATGGCCTCTTCAACTAATCTTTCAGAGGAAAAGTGAAAATCATTATACCTTAAATTTGTTGTTGAAGTCAGACATTCTTGAGCAGTGACTCAGGCTTGTGGTTCTCAAGCAGACCCAGGTTTGGGAGGATGGAAAATGGCATCAGGCTGTCAGGGAGCTGATTCCCAAGGTCTTCCTTCCACAGTTAATGTTGATTTCCTTGTGGAGTAAATTTTTAAATTGTAGCTGCTGCTTTTTCCCTTATATTGAAACATCCTTGCTTGAGTGTTTTACTTGAACTTTTTCTATAGCAAAGCTATCTTAAATTATCTGCTTGCCATGAAATTCAGCCACTGTTGGGTACGAAAGTTGCCGTGATTGTGTGGGTGTGTTAAGGATGTGTGTGCCTTGTTTCCTTTGGCTCTAATTGCTTTGACTTCAATTCTAACCCTGAATAGGTGTTCAGAAGAGACAATGGACTCTTTCTAGGTTGTCGTTCTTGCGAGTGATCTGATAAAGCAGGAGAATGTCAGAGGGTCTGCCAGCAACAGTTCTGCAGGACTTTTCTATTGAATACTTAGTTTGGTCAAATTTAGAGACTACTTTAAAGGGAAAAAATGTTTACGATTGCTACGTCTGCTACACGTCTAGTCATTACATTGTAACACTGGGTAGAATCTTGTCTTTTTGGATGTGGGGCAGAGCAGGGAGGTGACAGCTGCTGCTGTGCCACATGCAGTCTTTATCGGGCAGAATGGTTTGTCTCCTGATACAGAGTTGAAATCACAGTGTGATTTCAAGTTGACAGCACATTCTCAAATCTAAAACATCTTGCATGTTTTAGCTTATTAAATAATTCACATTTTTGCAGATATTAAATGCCAAGATATTAATAAATTTCTTGTTAATTTCTTTTTTTTGACCAACTTGAGAGTATGCCTGTGTTGTAAAATCTTGTGTTATGTGGAACTCTTTCTTCTAAAACAGTTTCCTTTTACTTTTCATATTGCACAGAGCATATTTTCCAATGGGGATAAATTGTGAGTTCTTAGAAGTACTAATAATCCTGAGACTAAGATTTGCTTTTCCTGAGTATCTGCCGTTTGTTCAGTCCCTTTGAGTTTTGTTGCCATTCAGTTTCATAATTGTGTTGTGTTACCAGTTATGGAAAGTGAGATGCTGATGAGTGCTTTGAAATTCTCTAGTAAAAAATTCTCTGAAGATGTGAGAAGTTTCTTTTGTCTTTATTTGGCATCAGGAACATTTCTATCATGTCAAATGCTGTTGCCTAGCGTATTGCTAACCTGGTCCTTAAGGCAAGCTGCAAATAGCTTAAAAGAGGACATCTATAATATATTATTTGGAAAATTAATAGCAGGCTAACAGAATATTTTAATGTGTATCAAGTTAAATTATCAAGAGATGTATATATAGTAAATACAGTTTGCTATATATAATAAACTGTTTCATTTACAGTAAACCTTATGCTTTGGATTGATTCACCCGTAACTTCTGTGGGCCGTGGGGCAGGCAGCCCACGTCTCATTGCAGGTCTGCATTTCAGTAAGATGTGTTGACAGGGTGAAGGGGCAGCTGTGACTGAGATTTAACCTATATGAAATGGATGAAAAGGGTTTACTCAGGAAATTAACAATTAAAGATAGATTAGGTAAGAGACTTAGATTATTCAAGAATAATAGCAAAACCAACCTTTTTAAAAAAGTACCAAAAAATGTCTTTTACTGAAACAACCTTTTGCATACAAGAGATTGCTGTTTACAGATTTCAACAAAGGAGGAAAAGAATGCATATTTTGAGATTATCTTCCTCCGCCTAGTGAAAATAATAAAATTATGCCTTCAAATATAATCCTCAGTTTATTCGTTGTTATAGAATCTGCCCCCATTTATTTACAAATGAAAGGTAGTACTATGGTCTTTTATGCTCCAGGATGAAATGGAGCTATTGGCTATCTTATTTCAATAATTTTAGAAGATAATTCCAGAAATCTTAAAAATCTTAACAGTTTGAGTAGAAGAGGTATTTGAGGAAAAGAAACAAGTTGTGCATTACACATCTAGTTTTTCCTTTCTTCTTTGCACGGGGTTCAGTCCGTTTTCAGGATTTCTTAACCAGTTCAATCACTGTAAACAAGGCCACTGTAGAAGATGGTGATGAAGCGGACAGGAGGTTATTTTAGCAAACGATGCAGAAAATGTGTCTTTCCTAATATTTTGAAAAGATATCACTTGTATAAAATCTATTTGTGAGATAAACATTTCTGAATTACTTAAGGATTCTTTCTGAAAAGTACTTTGCTTGGTAATGTAGACATATTTCTTCTGTTGGCTACAGTTCAGTTTTTGAAATGGAGACCTTCATTTATTTCAGATTTTCAAAATTGAGTCCCCATAAGAAAGGCCTAATCTAAAATAGAGTAAATGTTACCAAAGTTGATTTGAAGTATTTTTCAGTATTAAAAGCTTACTAAGTAATTGACTGTCCATGCCGTGTGGTCTACAGGGCATCAAAGCGTCCTGGCCTAGCTGCCGAAGTAGCACACGAGTGTTCAGATAGCACGGTGTGGGCCCCTCTGCCCCCTTGGAATTTAACAGCTGAACTAGAAAATCTGTAGAACCAGAGGTGGGTACTTGTAATTTTTCATTCTGCATATATGAACTTTGTTTGGTCTCTATTAGTCCATCTGTATGTTATGTAGTATCAGGTTAGTATTAAATGGGATTCCAAAAGAGTCTGCCTCATGTACCTGAAGGTACAATAGAGTCAAGACTTCATTCTTCTTCCTTAAAGACTTGAATGGTCTAGGTGACCCACTCCTCCCAGAATTTATCTTCAGCCGTGAGTTTTAGCCTTGATTCTTAGAAGATCTTTCTCCTGCACTTGGAGCTTGTAACTTGTATTTGAGAAATGCTGAGTCAGACCAATTGGATATATTTTTCCTTCTCTTTTTCCTTTGTGACTTCTGTGTCGAGTTGGTTCATGTCAGCCAGTCAAAACAACCATTTGATTGTCTTGCTTCTTCAGGGTGAGGCTTTGAAAATCAAGCTGTATTCTTCCCTGTGCATCAGTGACAGTCACCCACAGTAATAATCACAGATCATAATTATCTTGTGGCAATTATCTGGCTTTTTTAATAAGAATGATCTTCTTAGTAGAAAGAATGCATCTTGATTTCAGAAACCTTCAGGGCAGAATCTAACATTCTAACATTAAAACTATTCTTTATTCTGATGACTTAATTGGACAGTCAGTGTGGGGAAGTACACCAGCAGCCCCAGAGTCATCCTCAGAACACGGGACTTTTCTTCGCAGATCAGAGTGCTCGTGGAGAGTAAGGAGAGAGAGAAAGCAATTTCCACATTTTTGTTTTCTCTGGGACAACGTGGTCCATGAGAGCGGAACTCATAGGATAGTGAGAAGATGTTCTGCATGCAGCCATTCTTCCTGAAAGTGAGGATTGCATAGAACATTTCTTCCCTCTCCCTCCCTTTGTCCTCCTTTTTCTGTTTTGAACTTTGACCAATTTAAATGTTAGAAAACTCGCTTTCAAGTGAGAAAGGAAAAGGCATGCTTGCACATGAGCAGCCTCACCTTCCAGGGCGTGGCCTGCCAGTCCTCCGTCTCCATCTCTGGGGGCAGATCCACGTGGCCCTTGCTCAGTCAGAGTGGGACCGTCAAATACCTTTTACTCCATTGTGAGAATCCATAAAGGTTACTCTAAGCACGTGACATAGGAAATAAGGGCAATTCTGTATCTTCCCTTATGTCAATTAGTTGTTTTAACTCCTTAAATCTAAATTAGATTTTTTTTTTTAAAGAACTCATAGCATTTTCTCTATACACACAAATATTTCAGCTGTTACCTTCTATGTGCTTCTAAGTGCTAGAACTGACGGATTCTCTAATGATTGAAGCATATGTTTTATTGAATTTGAGTCAGTATTTTCTTTGGACAACTTTATATGGTGACTTAATTGTCACTGTCATTTTACTTCTCTAAGAACAGTGGCTACTTTGATCCTCTCTTATGCTAAGGGTGCCAAAAGCGAGATGTGTGAAGTCGTCACACACGCCCTGGCCGCCCTCAGCCGTGTCTGAGATAGAGTCACGGGCTCAGTCGCCATGGTCCTCCATCAGCATGCACTTTTTATTCCCCTAGTGAGGAAGATGCAGGATATGGTGGGTTGTAATTTGCATTTCTCACTTCTTTTGGTTGAGCAAAAAAAGACAAGTCTTAGTTTTCCCAAAAAGTTGGAAATATTATCACATTTGTCCACAAAAACCTCAACTTTTGTTGAGAAGTCTAAACCATTTAATAACTACATTATTTTGGAAGCATTTTAAATTAATAGTTTTCTGAGTCAAAAACCCCAGGCTTATAGAGAATTTTTATAGAATTTTGCCTTTAGTCTGTCACTTTAGAACGTTGAGGCCAATAATTTTCATTGAAGAAAGAAAGAGGCCCAGGAGAGCTGGGTCTGAAGTTGGGATCTCAGCCTCCAGGTGGGTATTGTTCCTCATGCCAGCCATTGAGATAAGGTCGGTCCATGCTTTGGGACTTTTGAAATTCCTTGCGTGTTTGAGCTAAAGCCTATTTATTAATGTTTCTACCCTCTCTTCTTCTGCTAGTGCCTTCCACCTTCTTTCAGCTTTTAATTTCATAATTTTTCTTTAATTCTTTTAGACTCTACCATTTGCATCTCTTTCTTTAGAGGGCTGGAAAGGGAGAGAGCGGCTGTTCTGTCTCTTACTGATGGTTACAGAAAGGAAACGTTCATTCGTGTCTTGTGCTCCAGCTTCGTTTTCCTCTCAGATTGTGTGATGGGGAAGGTTTGCTGCTGGCCAGTTCAGTGCTGGCATCTTGTGACTATCTAGGTTGACCTTGGCAATGCAGTTAGGAGCTATTTTCAAACACCTAAATCCACACTTGAGAGCAAGTAATCAAAACTTTGGTGATGAGATGTAGTCTTTATACATCTGTACATGTTTAATCTATCATATATCCAAAGAGGATTTGACCTCAGGAAATACCCCAGTGCCCTCTTGGTAAGAAAAAGTGAGTTTGTTTTTTCCTCTTGCCCCTGTGTGCAGGTCATGCTGGGGGGCATGATGTCTAGTCTGTGTTTGTGGCATACTTGGAGCCAGCTCAGGTTGGAATTTTCCGTTTACTTGGGGCCAATCATTGAAACATCTGAAGTGATCAGAAGCTGGCATTTGTGGAAAGTTTTAGCACTAAGAAGTTCAGTATATCCCTGATTAAGAACTATTAGGTTTCACCAAAGGACAGAGCTTGGCCTCTGAAGCCCATGAAAATGACCAGCCGTATACCTTGGCTCTTCATACCCGTGTGCGCAGCTCTGTGATCATGAAGTATTGTAGAGAAACCTGTGTTCTCAGTGTCAGCCTGCCAGGCCCTTTGCTCTGTGCAGGGAGACTGTCTCTTCTGGACCCAATAGGCTAAAACTTGCCGGCTGCATTTGCCTTGTGTCCCTCACCACTCGGTGTGGGCAGCATGCGTGCATGTGGAACAGCTGAACAGCAAGAGGGGGAGCAGCAGATTGCTGCCGTCGTGGCAGTGGCCCTCTGTCTGCGTGCAGAGGGTGCCTGGCTCGTAGCTTCCAGCCTCTCCGGGGCTCTACTTTAGCTGTGCTGAGTGGAGACACTGAGAGGGAAGCCACGCAGATGGTGAAAGATGTGTCAGAGTGAGCCGGAGAACACTTGCTTTCCTCTGAGGTTTAAAGAAGGTTGATGGGAAGGTGAAAGGCTGAGTGCTTGTGGGTAGTATTCCAGAAGGCAGCAAGGCGCCCATGTCAGCAAAGAGAAACGAGGAACATGGCCTGGGCTCTGGATGCAAAAAGGCAGAGGTGCCTAAGTGCAGAGCCCGGCCCCTCGAGCCTGAGGCCCATCCCAGGTCTACTTCAGGCCTAACCTGGGAAGTGGAGGGGAGCTGATGACAGTGCTCAGGGCAACGTTAGCTACCCCCCAACCCCTTCACGGAAGGAAAGCCAGAGAAGGGAAAAAATGGGTGGGAGAGGTGACAAGCAGGGAAATTTTTTTTTTTTTTTTAACTATTTTCCCTTTGGATTTTCACATTTTATTACTGAGGCCATAAGACTCGTCCTCCCCCACAGTGTGGTTCATTAGCCAAAAATACCTGTATCGCTCTAGAATGATGGGGAAAGAAACAGACGTCGTTTACTTAAAACCTGTGGGGAGGAGGTGTCATCTGTCCCTGGCGTTGACTGCTCCCCGATGTGGTCTGATTGCTGGAGCACCATGTCAGTGCTGTGTCCTTCGCTGGCACGACCCTGCAGCAGCTGGTGCAGACAGCATTCCAGGGCAGAGTGCTGTGTACAAATCTGTAGTAATTGGGCAAAATGTTTTTAAAATTAAATCTGGAAGATGAAAGTCACAGTAGTCGCAGCTCCCTTTGTTGAGGGCCCTGCGTGGCGAGCACACTCTCTCCCTCAGTGTTCCCATCTGTGTTCCTGCTGTACAGGTGACACTGAGAGACAACCACTCAGGCCTGTAGGCTCGAAAGCCTGTGCTGCCCTTTAAGGTAAGTCGGGAATCTCAGAGACACGGGGCAAAGGCCAAATCACCTGAGTCCCAGGCCAAAGTCGGGAGTGACAGACGGAGCCACCACTTAGGCAGCAGCTCAGGTTGGAGAAGAGGTGAGGGGTGGGGTCGCCTGCCGGCCGCCACGGGAGAGAAGGATGCGTGCGCTTTGGCTTCAGAGCTTGCGTCCTTTGTTGGCTAGTGCGGGTTGTAACACATTTTGTGCTTACAGATGCCTGGTGACAGTAGCGACAGTACAACTCTAGGAATGCAAATAGCTTTGTAAACAGGTCAAGTTACACAGAAGCTACTATATACAACTGTTTGTAAATATACATAAATGCTTACTGGGGAGGCTGTTTGAAAGTCTGCACTTTAGTCACAACCATGCTATGTTCAAATGATTAAAACTGTAGCTTTTGCACTTCTAATTTTTTTAAAAAGTGAGAGTGTAAAGTGGGTGAATGAGGTTTGCATTATTAGGGCAAAAGCCAAAGTCTAGACAGAAACATGGCATTAAAACAAAGAACTTTGCAAATGCAAAGTTTTTACTTTATGGCTGCTGTTTCAAAATGTGCATTTTAATTACAATCCATTTACAGCATAATGAAAGAAATCTAATTATGATGTTCTGAGTAACAGACTCATTATAAGCTGTTGTATGCAAGTATCATCACAGAGAGTCAGAAATACAGTCTTTTGTTCCAGCGCTCACTGTATGGGATCTCTGGAAGATTCTGGAGCAACTTTGAAGCCTGCCCTGCGTTTCTGAATGTTCCCCTGAGGGTGCAGGGAGACGGCATTGATGCGGGCGATTCCTAGTTGATGAGCTTAGCAGGTGGCAGCTCTGCTCTTTCACAAACAAGCTGGTTGACAGAAAAAGTTGGTCAAAGAAAGCCAGAGGCTGGAGGGTTTGGGGTGCAGAGCGGCCTGTTTCGGCAGCACTGCAGTGCAGCGCAGGATTGCTGCAGCCCCAGGCTGGGGCGTAAGGAGGCCCGGGCAGAATCGGGGACCGTTGTCGAGGAGAGAGGTGCTAGGCTCCTTTTCTTACCGGGACTGAGCATAAGCCCATCTGGGAAAACAGTGGGTCCAGAGCTCGGCGTCCCTCTGCCTGGCTCTCCTGGCTGACAGTGCCTGGCACTTTCCAGGATGCTCTTGAGTGTG
Organism: Equus asinus; assembly: GCF_041296235.1. Taxonomy (NCBI): domain Eukaryota; kingdom Metazoa; phylum Chordata; class Mammalia; order Perissodactyla; family Equidae; genus Equus; species Equus asinus. The sequence goes on along the minus strand of NC_091796.1, from coordinate 57,417,192 downwards.
GTGTGCACTTTTGCAGAGGCGTGGGAGCGCCACTCTGATGCTTTTTGGCCACCATCATTTCAGCTCCAGCTGGGATGGACAGTTCCTGTGTGCATCAGCAGCTTCCAGGCATTGGTTGTCTGTGTTTTTCTGCCTCAGGGCTTCTGAAGTCTTCAGAGCTTGCTCAGTCCACAGTCAGAGCGGCTCTGGGAAGATAATCCCAAAGGTCAACGCTCAACAGTGGAGATGGGTATCCCTGCCTCTGTCCTTTAAAGGTGCAGCCTGTGTGGTTTCTGAGCCCCTTTTGCTTAGAGTGGAAACCATTGCGAGCAATTCACTGTCTCCTCTCCTCCCTCCCTCATTCACCTGCTTCCACCTCTGGGAACAGCTCCCAGATAAGCTACCTGCATCTGGATCCTTGACTCCGCCTTTACTTCCAGGGGACCCCACACCAGCAGCTACCAGATGACACTTGGTATAGACTCCTGGCAGAGGGGGAGGGAGGGGTGCTGTTGCTCTGTTGGGACAAGCTGACCCTAGGGTTTCCTGAATCTGATCATCAGGTAGGAATCTCAAGCCTTGAGTCCCCTGTTGGTTTCTGTGCAGAACTTTCTCTGTGATTTCAATTTACACTAGTCTTAGCTTTACTCAGGGATAGCCAGTTTGGAGAATATTCTTTAATATTTCTCTGCTGAATATGAGATTAGAGTCTTTATTCCTGAGCATGGTGTGGTTTATCAGTGACTATTTGCTGTTTTAAAGGAAAGACATCCTTTTCTTATAGCTGTTTTACTCCTTATAGCTTTCTAATCCCCTTCCCAAAATAATCTTAAAGAAATTAATTCAGAATTTAAAATGGCTGTTATAATTATAGTTTTGGTCCCATACAATTATTTAAATGGTATTTTTAAGATTTCAGTTTCTAATTTCCAAAGTTGATTACTAACATATAGAAAATGCAAAAATAGATTGTATTTCCTGCAACCAAGCTAAACTTACTCTAGTAGTTTGGTAGATTGCCTAAGGTTGTGTACCTACACAATCCTGTCCTCTGTGAACCCACATGCTTATTTAGAGCTTAGAGATGGCATTATTCTAATCTCTCAGTGAAGGAAGTTGAGTCCTTTTGCTATGTTATCATGTACTGAAAACTTCCGGTCCGAGGGCCTTGCCTCTGAGGGCCTCTGTCTGATGCTGAATCGCCTGTTAGAAATCTTGGTCATGTTTTGGCTGAGTCAGCTTCGGTTCTTCTGTGACAGCCACCCAGAAACTTAAAGAGGATAACAGACTCCTCCGGCGCCTCTGCTCAGGTGAGGCAGTCTTCAGGGCTGCTCCCGGGCTGAGGGCTGAGGCCGGCCCTGTGTGTTCTCTGTGGGATGCAGAGTGGAGAAAAGATGTATGATAGGATCTGACCAAGAGTTGTTTATAGCAGAATGTAATGATTTTTGAAAAATCAGAGTGAATAAAAGCTGAATGGAAAGGTTAGTTAGGGAAACAAAAGAACCATTTCTTTGAGATGAATTTTAAAACCTGCAGTTTTTTTCCCACATACGTGCTTTGTTTTTGAAAGGGTTAAAAAAAAACACACACACACCAGGAGACACATGTCTATCACTGATTATTTTTAATGATTTTTATGCTATGGTTTGACCACAGCATTAAGAACAAGCAGAAAAAGCTGATTTCATCACTAACAAACAGCACTTAGAGCGACATCTTCCTTTAAAAGTATTGCAGTTAGGACCGTAGGTCTAAGCACTACACCACCATTGCTCAGTAAGAGAGGCAGGTGCACAACAGTTGGAAACCTTTTCTGTATATAACTGGGAATTATGTTGAAAAGTAAGCACAAATGCCTGTTAAAAAAAGACAAATGACTTGTGACTATTGTAGCTCATATAAACAACTATTGAAAAGTTCAAATACAGTTGTACTGTAGTAGGCTGCTTTATAATAAAATTTAGATGAACTAATGCTGTGAATAGTATTGTACATATTTTAAAACAGCTCTAAACTAGACAAGTATACAATCAGAAAATGTGATTTTTGAAAGCCATAAAATGAAAAGTAGCAATATACCAACAAAGCACATTAAAATGAACCAGTATCATTAACAGTAAAGTCTAAGCCTCAATTAGTTCTATAGAAAGGAAGCAATGGTGTGGTAACAAATTTTAGTATCTCTGAGTCTAGAACATTCTCTGATGACCCTCATGCTCAATAGTTCTCCCAAGAGATTGAACCTGGAGGGGTGGGAGTGTTGTTTCTGACAGTAAGGAGCCTTGGTTCTTAATGCTGAGTCTCGAGGGAGCCCCTGCAGTGGACAGCGCAGCAGCCAGTGCGGGCGGGGCGGGACAGAGAACACAAAAGATAATTATCTTTTCATGGCCCTTTCAAAACAGATGATAAAAGAAGGGCTGACTTTTAGTTAATTCAGCATTAAGAGTTGCACTGTAGAGGTGTTTTCAGTTTAAGGATAATGGTAATTTGTTTTCTGGAGGATAAGGGTATGATTCTGTTGCGATTTTCAAAATCAGAACACACCACAAAGCAATAAAAAACATGAAATCTATTAGAATATCCTCTGGTGACAGAATAAACTGGAAATATGGATCGGGCAAACTTTCACTGATTGAGGCCCACACCCGTGATTCAACAGCGGTCTTAGTGAACACATTGTTTTGGGTTTTCTTTTTTAATATTAGAATATTTGAAGATAAATGCAGAAGTCAGAATCAGACACTAAAAACTGAGCTGGAAACAGATGAGTAAGAGAGGTGTGACATGATGTGCAATTAAAGACGTAATCCTTAAGTGACAGCAAAACCTAGTTTTTTGGGGGGTCGAGATCACTGAGACACCAAGAGGAACGGATGTAAGATTCTCCCCTTGACTGATAGCCAGTTCTCTGCTAATTGTAACCCATAACGAAACGTCTTTTCTAAGAATGGAGTCTCGGTGGGTGCGTTCTTCCTGAGGTATTCTCTCCCTGGAAACTACTGTTAGTTCATTGGCGCCACAGCTTCCATTTGTCAAAGAAAAAGGGACCCAGATGGTCATAAACGAGTCTGTTCATGATGCAGATGGTCACGAACAGAGGCCTCTGCTGCGGGCCGATTCACTTACTCGGACATAATTTTTGCAATTTTAACAAAATGTTTACTTTTCACTGGGCGCTGACTTCATTATTCTACAATGAGATAATGTCTTTTCATAAAGCAATTTGAAAACTCAACATTTTTTTCTGACTATAACACTGATCCAACTGAGCAGTCCTAAACAGATTAAAATAAGAAGCATCTAGTGGCAACCAAAAAGCTGTGGGATTTTTTAAACTACTTTTTAAAAATGTTTTCACAGCAAAGATGTAACTCTCAATTGCTATACAGACGCTGGTCATAAACTGTGGCTTGCTTGTTCAGACTTCTTTGCTTTGTGTTATAATATTGATATTTAATAGGAAAATAAACTACATAGACTTTTATCTGTATGCATCCATTTGCAAATTTCCTTACAAAAGAGGACAGAGCACATAGGCATTCACAAATTCTATGCCATTTCTGTTAAAATTGGTATCTATACATTATACTACAGTATTAACAATTTTTTGTTCTACCCATTGGGTAGGATATGTGCATTATATATTCAAGTTATATACAGCACCTTACAAATAAAAACATAAGAGAAGACAGATAACTGAAAAAGCACCATTGTAAGTGAGGCACAACAAAGGTGGGGGCACAGAGTGTGGCAGTGGGGGGACTTGGTGCCTCTATCTGCTGAAAGAATATGCGACACCTTGGTTGCTTAACTACTACTGACATGCAGAACTCTTTGAAATGATACGGCTCTATGTGATATGTGTGTAAAGTGTGTGATAATCTCTCTATAGCTTTACCCCCACCACATTGCACATAAACAAGCACGGAAACCACATGTGAGGAAGGAAAGAAAAGGATGAGAGGGAGACAGCACTTTCTTAGCCAGGCATTCCTACTCACACACACTGGCTTTCTAAGGCAGCCAACCTGGAAAGCAGCAGCAGCAGCAGCAGCAGCGAGCAACTGACGATCTAACCCTGGTAGTAAATTATAAACTTGAACCATGGAAGAGATGCAGCACTTTGGGTATTAAAATAGCTTAAGCTGAAATCTTGATTCCTAGAAAATGTAGGATATTGCACGGCAGGAGAGTACTTTCCTCTGATCCCTAGATGGGTTCTGGCAGCTGGCCACAGGGCCTTGTTGGAATACATGAGTTAAGTGAGCCACGAAGCTGCTGAGACCAACATTTGTGGTCTGAGGTGACAGCCAAACTCCTTAATCTGTGACTCTGGGGTGCCCCTGGTAGAGACAGTGCTCCTCACACTAAGGAGGGGAGACTTGCCAACTTGTCACCCAATTGTGTTATTTTATCTAAATTTGCCACGGCCGTGGGAATCTAGGTGAACGTAAGCAGAATGGGAGCCTGCATCCCTGCTCTTCAGCTAAGACTGGGGATGGGACACTGGTAGGGAGAGAGGAGGTGGGCTTGGGGGATTATGTCACCAACTAAGGCTCGGTGCCAAGCACTGGTGTATTTCTAGTTTTAGTTACATAGACAAAATCAAAAAGTTAACAAAAACCAAGTATTCTTGCTAGCTTCTTTTCCTTCATACGTTGCTGAGCTTTGACAATTTTAAGAAAAAAAAAATGAATGGCATATCAGTTAATAGCAGTTAATGTTGCCCTTCCAAGTAGCAAATGTGAAGGAGTGAGCACCAGCACAGCAAACACAAGAGGTGAGGCGCTGACCAGCGGAACTGCAGGGGTGAGCAGCCTCACAGCTCCGCTGCATTGCGGCTCAGGAAGACGCAGGAGCCTCCAGTGGCCAACAGCATGCTTTTCAGGGGCGGGGCAGGGCCCAGTGAGTCTCTGTGCTAAGGACCAGCATCTGAAGGGCACCACACCAGGACTCTTCCTAAAGACTTCCTAGCGGGAAGAGCAATTGGATGGAAGATGCAGGATCACCCATCAGGATGCAACTACCAGTTCTGAGAGGAAGGCAGGGGTTTGAATGGACTCTTCTAGATCAGAAGTTTCTAAAAGTGCTTGCCTTATGAGTGCTTCTCATTCCCATGAAACTAAAAGTGAAGAAGATCAACTGGAGATATTTAGAAACTCTCATCTGTGTACCACATTTCTATGCCAGTGTTAGAAGGCCTCCCAGTTTACTACTGGCCTGTATTTGCTCCCATAAGTTTGAGCTAAAATTAGTGGATTTTAGTCCTCATGACAAATCTTTGTAAATTTCAAATATTCTCCTCTGCCATCTTGAAATGTCTTGTGCATTATGTGTCCATGTGTATATGTGGTGGACGGATAGAGGCTATACTTGTCAAGCTTTCTTAATACTAAGTTTTGGTCAGAGATAGAAAGAAAAGATGAACTTTTGAAATGTGTAATTTGTTTAGCAAAATCTCCTTTGTACTAAGGACTGCTTCAGTGTCTGAAGAAACTAACTTTCTGAAAAAGCAAACAGATGCCTGCAGACTGTTCCTATAAAGGGGACTCAGTATGCCTTGGATTTCACACTCCTGGAAGGTCCTGGAACAATGGACAAAAGTCACAATAGGATGCCCAGGAGTATCAGTTCCCACCAACTATTCTTTCAAACAATGCAATCCTTTACCACTACTGAAATAATAAACCTATCATCGATGGCCTAAATCACTGGTTTCTAAAATGGACCCTCAGGTTCCATAAGCATATAATGGCTTTTTGAACATTAGGCTCCACGGTACAAGTTGCATCTTCACAGTCATTCCTCTTTCTTTCCACGCCAGGCCAGCATGGGACACAGTATGAATAGGGTAACTACAACCTTCAAAAGACCTACTGATCTAAATCAGCCTTTCTCTGCGTTGAAGGGGAACTGACTATCAATTCAATTTATGACCTTGGCTGGATAAACTAATTCATTACAAAGGCCGAGCCTCAAAGACCATTCAAGTCATGGTTTGATATGTCTGTGTCTTTAAACAACTATTTAACCTAAAGGGCAATTCTCTAGGGTGGCTGAATGGAAGAACCTCTCTTTTGAAGGAAGATTAAAGTTAGCTGAATTAAATAATTATTTTGCCAGTACTGTGAACATCTGCAAATGTCCATATACTTGCAAAGTGACTAAGGAACGTACAAGTTTCTGACCACAGCTATTCTTGCAGCAGGTAGAAAAGTAAGGACTACTGTAAAGCCATTTTGAGCTGGAGTCATAGGATGGGTTCACACACTACCAAAACTGCAGGCAAGATTTGGAATGATGACACCAGTAGCTAACCTCATTTTGCGTCTGAGGGGACACTGACCACCAGTGGGGTCCTGACTGGGACAAGCGCTTCCTAATCTTCACCTGACAAGGTGAGGTGAGGCTTCACACCCTGGAGATTCCCAGCTTCCCTCAAGCACAGGCTTGTGATCTAGGTGACCAGCTACCTGTCAGGAGGCTCGAGGGTGGTGGGAAAGGAAATCTCTGGTCCCGAGTCGAGGCGCCCAGGGCTCGGCCCAGTCTCGGAATTCCCACTGCGACCCTCAGCGTACACACTTCCAAACAGGTCTGAAATATGGGTGACAACTGTCGCCCACATTTTTTCTCTCTCCTTTTGAGAGTTTGACTATTTCTGTGGATGTTACTATGTGAAATGGATGAATCTAATGGAGATTCCGATCCTCAAAACAAAAACCAGCAACCTACTGACCAAGAAAAGCAGCAGAAAGCAGCAGAGGACAGTGGACAGGATTTGTAGTTCAGAATGGTCTCTCCAGCTCTCAGCCAACAGCACAAAGTCACCCACAGAGAAACCGCCTCGGAGACCCACAGACAGGAACACATTCGGCATTAACCGCGGAGACCAGAGTCCCTGAGTCATCACTCCAGTCCACTCTGGCACGCAGAGGCCGAAGGGACCTCACTGCACACAACAGGCCGGTGCTACCCTGTTAAGATAGGCCTGCCATGGGTGGTACTGGTCGAACTTGCTGCTGCTGCTGCTACTTATAAAGGCCAGATGCTTGCTTCTGCAGAAGAAAGTTATTTTACATAAGAATGAATGTTGGTATATATCAGGAATATTAAGACTAACAATATTTAAAATTAGTTTCCTAGTTGCATTTTAACTGCATGTTGTGCTTTTTATCCTGTGCTCCCTGCACTGAGTTATAACTGACCGTCAGTTCTGGCCACCATCACAAAGGCTGAGTGGACTCCCGCAGCAGTTTGGGCGAGTGCTGAGGACTGCCTTCCTCCAAGAACACCGTGCCAGCGCTAGTCAAGCTCAGGGGCTTGTTATGCTCAGCAACTTCGTCTCCTTCAATTCCAGGGCCTTCCTATGTGTGAAGTAACCCACTGCCGGTGCCACTCACACACCTGGGCGGGCGGGCTGCACGGGGAACGACTGCTGAGAGCCGCCCGTGCGCTGACCAGCCGTCCAGACCGAACTGCACTATCTGGGGAAGGAGAGACAGTGAGGATGCACTGAGCAGTCACATATTTCAACAGGATTCAAAATAACCACCGTGCATGTTAAACAATTTATTGCATAAAATAATGTATGCATCTAGGTATATTTCATGCTACAGTGAAAAAACCTAAATTACTGAAGAAACTGCACTGCTGGAGGAAGAGGGCAGTACTGCATGATACTGGATACATAAATGCATGTGTTGGGTTCATTTTTAGTAAAGTATGCAGCCTAAGACTAGCAGAGTGACTCAACAAGTCAGAAAGGCTGAAATTTAGTCTTTCCTCTCTTCCATCCAAAAGCCTCCCAGTGCTTCAGTGATGCACCGACATTTGACTCTCGCAACGCCGATGACTCTCCTGATTTACATAAGTAAGCATATGTTAGGTTACACCCCCAAACACCTTTTCTCGCATGATTGTGGACAACACTCCGGGATATTCCTTGGGCCTGATAATCCACAGGTGAGAAGACAACATACAGAACTTCACATAAAACAGTTCCCTCATATATATTTTAAACATTAAGATAGTGCAACTTTTAAAAACACATCGTCACAACACAAATTAACTCCTTGCATTCATCTAACTTCTCCACTTTATACCTTGGCACACAAAACAGGAAATGTGAATCATATTTTTAAAACAAAATAAAAGTTCCACACCTTGGGAGAAAAAGCAAACTGGCCACTTCTTCCCCATGATAATATATAATAACGGTTCCTTCTTTATTCAGTTAATTATAAAACGGGCCATTCTGGCCTCTTTCTCTTCAAAGTCTCCTTTCACAATTAAATAAATCAAATACCTCTGTGGGTTTTATTTCATGGTATCTTCAAATCCCTTTCTCTGTGTTCCCCTGCCCACCCTTTGCCAAAACCACCCCCCGTCCCAAGGCCTGCTCCCAAAAAAACACTGTTTGCGGTCAGACCAAACGGAAGTTTGTATTATTTCAGTCTAGTTTGCATGCAATTCCCTTGAAAGGAATCAGAAACAAAGATCACGTTTGCACATTTGGTTTTACTTAGTTGTAGCATGTAAAACTGAACAATGTTGTGCTCGGGAGCGGAGGGGCAGGGCAGCCCTTCTCCCTCCTCAGTTTCTTTCTCCTCAACTCGAACACACGTCGGAGGGTCAGACGAGGTTCCCAGGCTTCCTGTCTTTGCCCTGGATGGGCACCACTGTGCTCCCCGGGCTGTCCTGCTGAAACGGCAGTCTGCTCCCTCTGTGTGCGTTGCTGTGCTGGTGATGGAAGAAAGAGGCGCCTGGGTAGTGGCCCATCACCTCACTGTATGTGGGCGGTGGCCCCTCCATCCTCCCGTTACTGCTACAGGTGCTGGCACTTATGCCCGAATTGCTGCTGGGCGGGCATGGGCCCCCATTGTACACAGAAATGTCTATCAAATCGCTGTCAAATATGGTTCGGTTGGGTGGGGCCCTCACAGATTCTCGGTTGAGTTCCATCTGCTGTTCGGGGTCCCGGAGCTGCAGGGTACAGGGCCCCTGGTAAGGAGGTGGCTCCTCCCCGTCTGACAGGGAGATGGTAGGAGGAAGGTCAATTTCATGCTGCACGTAGGGGTAAGTGGGCTGGAAGCGGCTGAACCGATCCCTCTGGATAAAGGATGGGGCAGTAAACCTGTCCCTGGATCGCGGGGCATACATGATCTGCAAGGAAAAGAAGGAAGGCTTGAAGACATTCTTGGCACGATAATAACCATGAACATGATGGTATCAAGGAAATTCATGCTTGGTCTGTGTTCTCACTCATCTGAAAAATTTTTCCCAGACAAAACAGGAAAAGGCTATTCTGGTAAAGAAATGTAGTTTTCTTATTCCTCATGACTTACACCACTCATCTTGCCAAACTAGGGTTTATCCAGGATGGTTCAACAATGGAGAATTATGGTTAACTGAAAATCTGGGTTTCATAGAAGTTAGTGCATATGCTATGTATACAATTTCCACCAGTTCAAATAGAATACAACAATAATTCCTAGAGTGCAGTAAATAGTAACTAGTGGAGGGGCATTGTGCAGGCAGGACTCTGGTCCTGTCTACCACGTGACCTGGTCCAGACCTCCGCTCCACCAGAAAGTAAGAGGACTGGCCTGCCTGCCTACTTTCTCAGATCCCTTCCAGATCTCACAACCATGACTCAGAAAAGTGGGGAGCAGCTCAGAGTTTTCGTTATCAATGTAAGTTATAACTTCACACAAGAGTACTTGGAGCAGGTACGAGGTATTGGATCAGTTTATGAATTGGGCCATTTATGGGTCAATTATGAATTTAGGAGCTTGTTGCTCTATCAATTACTTAAAAAAATATATGGAACAAGTGACTTCTTTTTCTTTCTGGTTTCTAGACTTTTCCAGTTATTTCTTTCTGGATAAAACTTTCCTGTAGTTATTTTTCGTAACTGACATGAAAAATGTTTTCTATTCCAAAGTAAATATGATTATAGATTTTTTTTCCCCAAAATGAATCCAGGTACTATATTTCTTACATAATCCTCTCATCTAGTCTACCATCTAAGTTTCTTCTAGAGGAAAGATATTTTATATGTATACACATATATACGTATGTGTATATACATACAGATGTATCCATTGACTCCTCTCATACCATATTTTTAATTTAAGGCGAAAAACTATGTTATTTTAAAAATCATACTATTAAACTCGGAGATGTGGGAATGAATCATGCTAAGGTATTTATAAACTATGCCGACATCTGCCAGACCTCATTGCTAGCAGCTTATGGGATCCTGTGAAGATCAGTGATTCTCAATCTCTTTCTGGAAGGAGCTTTAGACTAGCACAAATAATCCCTAGGAGTTCTGGGAAAAAACCCCTCCCCACCTTTTGAACCAAAGTTACAGGCATATGCCTTAATTTAAACCTGTTATTTCTTAATCTATGCTGTAATACATTCAGCCTTTCCACGAATTTTGCTGTAATGGTTTATTTCCCTCCTCCCCTCCCCTCCTGCTACCCACACTGCACCCTTGTCAACCCCCTTACCTCCGAGGCGCCTGGCCGAGGTCCAGAGCTGTCTGAAGGCCACAGGCGCCCTTCCTGGCCGTAGAGGGGGGGATAAGAAACATCATAAGAAAATCATTAGTTTCATACAGCAGCACCCAAAATTATGGGATCACATTCCTCTTTGACAGTAGCAGAACTGCTTAAAACCCTGGACAACAAAGAACTGGTCCCTTATTACACCTACCACCTAACTGGAGAACTGTGACCAAAAGGACAAGTTAGAAAGTTTAGGTCACAGCCATAGTGAATTTGAAATAGATTGTATTTGAAATAGATTTAAAGTCAGACATCTTTCAATCTATACACTTGTATGTTTGAAATACATTCAAAATGTCAACAAACCGTATTCAGTCAGTCCCTGGACTTGGGTCGGGCCTGGGTGAATTAAGCTTTCGTGCAGAGGCCTACCCCACACAAAGGTGTGTCACCACAGCCGGCTAAGCGCCAGCCAAGGCCCTTCTGAATTGCAACTCAGCTCTGAGTTAAGCAGCAGCAGAAGAAAGGGATTGCCCAGCCACACAGGATGGCTTTCAAACTGAAAACTGAGTTTCCAAAGCTTCAATGCCCTTCAGGCATCTTCTAGTGAATTTATTCTTCAGTCTGTATATTCATAAGGCAGATGTAACTTGACATCTAGTTGCTTATCTTTTTGCAAAAATGTTTGGCCAGACTGACAAGGTGACAAACAAATAACAAGCATTATTAAGGGTCATTTATTACACCTAAACCTGTCTGCACAGCATTTCAGTATCTTATCCCTTTTGAACCCAAATTGTTGGCTATTAACAAGGATCTCTTGGGCTGCTGGCTAAAGACCTGTTACTGTAATAAAGAAAATACGAACTATTGGGGGGAAGCAGATGCCGGTATTTTTGGACACCCAGGAACATGCATAAATGACCTTGTGCAATCACTGAGCCTCCCAAGAGCCCACAAGCACCCCAGTGGACCTGGGAGAGGAACACCCCTCCGTCTGCAGACCCTAAGGCCCATTCTCTTGCTTTCTCATAGGCCAGCAGTCTAATACAAATATGCCCTTCCCTGCTAAACAGTGTGTTTGCTCAGTATTTACAATCTGTTACTAAGATAGCCACAGGACATTGTTCCTGGAATCAGCAGCAAGAATATGAACGGACCCAAATGCATTTAGAGGAAGCTTGGACTATCAGATTATGTAATGGGCCAGCATGGTGACAGGTGACAGACCAAAGGCGAATCTAATGAAGTGGCTGAGGGCAGCCTTCACCGGGCAAAGGCAGCTCGTACAGCGCTTTAGAGCGGGTTATTCCTTCGGGTCAAAGTGAAGCAATCCTATAGTTCTTGGCTGCTGCAGTGGCTTTCATATTGGGAATAGTACAGAAACTCATCCTCCCATGTTTCTCAGAGTCCTAATTCCATCCTAGCTCTTCTTCCTGTCCTTCAAACTGCAGCTTGGTGCCACTCCTGCCCACCAGGCACTCACTGATGTCCACTTCTAACTTCCATCCTGAGAACTGTCAGCAGGCCACAGTGCGCAGCATAAGGGCCAGAGAGAATACCACCAAATGAAGTGGGAGGGCAGTGACCCAGAAGGGGGGGTTGCACATTTTCTGAAAATGGCAATAACCATCCTCGGTGGCTTTATTTTCCTAAAACTTAGCAACACTGGAAAAATGCTTCAGAGCCCCACATCCAGCCTTGGGCACACTCATTCTTGTATTTCACCAAATTCACATCAACCTCCTTGTCACTAAATCCACTCAGTGCTTTTTGGCCCTCCTCTCGCCTGGCCTCCCAGCAGCACTAGACCTTCTCACTGGCCCAGCAACGTCACCGGCTCCTAGTTCACAGCCTGACTTCTCTGGCCACTCTGCCTGCTCCTCGAGGCGTCTCTGTTTCTGCACCTAGGTTAAATGTCAGAGTTCCTCAGAGCCCTGCCCTGGGCCCCTCGCCTCTCACTGCAATCTCCCTGGGCACCTCATTCCCTCCGCAGCTTAAAGGGCCATCCTCAAAGTGATGGGCCTGTCTCTGGCCCCACCTTCTCCCACAAGCTCCAGATGTGGCTAACCACTGGGGACTCCAGGATTCTAACAGACTTCTAAAACTAAGCATGTCCAAAGTGGAACTCACTGACTTTTCCCCCAAACCTCTCATTCCTCTGTACCGGCGTGGCTTCACCAACTAACCATTCTCCCCCACCCTCACTCCACTTCCCTCTATTGCCGCCATCACTATTTTAATAATGATATAATTTATTTAGCTTTTCACTGACAACTGCCCCACCCATCTTATTTTTCAGGCCTTTCACCCATGTGGTACATAGGAGATGTTAAAACTACAAAACCTACAAGATGCTGTGGTGAGATTGGTTAAGGCCAACAGCCCAGAAAGCTGTCATTCCAATTCTGTGCCCAGTGCTGATATGTAGAGAATACAGACCTGGAAGATGACCAGAGTTCTAGAAAGACTGGATCCCAGCAGTCCTAATAGTTAGGGACCTGTCTAGCACTAGATTCATGCCACAACCTGCTCTGGCCACTCATCTCTGGGCTATCCCACACTGCCCATCGCCAGATCACCCTCATTAGCATTGAACTTCTCAGGCTGCTGGTGGAGCCCATGGATTCTTGTTCTCCTTGGTGAGTGAAGTCCTCTATGATCTAACGCCGTGACCAGCATTCTCTAAGGGCCCTGTATCATCTGAGAGACTACAGATAGCTAAACTCAAAGATAGGGGCTCTCTTGTCTAGACTCCTCAGTTTCTTCGTCTCCAAATGCTAGTGATGCCATTTTCAGGGAGAAGGGGACTTGTCATACAGCTAGCATCTACTCAAATAGCAGCATTTCCGGATCCTCGTTACAAAACCAATTTTTATCTCACAACGAAGCCTCTAATGTTCTTGGAAAATGCTTTTGTTACATTGTATTATACTTGGAACAAGCTATGAAATAAGATAATAAAGTAGTTCACAGAATTTTGAGTAATAGGAACAAAATATCGCCAGTATTTTTATACAGGCTTAAATGCATTCCCTCTCTTATGGCTGTTTCTTTCTAAGAATACCAACCAAAAGGAAGTGAAGCATCCACCCGTCTTCATTACTTCATTACAGATCTGCTGAATGCCTCCTAGCAGCAGGTCTTGATCCCTTTCCATTGCAACACATGGGATGATGTGCACAAATAACCCGACAGGTACTGTGCCGCGCCTCCCATGGGGCAGGTTCGGGGGGACGTGGAACAGGGGTCCGTGCAATCCCGAGGATTAAGGTGTCACCCTGACCCCTTTCTTCTACTTAAGAAAACATTCTGGAATGCAAGTGAGCATGACAGTACTCTAGGGATCACTTCAAATCAATTCTAGTTTATTTTTTAAGGTATATTATTCTCAAGTCACTCATGTTTTATCTATTATTAGTACGAGTTACTTGAGACACATGAAAACTGAGCAGGACATATGGGGGACTGTCACACCTGCTCCAGGAAGCTTACAAGAAGGGCATCCAATCTCAGGGGTGAAGGAAGCAGGCCTCAGAGCCCTCTCTGTATGTGCAGTGCCTTGCATGCATGTTTCTTATTCTCTAGTTTTTCTCCCTGGCACAAAGGCCCTGTAACAAGAAAGGTAATGAGCAATTATCTGATGACAATTTAATATTACCTGGATGGATGACACAGCTATCGACACAGATAGGGATCTGACTCTGAGCTGGGAAAGCCCTAGACCAGAATCCTGGCACTGTCACTCTTCAATCTGTGCCCTCAGGCAGCTTACTTAGTTTTTCTAAGCCTCGTTTTCCTTCTTTGTAAAAGGAGGTGGTTGTGAGGCTCAAATACATCAATGAATGTAAATTCCTTCACAGTGCCCTGCACGTGAGTATTCAATAAATAGCAGCTCTTAACATTACAGATAATGGTTACCTGCTGTTATACACAACTAAAGTGGGGATAATTTTCAGTTATCTCTTTCAAAATAATGAATTCACTGAAATTTCCTTGTTTGTTTGTTTATTTACTAGATCTATTCCAAAGGTGGCATTTTGAATGGAAAGGCTGGAAGCATGCGAGAGGCTTAAGCAAAGGTGCATTTATCTCAGATTTTTTCAGGACCTTTCTCAGTTGGGAGCTGATTCCTAAAACCAGCATAACTCACAAGACTCCTCACACAAGTTCTTCTCCACAGCTGCCCACTGCTTGATTTCAGCAGGAACCCAGGTGCTACACAGAACAAAGGCCCACAGTTGCATAATGACTGTGTGTGCTCTTCAGTCATTAGCTCAGCCTGCAACTGACTGTCCCCTGAGGGAACCACCATGAGCACAAACTCTGGCCGAGATTAAAAGGCCACACCTTGTCCTTCTGATACCATGAGGTGAAAGCAGGAAGATAGCAGGCAGGTTAAAAGAAACAACTTTATAGCATTCAATTTTGTGCCAAACTTTTACTCTCTCTTGGATCTTCTTTTATTTGCTAAAATGAAATCTTTATTGTGAATGAATATGTTGTTATTTGTCATCTTCCTGCTAATGTAGTCACTGTCAGGAGATCACTCATGTTTGACCATCTCTGAGTAGGGTGACAACACTTTTCTTCTGAATCTGCAAGGCTGTGGTCAGAGCCTGGACCACAGCAAACATGCTGAGGGCTTTCCCGTGTGACAGTGTCCCTCAGCCTACATCCACAAAAACCACAATCACACATGAACATATACATGAGTGCATGTGTGTAGTTTGTCTCCCATGCTAAGTATACTTTGAATCATAAAGTTTGGTGCCCTGGCCTCCCTGGCTTGGCCCTGGAACTTGCTTCCATGGGTGCACCGGTGAGCACAGACACTAGGACCCAGGCCTATGAATCCCTTTGACCACTATGAGGAGCTGGTTGGTCATCAAGGGGCCCTACTCAATCTAATCTTGTGGAAAAGGGACACAGGAGAGCTCCAAATTTTGCAGGCTTGAAGACATGCATTTTTAGACTCCTTTACACTTGAGGAATCTGCTTTTTATTTTCCCATTTCTGAATGGTCAGTGGACAGCCATATTTACGGAAAGATTTCCCATAAATTGAATCTGCTTGACGCTAAGACGTCTGCATTAAAGATTAAAAAATCACCTGATCTTTCAAATGACTGTATGATGCCAGCAGCCAAGATGTGTTATTTGCAGACCTGAAACACAATAATTGGATTTTTTCCCTTTAAATCTGACTGTTTGGCACCTTTTGGGGGGTGGGAGGGGGTGGGAAATAAAAATCGACTTGTCTTCTTTTTTTATTGTTGTAAAATATACATAACATAAAATTTACCATTTTAGTCATTTAAAAGTATACAGTTCTGTGGCATTAAATACATTCACATTGTCGTGCAACTATCACCACCATCCATCTCCAGAACTTTTTCATCTTCCCAAACTGAAATGTTATACCCACTAAACACTAACTTCCCATTCCTTTCTCCTCTCAGGCCCTCCTAAGCACCATTCTATTCTCTATCTCTATGAATTCGACTATTCGAGGTATCTGGTCTAAGTGGAATCATATAATATTTGTCCTTTTGTGGACACATACTATTGTATCCTCCTTTCACTCAGCATAATGTCTTTAAGTTTCATCCATGTTGTAGCATGTGTCAGCATTTCATTCCTTTTTTAGGCTGAGTAATATTCCATTGTAGGTATATACCATATTTTGCCTATTCATTCATCTATTGATGGATGTTTGGGTTGTTTCCCACTTTGGGCTACTGAGGAATAATGCTGCTATGAACAGGGGTGTACAAACATCTATTTGAATCTGTGCTTTTAAGTCTTTTGGGTATACAGCCAGAAGTGGAATTGCTGGGTCACATGGTATTTCTATGTTTAATTTTTTGAGAAATCACCATACTGTTTTCCACAGCAGTGGCGCCATTTTACATTTCCAACAGCAATGCACAGGGTTCCGATCTCTTCACATCTTCACCAGTACTTGTTGTTTTTTGATAATAGCCATCCCAATGAGAAAGAGAAAGAGAGAGAGAGAGAGAGAGGATTTGCCCTTCCTCCACCTTTTTGTTCTATTCGGGCCTCAATGGATTGAATGATGCCTGCCCACATTGGTGAGGGCAGGTTTTCTTTACTCAGTCTACTGAGTCAAACGTTAATCTCTTCTGGAATTGCTCTCCCAGACACATCCAGAAGTAATGTTTTATCAGGTATCTGGGCATCACTTAGCCCAGTCAAGTTGACACATAAAATTAACAAATACAATTAATGATACTGAGTTCCCATGTGCTTATTGGCCATTTGTATGTCTTCTTTGGAGAAATGTCTATTCAAGTCCTTTGCCTATTTTTAAATTGGGTTGTCTGTTATTTTGTTGTTGAGTTGTAGGAGTTCTTTATACATTCTGGATATCAATCCTTTATCAGACATATGATTTGCAAATATTTTCTCCTGTTCTGTGAGTTGCCTCTTCACTCTCTTGATAGCGTCCTTTGAAAAACAAAAGTTTTTAATTTTTGAAATCCAATTTATCTATTTTTTCTTTTGTTGCCCGTGCTTTTGGTGTCACATGCAAGAAATCATTGCCAAATACAATGTCATGAAGCTTTTTCCCCATTGTTTTAAGAGTTTTATGGTGCTAGCTCTTACATTTAGGTTTCTGATCCATTTTGAGTTAATTTTTGTATATGGTATAAGGGTTCAATGTCATTATTTTGCACGTGGATATGCAGTTTTCCCAGCACCATTTTTGAAAAGACTGTCGTTTCTTCTCAAATGTTCTTGGCACCCTTGTCGAAAATCATTTGACCCTATATGGAAAAGTTTATCTCTGGGCTCTCTATTCTATTCCATTGGTCTATGTGTCTGTCTTTATGCCAGTATCACACTGTTTTGTCACTGTAGCTTTGTAGTAAGTTTTGAAATCAAGAAGTGTGAGACTTCCAACTTTGTTATTCTTTTTCAATATTACTTTGACTATGGGGGGGGAGGGTGGTCCCTTGAGATAGCACATGAATTTTAGGATGGACTTTTCTATTTCTGCCAAAAATATGTTGGGATTTTGATAGGGTTTGCACTGAATCTGTAGATTATTTTGGGTAATACCAACATCTTAACAATGTCAAGTCTTCCAATCCATGAACGTGAGTTATCTTTCCATTTATTTGCGTCTAATTTGTTTCAGCAACATTGTATAGTTTTCAGTGTACAAATCTGTCACCTCCTTGGTTAAGTTTATTCCTAAGCATTGTATTCTTTTTGATGCTTTTTATTGTAAATTGAATTGTTTTCTTAATTTCCTTTTTGGATTGTTCATTGTTAATGTTAAGAAATGCAACCGATTTTGTAGCCTGCAACTTTGTTGAATTTATTTGTTCTATTAGATTTTTTTGTTTGTTGGAATTTTTAGAGTTTTTTTACATATAAGATCATATCATCTGCAAACAGAGATAATTTTACTTTTCCTTTCCAATTGGAATGTCTTTTATTTCTTTTTCTTGTCTAATTGCTCTGGCGAAAACTTCTAATAAACACTATGTTGAAAAAGTGGTGAAAACATGCATCCTTGTCTTGTTCCTGATCTTAAGAGGAAAAGCTTTCAGTCCTCCACCACTGAGTATGATGCTAGCTGTGGGCTTTTCATAAATGCTCTTTATTAGGTTGAGATACTTTCCTTCTATCCTAGTTTGTTGAATGTTTTTATTATGAAAAAGTACTGAATTATGTCAGGTACTTTTTCTACATCAATGAGATGGTTCATGTAGTTTTTTCCCTTCATTTTGTTATTGTGGTGTTTTACATTGATTGATTTTTCATGTGGAACCATCCTTGAAGTACAGGAATAAACCCCCTTGGGTTATGGTGTACAACTTTTTAGTATGCTGCCGAATTCAGTTTGCTAGTATTTTGTTAAGGATTTTTGCATTAATAGTCATAGGGGCAATTGGTCTTTGGTTTTCTTTTTCCGTCATTTGTTTGACTGACTTTGATATCAGGGTAGTGCTGGCCTCAGAGAATGAGTTAGAAAGTGTTCCCTCTTCAATTTTTGGAAGAGTTTGAGAAGGACTGGTGTTAATTCTTCTTTAAATGTTTGGTAGAATTCACCAGTGAAGCCATCTGGTCTAGGGATTTTCTTTGTTGAGAGGTTTTCAATCATTGATTCAATTTCCTTACTAGTTACAGATCTATTCAGATCTTCTATTCTTTATGATTCAGGCTTAGTAGGGTGTGTTTCTAGGAATTTGGCCACTTCATCTAGGTTATTCAATTTGTTGATATACAATTGTTCACAGTACTCTCTTATAATCTTTTTTATTTCTCTATCTCTTAGATCTTTTTCCACCCAAAGCATACAACTACAGCATTAAAAGGGAGTAATATGTGACCATGACTTACTGGGGCTTCCACTGCAAGCTGCAGCTGAAGCTTGCGGCCTTGGGTCCATGTGAAACCACTCCCATGCCCCAAAACTTCTTGGTTTTATGCTCTCAGCTAAACTCTCCTTTCTACACACAGAGGACCATAGGAATCATCAGATTTGGGGACTGGAAACAACCAGCTCTCTGTGGGAATGGAAACATCTAATACAGTGATTTTTAAACTGAGCTGCAAACTCTTAGACAGCTAGACAATCAATTTAAGTGGGTCACAGCCAGCATTCCAAAAAATGAGACAGAATAGAAAATATCTGAGTATGTTGTCTCTAAGTATAGTTTGGTGAAACTTCTGCCTTAGTTGTGTATATGAGTATTGTGGATTGTGATGTAAAATGTGTTTCTTACTGTTCTTCATGGTCAAAAACAATCTGAAGGTCTCTGATCCAAGCCAATTATCCCTCATTTTAGATGGGAGGAAACTGAGGCCCAAAGAGGGTACACTACTCACTGGAGATGACACAGTCAGTTTGTTGCAAAGCAATGCCATTGCTGGATATTTTGGCTTTTACCCAAGACTTCCTCCCAGTGAATGAATGTATTATATAGCCTCAAATTTGAAAATCTATTTTTTTTCCCTGTCCCGGGGTGAGAATTTCAAAGCATAGGTAAAATTGATCTTTGGATATTCAGCAACACCTTTACCTTTGGATAAAATCAATTTTCTTACATTTCTTCCCTTTTTCCATGCAACCTCTCCACCATCCAGATACTTTAGTATTACTGTCTTTTCCACCCTAGATGGCAGTAACAGCTTAGATGTCAAGGCAGTACCTCTAGATGTCAATGACTGTGTTCTCTTCAGCATTTCCCCCTTTATTTCCTTCTGGGAATCCATCATCAGACTTCTCAAGACTCAATATTTCCCTCCCGACTCTACTCAATCTAGGGCACTTCCCTTAAGAGAAAAACAAGTCATCTAGGAAGGTCTGTTGGGAAGAAAAGAAAGGGAATCCTTTACACTTCCAGAACACGGTGGATGAGGGGGATGTATAGGCCCTGAGGAGCCAGCAGAAAACGAGCTGCGCGGGGCCTCTCCTGGGCTTGGTGCTGGGACAGAGTGAGCAAGTAGACTTCACGAGAAACCAGCCTGGGAATTAGAAAGCTCAGGGCAACAGGGAAATGTGGAACCGTACACTATCAGCCTAGGCGGGCGCAATCACCTCCTTTAATTTGTGAGAGGAAGCTGAGGCACAGGGACAAATGGTTTCCCCAGGTCAGAGAGCTAGCAGGGGATTCACACAGAGCCAGAACCCATCTTCCTCCCATGGCTGTCTTTTGACAGCCTTGGGAGCCTCCCCAACAAGGACCGCTCAGAATTAGAATAATTTAGAGAACTTTTTCCCCCCAGAACAAACCATATCAACTTTCAAGGACTAAGTAAAAACAAACAAACAAACTTTGCCAATAGATTATTAACGCTAATGCCTATTTAGAAAGTTATTAAAATTTGTTTGTAAAATTTTTATTAATTTTATTTAAAAATCTGATTTTAGCATACTTCTGTCACAATACAAACCATATTCAAATGAGTTACCTTGGAAGTTTATACATGATCAGAACATGATTGGAATTGTCTTCAGCATCAGTTGATGTGAGCAGAGGATGTTTTTTAATTGCAAAAGTAATACACAAATAGATTCTTACCATAAAGATTTAAGAATACAGAACAAGGCTCCTTTGCCCACCTCCTCCCACCTCTGCTCCTCCCTGGAGGAAGCCATCAGTTTGCTATGGGTCCTTCCTGACTTTTCTCTACAGGATCAGTTTATAACTCAGACAACATCAGTGGTACTAATTGAGTCACACTTGGCTTTGAACCAAAACTGTATTCATGTCCTTCATATGACTTAAATCTAAATGGATTTTAGCTGGTACCAAAAATGAAATCCATCTTCAGAGAATAAATAAGAAAAAGGAAGACTTGCCATCATTGAGAAATTTTTTTTAAAAAAAACTGTCCTTGAAAAATTTCCAAAAACTGACCTACAAACTCTGAAGGTAATTTCAAAACTGTTCTGTGCAACAACAACATCAGTTGAAGGACTATTTGAGCTCTTGATATTGCTTTAAAAACAAATCTTCGGAGGCTGGCCCGGTGGCGCAGCGGTTAAGTTCGCACGTTCTGCTTCTCAGATGCCCGGGGTTCACTGGTTTGGATCCCGGGTGCAGACATGGCACCACTTGGCAAAAAGCCATGCTGTGGTAGGCATCCCACATACAAAGCAGAAGAAGATGGGCATGGATGTTAGCTCAGGGCCGGTCTTCCTCAACAAAAAGAGGAGAATTGGTGGTGGTTAGCTCAGGGCTGATCTTCCTCAAAAACAAAAAACCCCCAAATCTTGTCTATTAAAAAGGTCTGTCTACTTTTGTTCAGGTAAGAATCTGCTGTGTAATAGCTATGACCTAGCATTCTTATCCAATTTTTCCAGCAACCTGGCCTCCTGTTTCTCTTACTTGAAGGGAAACATTCTCATTTTGAAGTTGTTAAAATTATCTATTTTCTAATGCTTCAATTAGAAACACCACAGGGTAAAACCTTTTAAATGGTCATTCTGGCAGCTTGACTATATGAATGCCCTCACTCATTTAGAGAGAGAGACAGCATGGCTGATGGTAAGAAACCTGTGCTTGGAGTTTACAGGAGGTGCTGACCTGCCCTTGCATTCCCCTCGACACTTGGAAATGCACTTTCAGCAGCTCCTGAAATAATGGGGAACTGTTATTGGGCAAAGTTGACAACAGAGAGCCCTGGTCTTATGGTGCAGTAAGAATTTGCCTCACCCACAGGAAAGCTGTCCCCTGACATCTTTCATCCTAGTCCCATGCTAAATGAAGCCTGTGCCTCTCTTTAGTCTGAAGTGTCAGAGATGTGCCTATTATAACTGCATCATCGAGCCCTTTAGTTCATTTTTTTTGCACCTTACTGAAAATAGCTCATTTCTATCGTTTTAGAAATGCTTTTCTAAACACAGGCTGAAGTAGGGAGAAATGAGAACAGGCAGGTGCATGCAGTCCAGCTCTTCAGTCATGGCAGGAATGAACTGTGTGTGGTAATTACCACACCTCCTTCACTGGACCCCAGGACACAGCCCGTTGGCTTCTCAAGCACCATAAGCTCTGAGTCCAGTGCAGTGGGTTCCTGAGAAGCTTCTCAGAAGTGCCCATTCTCTGGCCATCCTTGCTCCCAAGACCAACAGAGAGGAGCCCACAGCCACCTTTGCCCTCCTGGCCACAGACTCCAACCACAGAGAGATGGGCCCTGCCCCAGGAGATGACTGGACAGCACAGGCCAGGAATAAACATGTCAGACTGGGCATAGGAAACACTGTACTCTGTTGGTGCAGACTCACTTGGCTGAACAACTCATCTTTTAAGAATGCTCTTTACTTCCACAAGGAAGTTCTTTTCCATTTTTCTGGAAACCAGTGGCCCTCTTGGTTTATCTTTGTTTTCACTCTTGTGGTAGAGGCATGAGTGCAGAAGAATATTTCCTCTAAAAAACAATCACCACTGTGTAAACCAACAAATGGCAATGGCACCCTGCCCACTGCTGAAGGTTCCACATAGAGAGATGGGACCACAGCCAAAAGGTGAGCACTAGGCTATCTTAACTAGTGGCTGCTTTGCAGCCCCAGCCTGGGGGGTGCCAGACAGCAATAGAGGCCAGTGTGGCCTGATATGCTCATTTTTAGAGAAAAGATGTAACTTTCAGTTTTTAAGTGAAATCTCCAAATTTTTACAAGTTTGATCAAGTTTTGTCAAAATACTCTTTGGGGCAAACCACATACACTGGCCATACCCCAGGCCAAGTCTACAACTTCTGCAGAGAGGGTCTTTGGGTGTGGACTTCCACCATCCCAGAGCACTTTGGATAAGAAGAACCCAAGTT
Source organism: Equus asinus (assembly GCF_041296235.1). Taxonomy (NCBI): domain Eukaryota; kingdom Metazoa; phylum Chordata; class Mammalia; order Perissodactyla; family Equidae; genus Equus; species Equus asinus. The sequence continues at coordinate 57,394,394 of NC_091796.1, read as the reverse complement.
TCCACACCAACACAGCTGGTGACCACAGTCCGCATCCTTCTTCCCAAAGCTGGGGGACAAAACAAGTGGTCCCCTTCCCCACACCCCCCATGGAGCTGGTGTAGAACCGGCTGCGCTGGTGCTGGCCTGGCCCTGCGCTGTCTCCCCAGGGGCCCAGGCGCCGCTATTTTCACAATCATTTACTCCCTGCAGCAGTTGGTAATAAAGAAATGCCTGATGTGACTCCTTTTGTTAATTTTTTAATTGAAATTGCTGTTTTTATAGGTCAGATTGGCTGAATATCCACAATTTCATATGGTTAAAACTAAGTAAAATGTTCCTGTCCCTCTGCTGTTCCTCAGTAGATGGCCAGCTACTTGGCCTTGCCTATTGTCCACTGTCCACCGTGCTCTGGGCTGTCCCGACAGGTTCAACTAGCCCCGCCAGGCTGGACTACAGCCTGTCAGAAAAAGTCACTCAGGCCTCCCCCAGTTCTGGCAAGAAAGGCTCCAGTCACTTGTGCAAACATCTCTCATGGCTATGTCCAGAATATTTATGCCCCTTTATTGTTTTCCTATTACTTGGCAGTCTAAGATAAAGAAAAGAAATCTAGACAGTCTCAAAGCTTTGAAATCACATAAACCAGGCTCTAAAACATAAGCCAAGCCTACCTCAGAAAGAACACATACGGGTTTGTATCAAAAACCCACCCACTGCTGCTTGCCATTATTTACACATTTACTTTTCTTGTAATTTAATTTAAGCCTGGGTTGCTCTTTTTCATTTTCATCCAGAAATGGCTGCTTCCACCAAATTCAAGGCTGTCCCATCCCCTGGGCTCCCTGAGAATGGTGTCTCAGAGGAACTGTAGCGATGAAGGATGACTGGCCTTGGCCAATGCAGACTCCATTCATTCCTCTCTTCGCCAAGAGGGGAGCTGGCGCACAAACTGTGTGCTTTCAACAGGCACTGTTGGAGCCAGCAAGGGCGGAGCCCAGGGGAGGGGGTACTGTGTGAGGACGAAGGGGCGTGGTGGAATCAGAGGTGCTGGCACTGCCCTCGCTGAGGAAGGTGCCTTTGATTGCACAAAGCAAACCTTCTGGAATTAGGACGAGCCCAGCACTTGGTCCAAAGGGGCAACTTGTCCAACCCACCATTTTCCAGAAGAAGACCTTTCCTCAGAACCAGGGAAATTCAGAGCTACTAAGATCCTATCTTATTAACCTCAGTCTTGCATTTCCCTTTAGGTTGAAGTGGAAAGCTCATTAGTGAGGAGAGCGGCAGCTCACACCAGGGTAGTGAAGTTTCCTCAACCAAATCAGAACATCTACATGTTTAGCCTCTTCCTCGAAAACAAAACCTAACTATTTTGTCCTTAATTTTTCCATCTTGACTATCAAGTCTTCCAGTAAAATATATAAAAATAAATTTAACCAAAAATGTTAAGTGCCCAGCCCTTCTCACATCAGTTTAAAATAAATACACCCTTCACTGACGTGCTCATGGAGCCCTCACACAGTTCCAGAAAAAATGGGCCAAAAGCTCCCTAGAAGGGAGGCAGGGGATGGTGTCCTAGCACTGCACAAGCTCAGAACCATGAGACGCTCACCCACAATGAGGCTAGCAGGGGGCATCCCACACCCACAAGCTGCCAACTAGCTGGGCGCTGCAGCCTCCTGCACTCAAGGCTCCTGGAAAGAGGGGATTTAGATGCTGACAAAGTGAAAGGCACTTCAGAAGCTCTCAGGTGCTCTGACAGACATGAAACCACATGGAAAGCAGCAGCCACAAATACTCATCCATCTTCACCAGTCACCTTTCCCACAAGGAGCGCAAATTCACAAAACACCATGAGGAGCCCAGGAGGCCGTCAGTGATGTGCTCTGTGTCAGTAAGAGCAGGGCCTTTCCCATCACACTGAGACTGTCCAGCCATGTGCCTGCCCTTCTAAGCCCCTCAGCAGAAGAGGCTGGTTGGAACAGGTGGCCATCTTGGGATTCTGAGGGAGGGCCACCTGGAAGGGCAACTTGATACTGCCCCATGCTGAATCCTCATGCCCCATTCCAAACCTGTCCTACAGTTTACAGCCACCTGATACACACCCCACTCCACATACACAAATGGCCACTAGAGACCCCCAGCCCTCCCAATAAGATTGAGAAATGCCAATTAGCCTTAGCCAGGTGGGTGCTGCTGATGGTGGGGAGGAAGGTCGGGGAAGACCGTGGCAAGGACACATTGCATTGTTTCTTCATTATCTGGCTCAGTGTCTGGTTCATGTCCAGTGAATGACTGAATGAACAAAGGCAGGCAGAAATCGCTGGGGGAGACTGTTCCCAAGGCAGAGTCCCAGAGCAGGACCCTTTGATCACGGAAGTTTCCTGTGGACCCCCAACTCTTTCCACCGTGCTGCTGGGAAGTTTGCTCTTCACCCTGTTGAAGCCTCAGAGCCAGCCAGGAGAGACCCACTTATATTAACAGGGATTCTCTTCTACCAGCAAAGTACCTCTGGGAAGCGTGGCATTCAGCACCTGGCGAGATCAGGAGTTCTGCATTTTGGCAACACTGACATTTGGGGTCAGATATTCTTTGTTGTTGGGCTGTGCACTGCAGATGTTTAGAGCATCCCCTCCCCAAGCTGTGACAATCAAAAACACCTCCCAACATTGTTAAATATCCCCAAGGGAGCAAAATCACCCCTGGCTGGGAACCATGAGTGTAAATAAGATTGCTCTCCCAATACTATATTAAGAGAAGTGGCATTTTTTAAATGGAGTTAGGGAGAAGAAGTAGGTAATTAGGAGACAAGATGCCTGCGGGGGGGTGGGGAGGGTGCACATTCCTGGACAGAGAAGAGGACTGCAAGTGAACGTGTGGCTGCACTCACAGTGTCACCCTGATTTGTATCTGTGTTAGGAGAGAAGTAAGGTTTCTTCCTCACCCTTGCTCTTCCCTCTTTGGACTATAAGCTAGGCGAATAGTCTGGGTCATGAAATGGAGCTACAGTCTGGGCCTGAATTGTCTCTGGTTACTGTGTAAAAATGCATCTTGAGTTTGTAAAATGTTGAACAGAGCCCACTGCTAAGCTGTGCAATATCTATCTACATTCCCATTTTATTGAGGAGAGAAACCCAACCCTTGAGAAGCAACAGCACTCATACTGGGTCACTCCAAGAAAAGGAAAAATAGCATAGTCGTAGCAAAGGAATTAAACCCGATGCTGTGTACAGCCTGCAGCTCTACAACCCTTAGCTCAGAGCTCGGATGGAGCTCTCAGGGGCAGAGCTTTGAAGTGTTTATTAACAAAATTAGGCACAGACAGTGATAAAGATCTCTGCAGACACAATCACTAGCTATTGATTGTCTTCACTTGCTGTGCTGCGTGTGGCCCTGAAGCAACTTCTGAAAGTCACTTAATTACCTTCTCGATTTCAGGAAAGGGAGGCCCTGCTGCCCAGCAGTCCCTGGAGCAGGGTGGACACAGGCAAACTGCTGCCCCCGGGAGAGGGGCTCCAGAAGAACCCACTTCCAAATGAAACAGGAGACACATTCCCAAGTAAAAACATACTTAAATTTTTGCTTTTCTACCTTTGTAAAATTGTCTTCCTGTTGCACCTCTTTGCTGGCCAGAGCAGGTGTGTGCCCATCCCAATACCTGACTGGGCTAGGGAGATCTCAGTCCAGGGGCCGAGACCCATGGCAGGCACTCAGGCAACAATGGATGGGCACAGAGATAGCAGGAATGGCCACATCTGCACTGAGGAGTGGAGGAAGGAGCCACCTCTCCCACCCGAGGGACTTGGGGGTGGGAGGGGAAGCAGATGGGCTGGGTGAGGACAAGGCTGGCACTGGAAAAGCAGTCTGAGTTGCCCTTGTGCAGCGACTCCAGCATGTTGAGGTGTGGAGCAGAAAGTGTAAGACAGGAACTTGGATAAATTCATGATCAGTACTTTGTGGAAACTTGAGAGCTCCTTGTTGATGATGACAAGGAGCAGGACAGTTTTACGTATTTCCCCCAAGGCTGAGGTTCAGCATTTACAGTCCTTGCATGATGGCTGATCCTTCTGTAGTTGTGAAACTGTTGCTGTGACAAGATTTTCTCTCTGTCCTCTCTCTTTAAACTCAGGAGAATTACACGTATTTTGTATTTAGAACCAGAAGATTTGGTTCCTTCCTTCAGGTAACAGAGCTGTCCTTATACAACAGTGGGAAATCTGTAGGCATCAGGACACCAGTGGTCAGTGAGTCTGGACCCAGGGAGTACCGGACTGCCTAGATAACACAGGGCCCACCAGGAAAGCCATGTTAACAGGGCCAGGGGTGTGGTGGGGAGCTCACAGGCCTGACTCAGGGCCCAGGGAGATGAAGGTAGGAGACAGCAGAGGATGAGGGAAAGCAAGAGGGAGAAAAGGGTTTTTTCTCAGGACTGATCCTGGCCTCCCTATGGCATCCTGTCTCCTCTCTGGGTCTAAGGGGTGGCACACAGCAGCCCCATGTCTTCCCTCTCCCTCTGCCTCTTATGGACACAGAACACTCAGCAAACCTCAACTTCCCCCATGTCCATGGGGATGGGACAGCAGTGCTAATGGCTCACTGAGCAACTCTGCAACCCCGATGAAGCATGACCCCATCCTCCTGAGGGGTCCCAGGGGCCTTGGGCCCAGCTGCAACTCCACCATACCTGCCAGGACGGCTGCACCCCTCCACTCATCATGGCCTCTCTAAGGCAGTTTACCAGGCAGCCCTGATCCTGACACACACACTCTGAGTGGCTGAGAATCATGAGGGGATTCTGCCTCCTTTGCGCACCACCAAAGTCAAGAATTTATAATTGCCTAAACTCACCCTTCCCAGGCCTTTTGCTGAAAGCCACCAGAATCACAGACTATAAAACCAGTTCAGAACAGAAAGTTACAGTGGCCCTTGGTCTCCCAGGTACAGATCATAGGACAGTTTAGTTGAATATTAGAGTTTTATTTTCCAGAAAAGGAGGGTGATTCAGGGCAAAAAGTAGCTAGAAACCTTAGAAAATCAACCTGAAGAGCCTTCCTCTTATGTTCTGCTGTTCTGTGAGCCGCCTACACAATCCAACCCCCACAGACACACCTGAGGAGGCCCCAAGCCCCCACCGTCTGCACTGCCCTTCTAGCTCACCCACCCCCACGGCCCTGCTGAACCACCTTAGCATCTTACGGATGCAGGCAGTGACGCACGAGTCTGTTATTGATCACTGGAACACCTACCTCCTGGACCACATTTAAGAACAGGTCTCTTCATAAACAGCGTGGATGGATCTCACAAATATAATGTCGAGTGAAAGAAGCCAGACAGGAAGGAGCACCTGCTGTATGATTCGACTGTTATAGGGTTCAAAAGCGGTTGAAACTAATCTGTGCTGACAGCTGTCTAGGCAGTAGTGACCTTGTTGGGGGCAGGTCTGGAAGTGGGGCCTGAGTGGATTTCTCGGGGCTGGTCAAGTCTCTGTCTTGACTAGGTACTGGTTACACAGGTGTGTTCAGTTTGTGAGAATTCACAGCTGAACACTCAGGGCGAATGCACTTTTCCATAAGTTTATTAACCTTCACTAGAGAGTTTTCAATACCTCTGAACCACAGTGGGCTAACGCGAGAGGCTGTTCTGCTTTGTGGCCCTCACCGGCACGCGGCCTCACTTTTGGAACCTGATACAGAGGCCTAGGCAGTACCCCAGGGGCCTAGGCCCACACTTACCGGCTGCAGCCCGTCCTCCTGCCTCCGACTCTGACTCGGGCGGTTGATGAAGGACCGTGTGGAGACTTTGTAGTGATTCAGCAGGCAAACGATGACCACGACCATCACTGTGACCACCACGACGATGATGATGATCTGGGCGAACTCCAGCTCCGCTGTGAAGGGAGAGGAAAGCACTGCTAGCCACATGCCCCTTTGTGCCATTACCCAGTTCTCCAGACACCCACCTTCTTGAGGCACTGATCATTCCAACCATCAGGCACTGAAGGCCTCTTGCACAAATCCAGTCCTCATAAGGACCTCATGAGAGAGAAAATATTTTTCCCCAGATCTGCTGCCCAAGGTCCCTGCCAGACTTTGACATTCTAATAGCATTTGAAGAAAGGGAGACCCAGGCATGGGGGCCTTCCCACAGACCTCTCTGTTCAGCCTAACCTTGGTGCTCAGACAAACTCTGTATTTGCAATTTTTTAATGAGAAAGGCCTTAGGAAAATATATTCTGTTGGCCCTACAAGACCTCTAGAGGTGCTGTGCCATGAGTGACCCCATTTCACACATGGAACTCAAAGTCAAGCCCAGTGTGCATGCCATGGCCACCTCATGGGCTAGCCCTCCTCAAGGGGCAGCCAGGCCCTCGAGTGCTGTCTCTTGGAATATGAAAAGATCAGTGCTCTCCATCATCTAAACTCCGTTCTTACCAGATAACACCCTCCATACCCCCACCTCCAGGGGACTTAAGAAAGTCTCTCAAAACTGAAGTTGTTTCTCCTAGTGTAATCTCTCCAGGAAAGTTAAAGCCATCTTTATGGTTAAGTCAAGATTCCCAAAGCACATCCACACAGGATCTACAGAGTACACTGAAGGGAAAATAGGTTTGTTGATAAAAAGCTCCAACTTCCCTTCCTCAAAGGCTTTGACTTTATAAGTAATTTAGGGAAAACATCTCCACTGTCTCCAAGCCTGCGGGCTGGAGACCCATAAAACCATATTTTATGAGCAGTCAGGTCACCACTGGGTTTCTGACACTGCCATTACAAAAGATTTCCTGGGTACCATTACTACACACTTCACACATGAGTACAGTGCCATGGAGCTACTTCTAGAACAATAGCACGTTGAGTTGGCAATTAGAGGTAGGGAATTCAAGCCCTTCAGTTTTGCAGGGAGGAAGCTGAGGCTCAATGCTCAAGGTCAGCCCTAGAACCCAGACTTTCTGCTTTCTGGCTTCTAGCTCAAGGCTCTGCTGAGGGTTGCTCACCTGTTTTCCTCTGAGTCTCCCCACACACTGAAAAGAAATGATTGTCTGTGCAGGGGAATCAATTTAAAGAGCAAGAGGCTCTGGGAGGAAGTGAGGAAGACACTGTACAACTTTGTTGTGAGGTAGGGAAGTATGGAGTATAATGAAGGACAAGAGAAAGAGGGAAGAGCCCTGTCAATTGTGGTACTACCTCGAACTTGCAACACACACACACAGGCACACATGGACATGTGCATGCATACAAACACGGGCATGGATATATACACAAGAGCATGATGCATTCATGTACACATATACACACATGTATGGATACACACGCAAGGCATGTATACAAACACAGGCATGGACACATACACACATACATGTGCATGCATGCACACACACACACTCTCAAGAGTATCCTCATTCTCAGGAAGATGCAGGAAAAGACTGGGTAGAATCTTTCCCCAAATATCTACAGGTGAGTGTTCCTGCTATCCACATCTTGTCAACAGAGAAGCAGGGCTGGGATGGGGGTAAATAGAGGGTCTTCCTGGATTCCATCATGTCCTGTCCTGTGGCACTGCCCTCCTCCCAACACACACCTGAAGGACAAAGATTTACAAACATGCCTGCTGCACTGGGCTGGACTGTGCTTGTCACTGGGCCTGTCGGGGGCCTAGCCCGGAGATTTACCTTGGAGAACGGTGAGCTGAGTTTGAGAGAAGTGAACTGCTGAGCCCCATGTGGTGAGCCGCTGGGGCCAGGTAGGTCTTCCAGGTGCACCCCCACCTGGCAGTAAAAGGGCCGATCCCAGTGGGCACGGCTGACTAAAGAGGCTTAGGAGACAGTGCCCCCATGCAGCTCTGGAGGCTGGTGGTCAGCAAGGCCCAGGTGCTGGGCTCCCCACCCCACTGCACCCTGCATAGCTGTCATTGTGCTGGATACCCCCCGAGACCTAATGGCTGATCAGCAGGGCTTGCAGGGGGCCTGGGTGCCCAGTTCAGCCCCAGGAGAACGTCTGAGCATCCACCTCCTGTGGGAAGGAAGCCACGAAATTTACGTACACTTAAAGGCCTCCCAGGGACTATCAGAAATCTTCATGGTGAGAACCTCCTGGAAAAGACTGAAATCGCTCCCAGTCAGCGAGGGCACAGATTGAGACCTTTGCAATTGGAGTACAGATATAAATGCGACCTCATTTATCCCCACAGATGGTGGAATATGTGACATGTTAACCCAAAAAACTGTTTGCATGTCCAGGACACCCTGTGTCTTTTGGTGCCCATGTAACATGGCACCCATGTGAAGCCACCCTGGCCATGTGGCTGGATCTCTTGCTTTATCACTTATGACATGAGATGTGACTGTGTTTTTTCAGTCTGTCTCTCACACAAAACTATGATCAGGAACCTATTTTTATTTACTTTGTATTCTCGGTGTCAGGCATGGGGTGGTGCCTGACATGTAGTTAAGCGGCTTCATCAATAAGAGTCATCAATGAATGACTCTGGAGTACACACACTACAGCCAAGAGAGGGTTTTGGGGTGCATGGCTCCAGGCGCATTCTGCCCACCTGCACAGGTGTGCTCCCTGTGAGGACAGCTACTGCTGACGGGACTGAGGCCTACACTGGCTGCAAAGCACAAGGAGTGCATCTCGAGGAACTGTGAGAATGTGCAGAGGGGCAAGCCACCAACCCAAGGACCATCACCACAGTGACGAGCAGATAAGGAGGCAGGGAGTTAATTCTGCTTAGGTCAAAGGCAGCCAATGTAGCATGAAGATTGAATCCAAAATAATGCCTTGTTTTACCAACGCTTATTTTGATTTTGTGGATGAATAGCACAGTGTTCATAAATTGCCTTTCAGGTTAAATCATGCCCTGGAATTAACAAATATTTTTCTCAAGAAAACTTAATTGCTTCATGGACATGGAAAGAGAAGAAAGCGATGACTACAGTGAGGGGTCTTCCACAAAGTCTTCATGGGTTAATTCTTTACTTGGAGGATATCTTTCTACATCGTCTTTTCTTGAATATGGAAAGTTATACAGATAAACATTGGTAGCAGTCAAATTATATTTTCATAATTCTATGGACATTTTCGAGTATATTTGTTTTTCGTTTGAAAAGGATTTTTATTATAAAAATAATGAAGACTTCTTTAAACAATATAGAAGGAAATGGCGTACAATGTAAAAGTTCCCCTTCACAGGCCTGCAGCACTCTCTGACCCCCCGCTCAACCCCACGCCATCCTAGGGAGGAGCACAGTTCACCCATTGTATGTATCTGTGCCTTTGCCTATTGAATAAGGGCTTTCTTCTTTTTAATGAATGGAATCATTGTACAAATATATTGTTCTGCTTTTTTTCACTTAATACATCACAGACATCTTTAAACAAGAAGATACACAAACTAACTCATTCTTTATGGTGGCTATCTATTCCAGAAGACAGATACACTAGAACTTACCTTCTCTAAGTGATGGATGTTTAGGGTGGTATTTTATGTTTTGTTTTGTTTTGTTTTGTTTTTTCTTTTTTCTATTATGTGTGTGCATGTGTACGATGTGTGCAAGTATGAGTGTGTGTGCTGACCCACATTTGTAAGTACCTCTATAGGAAAGATCCCTAAAATTGAAATTTCTGGACAAGGATATATATCCTTTTAAATGTTGATGGCTACTGAAAATCTGTCTTATGAAAGAGCCTTTCCAAGGAGAGGGCATGCCTCCACACTCTCATCAACCCTGGGCACTCATGCTTTTCATCTGTACTAATCTGACAAGTGAAAATATAAAGCTTGTTTTATTTTGTATTTCTCCAATTACTAGTGATTTTAGATCTTTCCCTACGGTTACTGGTAATTGGTAATTTTCATAATCATATTAGTTCATATTAATTTATTTGTAGTTTTCTCACTTCTTTCTTATTTATTTGTAAGTAATTTTTACATATTACGGATACAAATATTTGTCTCTTACATGTGCTGCAAATATTTTCTCCTAGTCTGTCACTTCTTTAAACTTTGCTGTGAGTTTCTCTGTAGAAGATATACATTTTTATGTCATCAAATAGTGTCCATCACTTTCCCTTATGGCTTCTAAGATTCCTGTTTGATTAGGAAGGTCTTCTCGAATATTCTAAAAATATTTCTTCTAAGGTTTTGTAGTTTGTATTTTTAGGTTGAGATCTTTATTTGCTCTGGATTTTATTTCGTTTGGTCTGAGATAGCACATAGAACATTTTGCATTGTCTGAAAGTCATGAATCTTCTGATGTCATATCATATTAAAAGTTCATCACAAGCAAAGGTAAGAAAGATCTAAGTTGTGGGGAACAATGTACAGAATCGCCATCATCTTTGTTTTAAAGGGGACTACTTGCTCTTAGGCTGTGCTTCACCAGCTTTCTTGTCAACGTGCCATGCATACTGGGCCCTGCTGCGCCCCTGCGCACCTGAAAAGACCCCCTCTCCCCCTCAGGTGTGCAAACTTGCTGTGCTTCCTCCCTTGGCTCCACCTTCCTGGGCTGCTTAGACAGCAACTCTCAAGTGCTTTGGTCTCAGGACCCTTCTATACTCTTAAAAGCTACTGATTATTAAAACTGAAAATGTTAAATATGTATTCACTAAAAAATAAACTCATTAGGGGCTGGCCCCGTGGCTGAGTGGTTAAGTTCGCGCGCTCCGCTGCAGGCAGCCCAGTGTTTCGTCGGTTCGAATCCTGGGCGCGGACATGGCACTGCTCGTCAGACCACGCTGAGGCAGCGTCCCACATGCCACAACTAGAGGAACCCACAACGAAGAATACACAACTATGTACCGGGGGGCTTTGGGGAGAAAAAGGAAAAAATAAAATCTTTAAAAAAAAAAAATAAATAAACTCATTACATGTTAACATATGTAACACAATAAAAATAATTGTATTCTTCAAAATAAAAAAATTCTAGTGTTAAGAGTAAGAGTGGCACTGCTTTACACCGGCATATCTCTTTACTATGTGTCTTAATAGAAGACAGCTGGATTCTCTTCTCTGCTTCACCTTCAATCTGTTGCGACATGTTGCTTTGGCTGAGGTATATGAAGGAGACCTGGCCTCAATGAGCACCTGGGAGGGTCTCAGAGATCTTCAGGCTGCACTTGGAGAACTGGTGGCCTAGACTTACTGACCGCAGATGCTCTGGTAGAAACAGTAACAGCCTAGGTATCTTGCAGGCACTACTGATGCCAGGATTTGAGATGTAGTCAGCAGCTCCTGGGTCATTGTCCTGAGTTTTCACACGTGAGTACGGCCACAGCAGGTATGTCTATGGCACACAGGACACACAGCGACCCAGGGGGTTCACGGGCATTTGAGTAGCATGGAACTCATGATGGGCAGCGCCAGGGCACTGCCTGGCATGAACCAGGTCCCCAGGGCACCACTGACTGAGGCAAGCAGCTCAGCGGTGAAGCCCGACTGGCCACCTTGGATGACAGAAGCCCAGTCAGAGCCTGAGCTACTACATCCCTCTGGCAAGCATGAGAGGCAGCTCCTCCCGCAGGGACTGGCCCACAGGAGCGAGAGCAAGCACGGCAGCAGCAATTCGGCCCCTGGCTGCCCATCAGGGTCGCCTGCGGCAGCTCCTTGGAGGCCCTTGAGGCTCCAACATCAGGGCCTCACAAGATGCAGCAGGGTCCTCGGGTGTGGAGTGCACGCAGAGCCTCGCAGCCCCCAGTGCAACATGCAGCAGACCTTCGCTTCGAAATCCGGACAGAACCAGTCAATGAAAACAGACTGCTTTCTTGAACACTAACAAACAGAAAATAAGGTTTTAACTCTCTTTGGGGCTACAAATACTTCCCCAAGAGGGGTCCAAAGAATTCTCAGAGTGAAAATTGGAATAAACAGAGAGAGGGTTCTTGGGGACAAGCGTAATGACTTCCAGACCCCTGAGTCCTGTGCTACTGATAACCTTTCCCTTCAAGATCCCCTTCAAGCTCAGGACGGAGTATGTGAGCATCCCCCCACACCATATCTGTCCTCCCACACCCTCTTTCACTTTAAACAGGACAATTCTACTTAAAAAGGCATTGGAAAAGGCAAATAAGTAAAGACCATACCACCAGCAGGATATCTGCAGCCGGGATGGTAGGTGGGAAAGGGGCTGTAGTCCCCCAAATCTAGCCACCCGCCCCTCCCCTTCCTCTATCTCCATACACTTTGTAATAACTGTGACAGGTGATTCCTGTCCCTTCATTTGCCATTCCTGAACCCCCTCCTAAAGCCCCCCACACCTTCATGGAGACTGCTCAGAGACCATCAGGGCCCCCAAAGTGTTTGCCAGCCTCTGGATGTGGCTCTGTTGCCAAGGGACTGATTTTACACCTTCTCAAGAAAACAACTTTCACAGGGCAAGTAAAAGAAACTTCACACTAAAAAAAAAAGCAAAAAACCCTTGCATTCCCACTTCTGAAAGTGAGTACCATACAAAATTCAGCACACCTGTTCAGTTTCAAGGTTTCTGCACTCCTGATCTCAACCACAGATGTTTTCAGGGCTTCTGGGGACCTCATCCAGCAATTCCCTGGACTGTGCAGTCAGGGTTCAGGCAGGCCGAGTGCTCTCCACTTCTGGCTGAAACCACCATCCCTTCAAGGCAGCAGTTCCTGACCATGTTTCCCCACACAAGCACGCACACATACATACCCTCCCGCCTTACACTTTGCTCATTTCTCTTCAATGTGCTCCAAGCTTGGGAGGCCCAGGGTGCAATGGCTGTGCACAAGGCAGCAGAAGATATTGTGAGGCCGTTACCCATCCCACAGGGAATTCAATAGGCCCTGAAGGGGCATATTCATCAGACAGACTCAGGCACGCTACTGCTTCCTGAGAACCAAGGTGGCACCCAACCCTCTGCCCAGGAGCAGCAGTCTGCCCAAAAAAGTGAGGCACACATCAGCTGAGACCTGGCACTGCACTGGGGCCTTGCTGCCTCTCCCTCCCCCTGGTCTGCCCACATCTGGCCCTACAAGATGTCTGTTTTCCTGTGGTAGGGGAGAGGACATGTGCAATGGTGCATAAAACTTGGGGTACACAGAAAAGAAAAATGCTTGTGGTTTTGGTTTTGGGGGATGGGGTGGGAAGAAGAGGCTGAGAAGAGAACGAATTCTGGAAGAACTACTAAAAGTTTTTTTTAAAAAGCCTGCAGGAATAATAAAGTTCTGAGAAAATAACAGGATACTTTAAGGTTTCCAAAATTTCATGTTCTCAATATGGATTCTGAACACAGCCCACTGGTCAGTTTTCCTTGATTCCAATAGCTACTGACGTCAACAGAAGAATGCCAAAAAGCAGGCCCTTCAGGGAAAGAATTTTAGGCAAAAGTCAAATTTTCACACTCTCCCTCCTTTCATGGGGCTGTAGTTCAGGATGTTATAATAGATGAGTCATTGCAATCCCAACACCAGAAATTTTATAATAAATCTAGTCTAAAATTTACAGGAAGGCATCATAGAAGTTTATTACTGTAAAACAGTAAAAGAGATGGCAGTGATGATGGTATCTATTTTTATAGAAATGTCTCCAAGAAATTCCAGGCTGCACAGTGGAGAATTACAGGAACAGAAGAAATTGTGTGAGGTCTGTTGGTCTAGTCCTGGTTCAATGAAGAGCTTAACTGACTCATACTAGAGGCATGAGCGTCTGTACTATTTTTAAAGAACTCTGGGGAAGTGTGGTTCTACCACCTTAGGTTCCTAATATAACACTCATTTCTATTTGTGGGATGGTTAACACCATCTTCTATTTGGTCTTTCCTCCATTAATATATCATCCTTCACATAAGTCCTATTTTCTAGATGTCTAGTTGTTTTTAAGCCCCAGATGTGTAATTTATGCTCTCATAGAACATATAATGGGGGAGGTGGGGCAAAGTCTGGGCCCCTCGTTAGCCCTCTCCTTTCACCAGGCCAAGTAAACACCTTGGCAGCATTCAGAAAAGTTGTCATGCAGAATACTACGACATCACTGAAAGGGCTTCATGCTGTCCACAAATCCTTGCACAATACCCTGAATGGTTCCTCTCCCACCCTAACCAACAGCAGCACCTCTACCTCACTCCCCCAACTGCTGGAATCTACTGGGAACACTGAGACCAAGGCTAGCTGTCACAGAGGCTTACCCTGCAGGCAGCTCCTCTCTCCCAGTGAGCTCGCCTAGGTCCCCACTATGGCTCAGGCACAGTGAATGTGTGCCTGCATTTCCTTCCTCTCTGTCATCCTGGGCAGAGATGGGTGTGGTGAGAAGATGACAGCCTTGGGGGTGTTTTAGTCTTTATTTATGGCTCCGTGACACTTTTAAAGTGCTGAATGTTCCTAAAGGCTGGAAAATTCTTTCCCAAATCCTACAGAGACGGGGTGGTAGGGGCAGGAAGATGGGTGGGGGCAGGACTGGAATCTACACAGACTATAATTGCCTCAAGTTTGTGACCTGTTAGTATAAAAATACTCTTGGAGACTCTAATGGCTGAATGAAAATTCACACTCATTAAACACCACGGTCAAGGGGAGAAAATTCAGCCTGTGTTATAACTTCAAAATTTGAAGTTCAGAAGGCAAAACAGTAAGAGCTGTCATCATAATGATTATATATATTTTGAATTCACTTTTCCTTGGGGTGGGTTTGCTGCTCCATTCTATCCCACAAAAGTAGAACAAGAGAACAGGAAAAGAGTCACCTCACAGAAACACCCAGATTTGGTGTTACCTCCCAGCTTTATCTTCCTTTAGAAGCTCTTTCATAACCCCTTGATGACGGGCTCACTACCCTTGGAAGGCTCCCTTGTGTGCATTCGAACCCTGTCTCAGCACTTATCACTGTCCTGTTAATGCCCATTTTCTGGTCTTCTTCCTCCAGGGAGTGAGCCTGGGAGAGTATCTTGTTCTTCTGTAGCATCTTCAGCAGGTAGCATGTGCCTGGCACAAAGTCAGAGTTCACTCTAGATAAACTGATGAAGAAATCCCTAGGAGGAAAGGGCTCTAATTGCCTAATCTGCTTTGAACAGTGTCTAGCACAGAACCATATTCCACCAAACACTAATGACTTCAGTGGTGCTGAAGTTTTGCTAAAGATGTTCATATTCTGTAACAACTATTCAACGATTACTACTCTAGGCAGGGAAAACTGTCACTGGAAAAAGAGCCTCATGGTTGCTATAAGTTACCTGTTTACAGAATCCTATTTATATTCATGTATTTACAGTATATAAAACATTTTGCAAGATAATAAAAGTGGGAGATGATACCTATGATCTGTGGGATTAGAGATAGTAGCAGAGTGCAGTCAAATGGCACAGGGCCCTCTGAGGATAAGGTGTGGCCAGGGCACATGTGCCTGACTGCAGTTAAAGGACATGTGCCTTCGATGGCATTGGCAGGCAGGTAGCAGTCAGTGACAATTAGATTGGTTATGGAATCCCTAGAATGCAGACACCATGAGTCCATCCAGCTAGAACAACATGTTTTAAATTTACTAATGTCCAAGAATTCATCCAACACAATTTTTCACTATGCATTTCAGAATCTAGAGTTTTATGATCTCTTCAGAAAGAAATTTAGCTAAATATGTTCCAATCAAAGATGATTGACAGAATTTTCTGAAAACACAGCAGAGGAGTAAAAGCAATTACAAACCTTTTAAAAGTCTATCCCTCTGCCATGCTATACATGGAAAAAAAAATACATACACAAAACCATAATTCTCTCTACAGGAGTCATTTAAAATCCACCCTCACATTATTAATTTAGGAAAGTATTAGGAAAAAATACAGCTGCACAAGAAACCATCTTATTCACCATTAAGAGGAGTGGTTTCTGAATGCTCCCTAGCTAGCAGTCTGTCTGTCTGTCTCTCACTTTCCTTGGCTCTCTCTCCTCCCTTGAGAGTCACAGTTCTCTTTCTTAATGTCTACCGTTACTGCACTGTAGTACTGTAGTGACCTGAGAAACTACCCAATAAGCCACCCACATCCTGAGAAATACATCTTTTCTTTAAAATAGTGTTTTCATGACTCAGGGTAGGAAAAAAAAAAGTACCCATGAGTCTAGCAGTGAGTAACAGAATTTCCAGGGGAGGTTTTAGCCTCATGTACAGAGCATTGAAAAAGCAAAACTCCAAAGCAACAAACCTGTGTATTTATGCATAACATCTCCAACAGGAACAAACTGATCACAGATGAGAAAGAAGATGAAAAAACCTCAAAGACATCTTCCTAAAGAGAGTCCAGCCCTGAAGTGATCTCAGAGCTGACAGACCCCTCCTAGGCAGACACAAACTTCTGGAGAAAGTTTCTACTCTTCTCAATTCTGTCCTCAGACCAAACTCCAAGAATAACCACAAGAAACCCGAGAGAGCAGGCAGCACCCACAGCTGGCCTTTGGAAGTGTACCTTTTTTCAAGAACAGGTCTTTAAACGGGGCCTCCTTCAGTGTGCTGTTGTTCAGGTGGTCACTGGACATAATCGAGTCCTCTGTAAGGGGGGGTCCAACCGTGACACAGCCCCCCCAGTTCAAAGCATCCCTTCAGCCTCAGACGATCTCCTCTCCAGACAGCTCAGAGCTGCAGTTATAGCCAGCGTGGGGTATGAGAGAGAGAGAGTGTGTGTGTGAGTGTGTATGTGTTTCTGTCTGTCTCTCTCTCTACTGTATCAGCGGGGCCCAGCCCAGGTGCTAGACTCAAATGCTGTGGCTCTGACCGCAGACTGTGGCTACCAATTATCAACTGCTGTCCACAGAAATCAGGAGCTCTGTGGCAGGAAGCTGATGGTGTCACAGAGAAGATAACAAGTCCAGGGTCTCAAATCCTGAGAGCAGCTTAACACCCGTGTTGTATACAGCAATATATAGCAATGATTAGCCTGCATTTCTCGTATTTGGCCTCACATGGGACATGTTACACACACACATGAGCAGAATGCAGCTCGACAGATCCTCTCGTTCTATTACATTCAGTAATCTTTTTAACAGGCAAATATCAAACCAGACAAGGCAGAAAGGGGAAATCTGCAAATCTCAACACAATATTTCTTCCCTTGATCTCTGCTAGAAGCTTTCAGAGTTCGAGAAATGGAGAGAAAGAGCTTACCAAGGCAGCACGTGCAAACAGGCAGGGACGCTTAGCTACTCATGCTTCTCTGCTGTGGATCCAGCTTCAAGAGCACGTCCCAGCTTGAAGCGCCCACAGAGACCCTCATGCCAAGAGCCAGGCTATGGGCTGTCCTCTGGGTCCTCCTCTCCCCAAAGTCTCTAACTGATGGGAGCAGCTCGCATGGCTCTCACAGCTAAGCTCAGTCCTGGCAACTAACAGTCACAACCACAGCAGGAAACATTCATAGCTTTTCTTCCCTTCCGCTTTCCCTTCTCTGTTAGCTCTGCCCCTTTCCTCTTCTCATTCTCTCCCCACCTCTTTCTTTCTCTCCCCACTCCCTATTCTCATCATTATTTCTCAATGTATGGTAGCACACATATACCACAGAGACTACTATAAAGTCAGGACTCTCAACCCTACTATGCAGTTTTAGTCTACAAGGTTCAGAAATTAGAGAGAAGAATCCTCGGTAGTGAGAAAAGGCAATTCAAACACTAAAGCAGAGACATATCTCAGGAGGGTGCTTTTTCCTGGTTCATTTTGTGCATGCACAGTCCCTTTTTCCTCTGAGGTCTAAATAGTTTGTTTCATACGTGGGTAAAACATCTCTGGTGCATTCTGATGCCCTGGGGCTGTGTGAAGAGACTTATGAGAAGGCTGCATGTCTGTCGCAGCACTTTTCAGAAAAAAATCACTGTGTGACCACAGTGAAAAGGGCAGCATGCTACGGTAATATTGCAAATAACCCCAGCCACAAGCGCTGCTCTGTGCCTAAAATAGCCTTTGTTTTTCCTTATTTAGGGTAAATAGCAATGACATGTGCGCCATGATAATAGTTTGGCTGTAGGAGGAGTTGTCAAAGCAAAACTAAACTCTGTTGGTTACTACCAGCATTAGAAACGAGGACAGTTACGTCAGCAGCCAGTCCCTGCTGTGGGACCCAGTGCGTCACCTGGGGCCAAGAGCAGTGTCTGGGCTTGATGGCACTGTGGGTCCCCAGGTTGGCCAGAAGACATCACTATTTCATGTTCTAATTACTGGGGGCTGGGGCAGAAAGGGAGAAAAGAATCATCAAGGAGATTTTTCAGAGATTTCATATGGATAAAAGAAATGGGAATTTCAGCAGGAAAATTAACAGTTTGCACGTGCCAATCAAGACAGCCTGATTTTTCTTGAGCAATTTCCAAATTAAAACATAACTCCCCTCTCTTGTGTTATATTTTTCCCCAGTTTCTTCTCAGAGTCACACAGCTGGGTGGACGAAGGGGAAGCAGCTCAGGAGATTGGGCTTGGGTGCAGTCACCAAGCGCAGGGAATCCTCCTCAGAGAAGAGCTTGCTTCAGAAAGCGTTAGCAAGTGCTCCCATTTCAAGCTGGCCTCACTGGTCTTGCGCTCTCCCTTGTCCCTGCAGCCCTGGGGTCCTTGTGATCTAGGGATAGCACTTTCTGGTCAGTTTAGTCAGGGTGACATGATCGCTCTGAAATCAAGCCCTTAAAGAGGAATATTCACAAGATCTCATATGACTGTCATGCATGTCTGTTTTTGAAAATTAGGGATTTAGTCAACATTATAGGATCTGAAAATCTGTTTTGTTCTTTGCTAATGGATATCTGCATTTTTAAATGGCTGCAAATAGTCCACTTTGGGGTTTAACATTATTTAATATGCATTTTTCATGTATCAAAAAATCAACATATTTTTTCATTTTTAATGGCTGCAGGATATTCCACTCTGCCTTAACACACTTATTTTGTTTGGGTGCTTCCTTATCACTGAGCATTTGGGTCATGGGAGTCAATCTTAATTAACCTCCTGTTCCATTCTGTTTAATCATTCTCACTGTTTGATCTGCTTAAAAACCACTTTAAAAGCCTCTGGCTTTACGGATGACAGTTTATTTTCAAAACATTGCCCACACCTCACACCAGACACACTGCTGGCTGGCATGCGTTCCTGTGGGATGTGTGCTGCCCTCCTGGCTGAGGGGAGTGTTCAATAGAGCCACCCAGTCTGTGCCTGACGTGTGCTCGCCATGCTGCCTGGTTAACGTGGGCATGTCACCACTCTTCAGCATTTGCTGAAGGGGTGTCCAGGCTAAGTCACCAGGTAGTGGTCTTAATCTTGTTCCTATTCGCTTTTAATTATCAGCCTGAGGAGGATGCTTCAGGAAGACAGCACAGAGGTCAGACCGTGATCCAGGGGTTCAGGCCCTGATAAACATCACATTCTAGCTGACCCTGACAGTATGTGGATTACTGGGGCTTTTTAATTGATAGGTACCAATATTTCTTTTCCCTGAATCCAGGGAAAATGGCAGCACACACAACAGAAGGGTGTGGGAAGAGACTAATCTGCTGAACAGAAACACATTTAAGTAGGAAAGTGTAAAAACATTTGCATTCTAGAACTCTTTCCTCCCTCATTGTCTTTAAATATGCATCTTTAAAATGATGCCCTACAGGCTGATTTTACTAAGGTAAGTTTTGTGTAGTTAATGAAATATCACAAAGCGGTACGAGATTTCTCTGTGTACAGCAGAAGCCTTGAAAATGGTGCAAGGAAGGGTCACCTAAGGCGGACATTTTCTTAAGAGTCTGTTGATAGCAACATGGACGTAAACAGCTTCTGTCTTCACAAGCTCACTCTACCAACATTTTCAAGGTTTCCTCTATAAAAGTCTTCAGTTCATTAATTCATCTGACAAATATTCACTAAGCAGCTACAGTCCTCAGGAGGAAACACACTGGACCTTCGATGTAATCTGACAGAGAAGCATTTATTGCAGGATTGCGCTCGTCTTAGGTTCCACCTGCAGGATTGAATAAGCTCTAATGATTGGCTTCCAGCCAGGATCTGAATATGACAAGTAGAGGTGACTGGGAGTATCTAAGACCTGAATGGCCAAAAGAGGCAGCACAGGGCAGGGATTTTAGCTCGGGGGCTACTCATTAGCTTCAGAAAAAGTCTTTGGGTGGTAGAGGGGTGCTCTGCTAAACCAGCATCTCTCTCTGTCACATATAACCTGGATAGCATCCAGCCTGGTCCAATCCTCCGATTTAATCACCACAGGCCTCTAGGTCATGCCCTGCTGTCTCTTCCTCATGTACTCCTGCCCTCAAAGGTTATCCCACTCACAACAGAAATTTTCACACACAAAGATCATTTGGAGAGTTAGGAATACCTTTACAATGGTCACACAGCAGAAAATTAGCATCTATAAAGCATTTCTATAGATCTAATGTTATGTTCTAGGCACTTTCAGGCACTGTATAGCTTTTCTCTTCATACCAACTCTGTGAGGCACATGTCCTTATTCCCTCTTCAAAGAGAAAGGAGCTGAGGCTCAGAGCGGATGAGTATTTTGTCCAACGTCAAATGGCTGCTAAGAGGCAGGATGGGAGTTGGAACCCTGGGCAGTCCGACTTGGAAGCTCCTACCCACCCCTCCATCATTCTGCTCAATCAGCGGTGAATTTAGAATTATCCAACAACCAACAAACCAAAGTCCCCTGAAACTAACCAAAAGACGTTAGCAGATCAGTACATTTGGATTTTTTTTAGCCTAATTGTCTGATTTCTTTTGGGCACTAACTTGCAAATTCATGTTAAAGATTCTATATCTCTACATGATGCCAGAAGCTCTTGGAGCCATTTTATGTCTCATGTGCCTGTTAATGAACTCCTGTTAAGAATCGATGGCCCCCACCATCACAAATTCCCACGCTTTGAAGTCTATGACTATGCTGTAAAATTCTGCTCTGAGATGAAGTTTTCCACATAAAAATTAAGCCCTGGAATTTGATCTTTAGAAAACAAAACAGTACATTTTAAGTAAATTTGCTATGCTTAACGTCATGAATGAGGATTTTAAAAGAACACAAACTTTATGTTCCTGTAGACTCAAAACGTAGCAATAGTTTATTTGATATTTGTGGAGATTAGCCTATAGCAAGGAATAATTTACTAATTGCTTAAAAAATTGCAACTCAGAGAGGTTTTTATGTAGAAATGTGAATGCTCTGCATGTGCTCCAATCACAGGGCTTGCTACTCCACCATTTGGTAGAAACGTCAGCAAATTTAAAAATACACGACATGATGGAGCTAGCAAGCTGACAAGGTGGATTAAACACTTATTGAATACATAGTCTAAATTAAATAGCCTAAAAATAGCTTCCTAATATGCAACAATACTCCCTGTATTAACAGACTGTGGAGTTTATCTTACACATTATCTATGCCACTACAGTATTTTTTTCCTATAATGAGAAAAAAAGAATTACGTATTATTCTGCGTTTATGGTGGTATAGATTTTTATAATGGCTAAGATACTCCATCCTAAGTGGGTTATACACCTTTGAAAACTGCAGTTACTCTCAGGCCCCAGAAGGAAATGGAAGGCAGTATAAAGTTTTTATAGTGGCTAAATTCAGGGCCAGTTAGGCCTGAGTTTGGCTTCCAGTCCTGCCATCTGACTGTGTCAGCTTGAGCTAAGCCCCCTCTCCTCTGTAAAATGAAGCTAAGAATATCTATATCTTAGATGGTGGTCGGAGGACGAAATAAAACAACACATCCAACGCTTGTACTCCAAGTGTGGTTCAAGGACCAGCAGCATTAGCATCACCTGGCATCTGGTTAGAAATGCAGGATCTTAGATCCCGTGCCCGACCTACTGAAACCAGAACCTGCATTTAAACAAAATCCCCAGGTGATTCATCTGCATATCAACGTTTCTTCTGAAATTTTGGTCTAATCCAAACTCCTCATTTGGATTAAATTAGCAAACCTTGGGCTCTGAGAATCTGTGATTTGTGCACACCACACAGAGGAAATGAGAGTAGAATCCAGGTCTCCTGCTTTGGCTCCAAGCAACTGCTACTTAACAATAATTTTAAAGAATGGTACTCAGCATGCAGGTGTTAGTGTGTACATGTGTGTAAAATCATAATACTGTTCTCCTGGGCTAAGGGCAGGGTCCAGTACCACAGGGCAGGTGTTTCCTGCTGTCCTCCCACCTGTGCTGATGGGCGTTACTCATCCATCCACACCCTTTAGGAGAAGTAGTAGGGGCTGACGGTGTTGTCAGGGCTCATGAGAATGGTGAAGCTAATCAGCTTATGTTAACAGAGTCTCTGGTGTCAGAATACAATTGCTAGGGTATTTGGCATTTTTCATAAGAACTCCAGAAGTCCCTCAGGATTTCTGCTTACCATATGTTAAGAAAGAACTCCAATTTTGCCTTGGGGAAAAACTCAAGTGCCATGAGCAGACTCTTCTTAAAGACCAAGTTATGAAGATGCCATGGGTTGGCTCATCCCTGTAAACCTGGCCTGGCTCTCTCAACATCCTCCCCAGTCTCCCTGCTCCCTAAGAGAGCCAGACGCCAGGAAAGTAGAGTCCTGCCACTGGAGATTTCCAGAAATAGCATTCCACTTCTGTTGCATGTGTTCTGCTAGTGGTCAGCTCCTGGCTGATTTACTGGATTTTAATACTTAAAATATTCAACGTAGTTATTCATAAAAATATTTTACTTTGCTTTTTAGATATGTTACATTTCTCAATTTCACCCAAAAGCTAGGAGGCTGAATAACCTTCACAAGTCATCCTATTTCTGAGTAGACCATAAAAGATGAGGCTGAAGGTGTTTGTAACTCAGATCCTAGATACTACTATTCTAATTCCTAGTGCTTAACTCCTTAAAAACTTTAACTGCCCCTTGAAAGATAGAAACCCTACTTTCAACAGCCCTATGCTCCAGGCAAACATTATGCACTCTTGTATACATACAGTATGTGGCACACATATGTGGCATTCATATTTGGTGTGTGTTGTTGCTAAATTACTGAACGACACTGTGATTGTTATCCTTGAGGATTCTAAGACAATGGTCCCTTTGCGATCGCAAGCATTTCTTAAGACGATCTGAATGTGAAGGAGAGATGCATGCTATGGTCTCTGAAGCTCTTGTTATAAATTCTAGGATGTGTGCAGATAGTTTTGATACCTTTAGGCTCCTGGCTTTGGCAAAAGCATTAATTTCTTCAAATGTTGAGATAAAGTCACAGCACATTCCAGGGTTTTAGTTACTGTATTAGTGCATATACTAACAGCATATACTTTGGCCTAGAAAAATCATAGGTCAAAAATCCAAGTTAATCCCAAATCACATGAAATCTATATAACTATATTCCATTTTCATCTTTGGCACTTTAAGACTAGCTTAGCACAAATATGCTTTAAAAACAGGAATCACCGCTGTCTAGTATCAGATCACCTTTGAAAACATGAGGTCAATCCTCATTTATGTCAGTTCCAGAGCTGAGCACTTACCATGTGCCAGTCACTGTGAGGGAACAGAGGATACAAAGAAAGCCAGGACTGGTCCTTATCCATGACAATCTCTAGTTCATGTCCTAAGCAAGAGCTAGCAAAGTAGTGAGAACAGTATGACTCAGTGCAACACCCACCAGAGTGCTCAGCACGGAGCAGGTGAATGAATGAATGGGGGTCTGGTAGGAGCATACAGGAAGAGCGCTTAACTTAAATAATAATAGTAATAACAGCTACCACTTATATAGTACTTACTATGTGCCAGGCAGCATTCTATTTAAGTAAGCCATTTAATCCTTACAAGTAACCATATGAGATGAGTACAGATCTTCTTAAACTTATGATGGGGTTATGTCCCCATATACCCATCGTAAATTGAAAACATTGTAAGTTGAAAAAGAATTTAACATACCTACTCTACCAAAGATCATAGCTTAGCCTAGCCTACCTTAAATGAGCTCAGAACACGTACATTAACCTACAGTTGGGCAAAATCATCTAACACAAAGCCTATTTTATAATCAAGTGTTGAATAGCTCACGTAACTTATTGAATACTGTACTGAAAATGAAAACCAGAATGGTTGTATGGGTACAGGATGATTTATGGGTTGTTTACCCTCGTGATGGCGTGGCTGACTGGGAGCTGTGGCTCACTGTAGCTGCCCAGCATCATGAGAGAGTATTGTACTGCATATTGCTGGCTCAGAAATAGATCAAAAATCAAACTTCAAAGTACGGTTTCTACTGGATGCATATCGCTTTCGCACCATCCTAAAGTTGAAAAATCGTTAAGTCGAACCATGGTAAGTCGTGGACCATCTGTACTAGTTATCATCCCAGTCTCACAGATGAGAGAACCGAAGTACTGAGAGGTTATGTGACTTGCCCAACGTTACACAGCTAGTAAGTGGCAGTGCCAGGACTTGAACCAGGAAGTCACGCTCTAAAATCTCCTCCTAACCACTCATCAGGCTAACTCTAAAAGTGGCAGGTCCAAGGATGACCCCTGAGCCAAATCCTATTTTTAGAATGGCCTTGATCTACAAGTCCCATTTAAAAGATTCAAGGAATTACTTCTCTGAGACCAAGTCTCTTGGAAGGGCTGGCAGTGCAGAGACCATTTAACTCCACCATCCAAGAAGGAAGTCTTCACATCTCAGAGAAGACACTGTTGGAAGCAAACTTAATTGTACTTTTGGGCAATTTTCCTTTATGTTAAACCAAACCTGTCTTTTTTTAATCCCTTTCCTTTTCTTGAGCTCTGAAAAGATGAAGTGGCTGGTTCCATACTGATAGCATAAAAAGAGAAATGAAAATAAATTTAAGTATTTATTAAAAGGTCATTTTTAAACCCATTATGATGTCAGTCAGATTTCTTCATTTAAAATGAGGAATATTTATACATATGCGATGAAATCATCACATGGAAACAAAAAGAATTTACGTGCACACATGAGGCCCCTGCTTAACCAGAGGTAATGAAGATCAACTGGGCTTTATGAGGACATCTTACCACCATGAAACAGACAAAAAACCAAAATGGTTAGGAGAGCAGACACTCACTCGCTCAAAAAGCCTGAGAGTGCCTTCTACATGGATAAGGATAAATGTGGTCCTGTTTTGATTAAAAGTGACCTTATTCAAGTCTGTTATTCTCAACAATAAACACCCAAATTAGGAAAGCAAAAGAATACAGTAAAATAAAGTAGCAACAATAAAAATGTTTGGACTTTTCACAGGAAGAATGGTTTTCTGTCAGAAACTCACTTAATTTTGGTTATACAAATAAAACCGAATTTTTCAAAATTTAAAGGGCTAGAAATGGTAATATTGCAAATGTCTTTATAATTTTTTTTTCTGTAACATACCTTACAGAAAAACTTTCAAAAACTGTCTATTAACCATTTAATCCTCTGTGAGGCAGAAATCCTATTGGTCACACCTTCTCTTCTTGGTGATTTTTACCTCAAACAGATAAAAAAGCAAATGGAGAATCTTGATGGAATTTTAGAGAAACGGCTTATAAGTCTTAGGCTACAGATTCTCTCTGTAGTCATTACGCCTACAACATTGCAACATTAGCTCCTTTTGGTGCGATCTAATGCTGGTCAGGAGACCCAGTGCTAGTGCCATCTCTACTGCTACCTGAGAGTGACATACCACTGCTCAGTCCTCAGATGTCCTCTCACTTAATTTTTGGGACCAAACCCCAGTGTTCTGCACACTTCAATCTTTCAAGTCCCACCCTTAGGATTCTTAAAATATCTGCATTCCCCACTTGTACTACTGTTTACTTAATATCGATTTTTAATGGGACTTCAAATTATTTTTAGAAAATTTTAACCTCTCCTGAGCAACAATATCCATGAAATCATAGGTCTGATATGCTAGGGATTTTAAATAAAATACTATCTTTAGCTAAGTATATTATTAAAAAATCACATAATAAAATTAAATTTGAATACAATCTCTAATACCAATTATAAAATATAAAGAAAATTTTCTTACTGTTCACCCATTTTTTAAAAAGCTTGCTCTATAATGTAGTTTCAATCAATTATATAAGGAAAACATGATTTATCTACATATATGTTATGGTGTGTTTGAAATTGAACATACTTAAAATATATTATGGGAAATCCACTTCAAGAATAGTGGGGTAAGGAGCTCTATGGATCTGCTTCCCAGGAAAACAAATTTAACTGGTAAAAATTATTAAAAAATAACTATTTAAAGTCTATGAAAATTATACAAAAGGCATACAGAAAATTAAGAAATATTTAGGAGTAAGTTAAACCTAAAGCAAGAAGAAGGAGAGAAATAATAAAGATTAGAGAAGAAAATAAAGTAATCAACGAGAAAACAGAGAAAATCAACAAAACCAAAATTTGGTTCTTTGAAAAGATCAACAAAATTGACAAATCTTTAGTAGATTGACAAAGAAAAAAAGACTCAAATTACTAAAACAGGAATGAAAGAGACAACATCAGTACCTATCTTACTAAATATAAAAAGAATTATAACGGAATAATATAAACAACTGTATGCCAACAAATTAGATAACTTAGATAAAATGGAAAAGTTCCTGGAAAGGCACTAACTATCAAAACTTACTCAAGAAGAAATAGAAAATCTGAATAGACTTCTAACAAGTAAAGAGACTGAGTTAGTAATTTTATAACTTCCCACAAAGAAAGCCCAGGCCCAAAGGGCTTTATTGGTGAATTTTGCCAAACATTTTCACAGATTCTTCCAAAAAATAAAAAAGAACACTTCCCAGCTCATCCTATGAGGTTAATATTATCCCGATAACAAACTCAGACCTCACAAGAACAAAAAAATTACAGACCAATATCTCTTATTAAATTAGATGCAAAGATCCTCAACAACATACTAGCAAACTGAACTCAGTAATATATAAAAAGGCTCATGCATCATCGCCAACTGGGATTTATTCCAAAACTACAAGGTTGGTTTAACATCCAAAAATCCATTAAAGTAATACACCATATAAATAAAATATTCTTCTATTCAACATTTTAACATAGGTTTTAGCCAGGAAAATTAAGCAACAAAAAGAAATAAAAGGAACCAAGATTGAAAAGAAAGAAGTAAAGCTATCTCTATTCACAGATGACACAATCTGGTACATAGAAACTTCTAAAGAATCTACCAAAAAGTTACTAAAACTAATAAATAAATCCATTGAGACTGCAGGATATAAGTTCAACAGACAAAAGCCAAACCTATTTCTATTCACTAGCAATAAACACCTCAAAAGTGATATTCAAAAAACAATTTCATTTTCAACAGCATCAAAAAGAAGAAAATACTCAGGGATAAAGCTAACAAAAGAAGTGTAAAACTTACACCGTTTCAATTGCAAAACATCATTGAAAGAAATCAAGGAAGACCTAAATAAACAGACTATCCTCCACACTCATGGATTGGAAGACAATGGTACTAAGATGCCAGTAATTCACAAACTGATCTACAAATTTAACATAATCTCTATCAAAATCCCAGTTGGGTTTTTTTCAGAAATTGAGCAAGCTGATCCTAAAATTTATATAGAAATTCAAGGGACCTGGAATTGCCTAAAGAAGTAATCAACCAATGTGCTACTGGCATCAGGCTAAGTATTATCAATGAAATAGAATTGAGAGTCCAGAAATAAACCCTCACATTTACAGTCAGTTCATTTTTGACAAAACTGCCACGACCAATCACTGGAGAAGAAGAGTCTTTTCAACAAATGGTAATTGGAAACTGGATATCAACAGGCAGAAAAAATGAAGTTAGATATCTTCCTTATACCATATACAAAAATTAACTCAAAATCGATTATAGATCTAAATGTAAGAACTAAAACTATAAAACTCTTAGAAGAAAACATAGGAGTAAATTTTCGTGATCTTTAATTAGTCAAAGCCTTCTTAGTTACCCCACCAAAAGCCCAAGCAACAAAAGAAAAAGAGACATATTGGACTTTATTAAAATTAAAAACTTTTGTGGTTCGAAGGATGCCATCAAGGAAAAGTAAAAAGACAACCCACGGAATGAGAGAAAATTTTTACAAATCATATATCTGATAAGGGACTTATATCTAGAACATATAAAGAACGTTTACAACTCATTAATAAAAAGACAACCCAATTAAAAAATGGGCAAAGGATCTGAATAGATAGTTCTCCAAAGAAGATATACAAGTGGCCAACAAGCATATGAAAAGATGCTCAGCATTATTAGACATCAGGGAAATGCAAATCAACACCACAATGAGATTCTACTTTATACCCACTAGGATGGCTATCAAAAGACTGATAATAACAAGTGTTGGTAAGAACATGGAGAAATGGAACCCTCATACATTGTTGATGGGAATGTGAAATGGTGCAGCTGCTGTGGAAAACTGTCTGGCAGTTCCTCACAAAGTTAAACATACCACTACTATACGACCCAGCAATTCCACTCTAGGTGTATACCCAAGAGAAATGAAAACATATGTTCACACAAAAACTTGTACACAAATGTTCACAGCAGTAATATTCATAATAGCCAAAAAGTGGAAACAATTCAAATGTCCATCAACAGGTGAATGGATAAACAAAATGTGGCATATCCACAGAATGGATAAAAGTCATAAAAAGAAATGAAGTACTGATCCATGCTATCACGTGGATAAACCTTGAAAACATCATGCTAAGTAAAAGAAGCCTGTCATGAAAGACACATATTATATGACTCCATTTATATGAAACGTCCAAAATAAGCAAATCTATAGAGACAAAAGTGGATTAGTATTTGTCTAGAGCTGGGAGTGTGGGAGAAAATGAGGATGACTGTTAATGGGTATGAGGTTTCTTTGTGGAGTGACAAAAATGTTCTAAATTTAGATTGTGGTGATGGTTGCACAACTATGAATATACTAAAAACTACTGAATTGTACACTTTAAATGGGAGGAATTGTATGTCATGTGAATTATATATCAATAAAGCTGGTATAATAAAAAACTATGAAATGAAATTGTTTTATGATATTAATAATTAATAGTTGCTTTTACTGATCTTTATAATTTTTGTCTTTCCACCCTTAATAATCAACGGATTTGTTTTTCGTAATATTTATGTTTTGTACCACCATTTGTAAGCACCCGTCTAGGTATGGATAATCTTTATTCTCAATAAATATAAAATTAGCCTGAATATAATTATCAATATATTTTTCCTCTTTAACATTAAATTTTGAAAAGCCAGAAATATCTATCAGAATAATGAAACATAGAGACTTGGGCAAGACTACATTGAGATAAATTTGCAGAGTGATTATAACTTTTTAATCTCACCACTAGTATTACCACATTAGAGTTCCCTGGTTAACCAGTGGTCCATAATGCGTATAAATTAGAATAAGGACAAGTTGAACCTATAGTGGTCAGAATCACGTTGATGGGTGGCAGTGTTAGCTGAGTGGCAGACCCACAGAGGGCCTGAGCCAGGAGCCGTCTCCTCTAAGCTCCGCTCCCACCAGGCGAGCTCATGCGCACACACTCCTGCTGCACTCACAGTGCTGTTCCTCACAGCACTGCTTCGGAGACACAGATTCTCTCCAGGATGCTGACACATGCTGTATGTAAGCTGTAGTTCCAGGTGTGCACATATGAATGTACGCACTTGCTAAATGAGGATGGTAATGGAAAATCAGGATATAAGAAAGTTCAAGAGGAAAAGAAAAATTTAAAAAGGCTGCCCAGTGCTCTCAATCCCATACTCCTCAGCACTCCCTCCTCCATTCCTAAACCACAGGTCAGACACCTAGGCGCAGGCTAGGCTTCCCTGCTACAAATGATCACAGAACATCTCCTGTGTAACCATCACTGTGCAAAGCACTCTGAGAAAAGAAGAGAAATCCACACCGAGGTCAGCTCATAAAAGCCTCACAATTTTGCTGAGGAAACAAGACCGGGCCAAAAAAAAAAAAAAAGCAATTAGAAAAATTTTAAATAATATTATTATTTTGCAAATGCTCTTCATAAATTTAAAAATGCTTCTACAGGTAGAGGCAATCAAATTTTAAAATGTGAGAGTCAGATAATAAATTCATAAGAAATTACTAGAACCTGAATCGCTTCACCATGTTTTGGGTTTCTTCCACACTCCAACTGGGAACCAGGACTTCTAGAAGAAACTACAAACTCCTTCTAAAACATTTGCAGATTGTAAATTTTATTTTTTCATGCCTCTGCTTCTCATCTCAGATTTCCAAGAGTTAAAGGCAACATTAAAAACTAAATGAATTACAAGATTCATTATGCTGCTTTGGAAAAAATCATACCTACATTCTTTGTGCATGATATTTCCTTAAAAGAGTTAAAATCCTGGTTGACAACAAAGCGCCAAGCCTACTAAGTTTATAAATAATAATATTTCCTATACTCTCTACACCAAATAATATTCATTCTTTGGCCTACAGCAGATCTTTCCATACGGCTCTGTAAGACAGACAGGTCTATATTTCCCTAATCATGATGTTACCCTTTTCTTGGCCTTCAGAGAGAAGAGATGCTGTGCATTGTTATTCAAGCCATGGGTCACAATCCATTAGGGCAGTCAGTGCAATAGAATGCAACCAGCATTTGAAGAAAGAGTAGAACAGAAAATATCAGAGTATAAATAGTAAGGATAAGCACTGTGAGAAGGTTTGTTTGGGCTCTGCATGTATGTGTCTGTGTTTGCACTGGGTTGTGATATAAGATGTATTTCTCAATGTAGGTCAGGTTTAAAAAAGTTTGAAAGGCACTGGTTGAAAAAGTACTTGACTATTCAAATATTTCATTTTTCCCCATTTAACAAGGTAAATCATCTTCTTCCATAAAACTCCATCCTTCATTGGGAACATACTAGCAATACACTAAAATGAAGGACTAATGAAGGTCCTTTTAAAGTTTGTGGTTGCAATTCAGAAGACTAACACACGCACACCAGGGTGGTGTCCTTCCAGTTGGAGGTCTCGGGCTGGAACCCGATCCGCTACCTGTGAATTGTATGACTCTGGATTAGTCACATAACCTTCCTTAGCCCCAGTTTCTTCTTCATCACCCCTAAATGCCCTATTTAATCATAAAGATAAAATGAAACAATATGTGTGTAAGTGGCATACAATTAAAAAGCATGTATTATTGGCCACATTTACAAGTAACAGCTGAATTCTATATTGCCTCCATTGCTCACAATCCTTGAATCCAACTCTGCATATATTCTTTAGAGCAGCGGTTTGCAAGTGGCTGCAGATTTTATCACCTGGATATTTTACAAATACCAATGCGTAGGCCTCATCTCAGACTGGCTAAATCAGGAGTCTCAGAGGTAGGCTTAGGCATCTTAAAGCTCCCCAGGTGAGTTTAGTGTGTAGCCAGGGTTAAAAATCAATGTCCTACACTGGATCACTGCACAGAATTTATTTTTAAATTCTGTCTGCTGTCTTCCTCTCTCTATATATAGACAGACAGGTGCGTGTACACACACATGTCTTTTTGGAGTACATTCCTTCATATTGAGGCTGACTTCAGGAAGAAACAAAAAACTAAGGCTGATTTACTTAACCTCTTCCTTCCTATTCTAATTACCCTGTGATATTAAATGTGAAACTCAAAATCTTTGACACCAAAACAGATTGTATAATAAAAGTCTTTAAGTTAGACAAATTATTACTTTGGATATTCTCTAGGAAATCCTCAAAGAGGTTTTATTTACATGGCATTATTTTAAAATTGTTGAGAGAGAGAAGTGGAATTCTACAGTGACCAAACAGAGCACAAGATCTGAATTTTGTTTTTCTTCTTCTGAATATTTTGACTGCTTAAAGACAGTAAGAAACATCTGAAAACAAAAGCACCAAGAATTCCAGTCAGAAGACAGGTACCAGCCTGAAGGCCACTAACTCACTCTGTTCTGCCGCTTCTTTTCCATTTGATTATAATGAGATCTCTGGATTAAAAATAATAAGTTCGTCTTTGAGACTAATTTTAAATGTAAGATGCTTTATAAATTAAAAAACCCAAAGTCAGAGTCAATCTCCAGTGCAAGTGATCAGCAAGTACTCACTGAGCTTTTAATGTGTTTGCTGGTCTAGTGGATACAGGAAGGACAAGTCACGAAGTAGGATCTCTTTGGGTCTAGAGGCTAATCGTGTACCTCAAACAAGACAGGGCCTGGTTGGCCAGAACTCCAAGACAGGTTAAATTGTTTGTAGGGATCA
Source organism: Equus asinus (assembly GCF_041296235.1). NCBI lineage: Eukaryota > Metazoa > Chordata > Mammalia > Perissodactyla > Equidae > Equus > Equus asinus. The sequence goes on along the minus strand of NC_091796.1, from coordinate 57,362,229 downwards.
TAAACGTCGTAGATTTTAAGAAGAAAAGAAATCAGTGAGGACTGTGGCAGAGGTGGCCTTTGGGAAGGATGGATGCTCCAGGGACATGTAAATTCTGAATACGCAACTCAGAACATACAAGAAGTGGCATGCCCCAGACATGCGATGTTTCAGATTCCGGGTCATTTTGATTTCCTGCTACACGGGAGGGGCTTTCAACACACGACCACACGCACACCCTCTCACTTTCTCAGTACCTTCCTGGTGTCTTTCCCTATTTGCTTTATGTTTTATTGTTGTAGGAAAGGCCAGCACCTCAAGCAGTTAGGTATTTTCTCCTCTGTCTTCCACTCCTTTTGCTTATTTACTCCCCTCCACCACACCTTCACCCCATTTACTTCACCCAGACTTTCCTTAATTCTCAAGGCACTTTCCCTTTTCTCCTAAACCCCTCTTCTTCCTTCTCTGTTTCTTCTCTCCCTTTTGACTTTTTGTTTCTTTCTACCTTCACTATGTGAATTCTGCAATCTAAGTCTAGTTATGTTTGTGGCAACCCTGGATGTAATGACACTACCGGGGGGAAAGACAGACCAAGGTGAGGCTAGAAGCAGCTGCAAAAGTCTGGGTAACAGAACTATGGGTTCTGTTAGAGACAGAGCCAGAGACAACCATCATCCCTCTGCCAGCTACCTTGACTCAACTCTTTCTCGACTCTGGAGTACGTGCAAGAGGGCACGGCTGTAGTGCCACAGTCCATCCCCAAGAAAAACATCAAAGCAAGCTAGGCTGTCAGAAAAGCCGATGAGAATAACACCAGAAACTTTGATTAAAAGATAAGAAATATGGCTTATGCAAACTCTCTCTCGGTCTCCACCAAGGATTTACAAACAAAAACAAACACCTTAAGTCTTGTTGGATGAAGCTGAGCTGTCGCGGGGTGGGGCAGGGGGTGGTTCTTTTCTACATCTCAGGAGCCACCACACACACATGGACAAAAATCCAAGCAGAGGAGGGCAGCCTGCAGTGGCATCAAACTGTTGTTTCACTGCCTTTCTCCTACCACAGATTATTTAAACAGATTAAAAGATTCTGGAGGCAGGAACTAAAAACAAAAGAAAAAAGATGACAGGTGATGATTTAGCTGAGCTTCCTGAGTGCACAAACAGCTGAACGAGGACACCATAAACCACAAAATCGATGTTGCTGGACTCTAGGATTAGGGAAGCATTACTTCTAAAATAGGGTCCAGATAGTTCCAAGAAACCAGTGGTGATCATATATATTTTTTTTGGTGAAGAGATTGTGCTGATAGCACAACAACAAATCAGTCCTAGAGGCAGTAGGTCTAAAAAATGTTTTCCAAAATTGAAGCTGCTTATGGAAAATACCACGTGAGTCTGCTGCAAACCAAACCATGGGCAGAAATATGTGCCTTTTTTTCCTTCATGTGGTGAGGTAACAACCAGATATGTTATACTTTTCTTAAAAAATTCTAAGAAAAGGGAAGAAACCTAAATCTTAAAAATAATGCATCATTTTGACAATATATTTGAAAATATATTCCTTATTGGAGGCCTATTTGTGAATCTATTTTTAATATTCTACTTGAAAAATAAAAGATAATAATCCAAACATTTTCAGGAAATGGAGAAATCAATATATAGACTTGTTTCTCAGGCCTCCAAAAATTACTTTATCTATAAAATACCTGTGTAAAAATGTATAGCTCCAACTGGTTCATTCAGAGTAGAGAAGCCCAAAATGATATTGAAAAGGGGAAGAAAAAGAAAGCACCTGCCAGGGGTGCAAGAGAAGGCACAGGTGCATCCCCAAACACAGTGACACCACCTCTAGTGTAAATGTCAATCAAGACTGAGTCTATCTTTTCACAGCATTTCCAAAAAGCTTCTCAAAATTTCACTGGGCTGAAAGGAAAGGAAATTATTCTTATAAGAGTATTATTTCACAGACAAATCATGTCAGACCATATTCTCCTCAGGAACCTAGAAAATGATGCAACCCTTATAAAAAAGCTTTCTGGATTCCATATGTGAGGTGTTCCGTGAGCCTAAAACAAAGAAATTATTGGTAACTTAAAGGACAGCCATCCAATTTACATGAAAGAGATCCAAGATCAGCTATTATTATTTACACTTACTTTAGGATTAAATTTTTTTTTTTTAAAGATTTTATTTTTCCTTTTTCTCCCCAAAGCCCCCCAGTACATAGTTGTATATTCTTCGTTGTGGGTCCTTCTAGTTGTGGCATGTGGGACGCTGCCTCAGCGTGGTTTGATGAGCAGTGCCATGTCCGCGCCCAGGATTCGAACCAACGATACACTGGGCCGCCTGCAGCAGAGCGCGCAAACTTAACCACTCGGCCACGGGGCCAGCCCCCAGGATTAAATTTTTAAGGTTGAAAATAATCCTGTTTTTTGTAAACACTGCAAAGCTAAAGAAATAGACAAAGGATTCGACATGAGTAAACAGGATCATGAAGGAGTAAAGGCCTGATCGTAAACAACAGTTCTTAAATACCGGAGAAAAATAATCCCACTCTGTACCTGGCCAGGGCATTGGCCCTAGAAAGGATCCAAGAACCTACAAATCTGTACAAAGATCCAGCTATCCAAGAGAGAGGTTACTCTGCAAAACCTACTATCACAGGTCTACTAGAGATGGGAAAGAGGTCTTGTAAGTATAGGGAAAAGTAACTGGAATTGTCTACCCTTCTGTGTCTTGAAATGTCATCCCATTAAACTAAGCATGGACCCAGGAATTAGCAGGTCCTCAATTTATCCCTGAAAGTGGGCTTAGGGTGAACACGGGTTTTCTATGAAGGATGCTGAATGGTTGGCTGTTCTCAATAAAGGCCAGGACAGTGTGTTTCTCATATTTCCTGCATCTAGCACAGTGCTTGCTACCTGGTAAGCATTCAATAAATATTTGCAAAATATATGACCATGAGACTACCTAACACAGATAGAATTCTAAAGCGTGATGCCTAGGGCAGTGTTTCTCAAATGTGGTTCCTCAACCAGCAGCATTAGCATGACCTGGGAATGTGTTAGAAATGCACATTTTCAGGCCCATTTCATATCTACTGAATCAGAAACTCTGGGTCTGGGGCCAAAAATCTGTGTTTCATGGAGTCCTCCAGGAGATTCTAACACACACTAGAGTTTGAGAACTGCTGGCTTGGGAAGTGGTGGCATTTCAAGAGTGAAAATCTCCAAGAAGAAAATGAATATACACATAATGTTTTGATATTTTCAACTTCCTGGGCAATCTGAATTCTCTAGATCTTTCATTCCCATGACTCTGGACTTGCAATCCCTTTTGTCTTTTTGAGTGGATGTAGTGTAATGTTACAGGGACACATTCACAAATAGGTCCACTCTAAATTTTTAGGCATCCAGACTGTTTCAAGATTGACTTACTGAAAGTTAAATCCTTGAAGATTTCAGCGTGCATTTGTGAGTGCACACAAGTGTGTATGAGTATGCAGGTGTATTGTAAATTAATATAGAATCAGAAAGTGTACAGTATCTTCAACTCACCCATTCAGAAAAAACTGTATGACAGGAAACAATTTCCTGAAAGGGACCTTGTAAAATCACAATCTTGTCAAGTGCTCTGATTTCTGATGAGAACAAAAAGAAACCAACGCTGTTTGAGAACAGAGCCTTGGGGAAGCCTTTGTTAACACAAGACAGCCTTCCCCTATTTTGCCAACTAGGGTCTCTTTCTGATGTAGTAGTTGTAGCTATTTTGTTTTTAGAAATCTACTATTTTAAATTAATATTGTGACTGAATCAATTGCTTCTCTCTTTAACATCTCTCATTTCTGCTCATTTCACATGAAGGTCTAATTTCTTCAAGAATTCCACTGACAATGATAAATATGTAGACCATTCTGTATTTTGAATTTCCTCCTTAATTTCTATTTTGACTCATTAAATTTCATCTGCAATGGAGAATCTAGAACCTCTAGCCATATTAATTAAAATGATTATTTAAAAAAAAAGAATATGAGTCAAAATAACTTAATGATCAAAAGAAAACCCTACTTCTGATCACATTGTGCCCTCCCCCTACTGTTCCCCTGCATGTTACTTTGGCTGAGGGAATTAAGTTCCTCTTGATATCATTTCAAAACCAACATGAATGTCACAGAAAAGCTAAGGTTAGGAAGGCATTTAGATGCTAGAGGAGGTAATGATAAATAATGCATGGGGAGAAAAAAGTAGCTTTCTACTTTTAATTCTCCTACTTGTATTTTATAAAGCAACTGGCCAGTTCATCTCTAGTAGTTACTCTACTACATTTCATAACGTTTTCATGAAACTGTGTCTTTTACATAGTTTTTTCTTTATTTTGAGGAAGATTAGCCCTGAGCTAACTACTGACAATCCTCCTCTTTTTGCTGAGGAAGACTGGCCCTGAGCTAACATACATGCCCATCTTCCTCCACTTTATATGCAGGACACCTACCACAGCATGGCTTTTTGCCAAGCGGTGCCATGTCTGCACCCGGGATCTGAACTAGCAAACCCCGGGCCTCCGAGAAGCGGAACGTGCAAACTTAACTGCTGCGCCACCGGGCCAGCCCCTACACGGTTTTTCATTCTGTTATATCTGAAGGATACAGAAAGCAACCACCTATTTAAGCCCTAGCAGGTAAATCTGACAAACTCCCTGCCCTGGCTTCCACGTCAGGCAGACAAATGGATAATGTGCGACTGAGAACTTTTTGAGAAAGTAAACTTTTTCTTATCTGATGTCATACTGCAAACTTCCTAGTTGAAATCTATAGCTTTAAGAACACTGAAATGAAACATAAAAGCATTTTCTCTATGTTCTAGGTTTGAAAATAATTCTCCTTAGCTGATGTTCTTACTTCCTCTCCTTACTTTGCATTGTCTGTTTCACCTGAGCTCAAGTGATCTTCTTTTTTTTTAATAATAATAGCGGTCAAAGCCACAAGAAATGAGATACTACTTAATATCTAGGTAGGGAAGGAGAGAGAAGCGGAGAGAGAGGAGGGGAAGAGACTGTACGTACGGGTGTGTATTTCAGGGCTCTGAGGCTTCCCCTACAATGAGACAACCGCTATCATAAAATCTGACTTCATTTGGCCTATAAGAGAAAAAAGACAAAATGCTACCTGTGACTCAGAGCCCTTCTCAGTTTCTATTCTTTACAAGGTACTTTTTTCAGCTCCCAGATTACAGTAATTTTTGCCTTAAGGAGTTTACCACACTTTCAACTTTCATTCACTTCAATTCATCAGTTATTCAGGTATTAGCTAGCTTGTGCATTACAAAATATTTTTGATCAGCTTCTTTAAGGGAAGAAGCAGGGGAAATCTGAGGGTTTGGTGGACAAATTCATTTAGGAGGAAGTAAATTTGTAGGTATTAGTTAATTTACAGTTCCCCATTTGATTTGTCCCCCTGACTTGGTATAAATTTGAGATATTTTTCTTCCAACATAGGGCTTATTATTATTACCGGGAATCTGCAATCTCCATATAACTTAACACCAGTCTATGTTAAGTAACAGATATTTTGGTTGATGTAGCAATTGTGCTTGCATTTGGAGAGAGTGTGGGAGAGCAGTTGTCTGCATCAGTAAAATTCATCACTAAAATTAAATGTTTTAATTTTCCTAATAGGCTTCAAAGGAGGAGGGAAATCAAATGTGCTTTTGAAAGATAATCGCCTGGAAGAGGAAGTCTGTATACAGACTTAATCAAATCTGGGGCAGAAGTTATGTTGCCAAAATTACTAATCATCAAAATGACCCTTTGTGCTCATTAGTGCATTACTAAGTGTGGATACCCTTCACCTGGAGCAAGCTGCTAATCCCCATAGTCAGGCATAATCTGTTTCTTTTCTCCTTTCTTTACCTCGACATTAAAGGCTTAGAAAAGACCCTTTTTAAAAACAACACCCAGAAGGCACTGTTATTTACCACCAAAGATAATAAATTAATGCAGCTTACAGCATTTATGCCAAAATAAAGAGAGCTGGTAACAGATTTGTTCCTGATGCATTAGAAATGAGCCCGCGTGACAAACTCCTGTTCTCTCTCCAGTGAAGCTGATGTATTGACTAGACAGGTAGATATTAGGTACTCAGGCTGTCTGGGTGCTATGGAAATCACGTCGAGAGCATTTGACCATCAGCAATGGGGCCAGACAAGCATGAGGCTCATTCTTATTCCAGCCAGGAAAGGGCCCTTGTTTGCATTGGCCTTTTCACTGAAAGGCTGCCATATTTGTCAGCTCAGACATGTTAAGATAGGCTCTGTCCTCATTATCTAATATTTCACCAGGCAGTAAAACCAAAGGATAAGGACAACCTAAGTGCCCATGTGGGCAGGAAAGCTTGAGTGCCGTCAGGCCCAGCACAAAGCCTGAAGCCTGGACAAGAGGAAGTCTACAGCAGAAGTTAATCACTTCATTTCAAAGGAAAGCTCTGAGGGATTTCAACAAACAATTATGATTTATCCTGGTTATATAATGAATCAGGAGACAGATGCTAAGGCATTTACTGCAGTATTATCCTCAGACATGTTCTTTATTTTCTTCCCCACTACATACTCTTAACTTAAATTTAATATAAATTAAACAGAATTAAAAGAAGTGGAGATATGCAACCATTGGTCTAGTGTTATTGAAGAATGGGTATGAGGAGAGATCACTTCTGCAGCCATTCCTCCACCTAGCTACCCAATGATCCATCCATTTATTAAAGCTTCATGAGTACCAGGCACAGTGCTAGTCACTGATGAGAACAAAATGGATAAGTTCCTGTTCTCAGAGAAGCCTGGACTTGCTGGGGGTGGGGGAGGGAATAAACTGATAGTTACAAACCAGTTGGCAAGGACTGTAACACAGATATTACAACCCACAACAGAAAAGGATATGAAGTACCTAGCCAGTGGGAGGAAGAGAGAGCTGGGAGAAGGCTTCCTGGTGGAGGTTAAAGGATAAGTAACAATTAGCTAGATGAAAGAGGGAGGGGGGAAGGAGACAGGATTCCAAAGGAGAGAGACTACCATGAAACAAAGGCTTAGAGACGACAAAGAGCATGGTGTGTCTGGGGCAACCCTAAGCAATGTGATGTGGCCAGAGCATTATGACAAAGAAGGTAAAGGAGGTGGATACAGATTCCAGATCCTGGGGATAGGGGGAGCTACTGAAGAGTGTGGGGTTATATGATTCAATATCAACCGAGCTCTGTGGAAAATGGGCTCTTTGGGAAATGGATCAGAGGAGGACAGGGAGATAGGTTAACAACCTCTTCAAGGGAGGAGGCGATGAAGCCGTGAGCCATGGGCACAGCAGGTAGAGTAGCAGGTCATGGAAATACACAGGAAGAACAATGATAGGACTCAGGGGGAAAGGAAGAAGCAAGTGTCAAAAAGGACTCCCAGTTGTCAAAGAATGGCATAAAGTGGCTACAAGTTCAATTCTCTTCACTCTGAGCGTAACATTTATTGAGGCAAATAACACACCGGAATTGTGGAACTCAGAGGAGTCCCCAAAGAAAGCCAAAGGCAAAGTCAGAAAACAATGACAAAACTATGCCAGCAAGGCTACGAGGTAGCAGTACCCTGCCTCAGGGTGTGATCTGTTCGAGGACTTCTGTGACAGCAGAGATAGTACCCACAACAACGACTCAAGCAGTCCTTGGCACATGGTGCACACTCCAAAACTATTTATTAAGTGAATAAATAAATGAAAATCACACCAATGTTCAAGCCATCTGGCCTCTTACTCTGTGTATCTTGGGGAAAATAATAATGTCTCTTAAAATCTAGTTTCTCAGTTGAAAGTAGTTATAAAAATGTCCCCCTAAATATCTTAAGGGCCAAACTACTGTCTTTCTTTTGGGAACTCTAATAAAATTTACTATTTTTGCAACTTCTTTAGGTTCCCAATCCTATGTTTTCTAGAACTACTAACTAGATTCTAAGCATCTGAAAGGTGGTGCCTGGGCCACATCCTTCCCAGAAGGCTCAGCAACAAAAGGCATTCACCAAACACATGAAGATCAGGAGACCAGTTCCAGCTCTGCCCTTAGGAGCTGGGCAGGTATCTTTAAGTCAGTTGGCCATACTTTCTGCACCTCACGCTGTCATCTGCAAACGTAGGCAAATATTTCCTCTACCTATTTCATAAAGCTGTTTTAGAAAAAAATAAGATAGTACAAAAGTAACACTTTGAAACCTTAAATTATATATATTTATATGATTTAATGATAATATTACAAAAGCAACTAGTTTGTGAATAGCAACTGATCTACTCTGGTTAGTGAATAAACCTTAAAATAAGAGCTTTAACTCACAGTCTTATAGTTTAGGTAAAGTAATCTAAAAGAACAATATGAATAAGCGAGCTTTTGCCCAGGAATATGTAGCAAGGTCTGATTTAGATGAGTGTTGAGATGAAGTGAGGCTATGTGGGGGGTGGGCCATCCAAGGGCAGAGCCCAGCAGCAAGCATGGTGAAGACACGGGCTCAGGCTGGACAGAACGCCCACTCAGGGCTCAGCATGGGGCCCAGCACAGAACTGATAGGGACACATATTCATTACTTCTCCTTCTCTCTCCAACAGCCTCTTGCCCTTTAGGCAACTCGAAGGTTAAGCGAACTGACAGTTGCTGAGTGCTTCTGTGCCACAGACTGTGCTAACCACTTTACATTCTTTTGTTTTTCTTCCCTCACTTCTGGCAGGAATCACTATGTCCAGTTGTACAGAGGAAGATATTGAGGTTGAGCAGGATATTGTTACTTGACTAAAGATGCATGGCTAGCAAGTGACAGTAACTCCAACCCTCAAAGGCCATGCTCAGGGGCCGGCCTGGTGGCGCAGCGGTTAAGTGCGCACGTTCCGCTTCTCAGTGGCCCAGGGTTTGCCAGTTCGGATCCTGGGTGCGGACATGGCACCGCTTGGCAAAAAGCCATGCTGTGGTAGACGTCACATGCGTAAAGTAGAGGAAGATGGACACGGATGTTAGCTCACAGCCAGTCTTCCTCAGCAAAAAGAGAAGGATTGGCAGTAGTTAGCTCAGGGCTAATCTTCCTCAAAAAAAAAAAAAGAAAGAAAGAAAAAGCCATCCTCATTTCAGTGTGGAATAAATCATGGAAAGATACATGCATCTTTTAAAAAGCTCTAGGGGCTGGCCCTGTGGCTGAGTGGTTAAGTTCACATGTTCCGCTTCGGTGGCCCGGGGTTTTGCCAGTTCGGATCCTGGGCACAGACATGGCAGTGCTCGTCAGGCCACCTTGAGGTAGTGTCCCACATGCCACAACTAGAAGGACCCACAACTAAAATATACAACTATGTACTGGGGGAATTTGGGGAGAAAAACCCAAACAAAAAAAGAAGATTGGCAACAGTTAGCTCACGTGCCAATCTTTAAAAAAATAATAAAAATAAATAAAAAGCTCTAAACTGTCAAATGCTGTAGTGTGCCCTCCGCTAACCCTCCGCCACACACACATGTGCACGTATACACATGTGTGCACAAGTACACAGTCCTGGTAAGCACAGCAGCCGAGCTCAGAAATGTCCAGATGCCAGCAGTGCAGTGAATCCTCAGCCCCTGCCTGCTCACCCACCCACCAAGATGGGTTTGCAATTTATATTTTTAACCACTGGGTAAGGGGTGAGAGCCAATAGAAACCACAGAACTAAAATTACCAGGTTCACATTCTGGACAAACTAGAAAAGGAGGAATAAAAAATGAAGGGTAGACAAAACAGAAGCTAATGCTAAGATGCAGTTTTATAGCTGTATGATCTCTCGTTTCTTTTTATAACTGCATGAGTCCCTTTTTCAAGTTCCCAAAGATAAGGCTCCAAAGAATTTAGAGGAGTCTATCCAGAGAAGAGAGAATGCAAGCAGCTCAGCTGTTTGAAATACGCTACACTGTCTCCAGACAGTTTACTAGGGAGAGGAAAAGGAGAGACAAGCCTCTGTAAAAACTGCATTACAAGAAAAACAAACCAGCAGAAATGTATTATACAGAGCACAAATCCAGGTATCAACCAACTGGCATCCCTGTAATTATCCAATTTCAGAACTAAAAGTTGTATGTGTCTGAGTTTTTAAAAAGGTGAGCTTGTAATAATTAAGTGATGCTGCTTTTCTCTTTGCCAAGAGTTTCCTTAAAAATAGAGCTATAGTTCAAAGACATTTTTATGGTTTCATAAACCAGGAAAATACAAAATCCTTAGTGACCATTATTAGGTCCAGAGGCCTGCCTCTGGATGAGGCCATGATCCAGTCAACCAGGAGAGGAGGTACTGGTGGTCAGTCCCAGGAGAAATTCAGGGATGGGGACAGTCACCCTGTGCCTCTGTTAGCACCTACACCAGTGGTAATCATCCTCAGGGTCCAGAAAAGTCCTCCCAACAGGCAAGGTGATGCTCTTATTGTCATTTAAGCTTATTACAAGAATATCCTTGTTAGCAGCAGCCAACAGTCACAGAGCACCATCTTACATTGTGTGGGGATGCTGGGGAACCAAGCAGATTGAGACACAGTCCCTGAGCTAGAGGGACTCATATCTGCAGGCATGGAGAGCCCAGTGAGTGGTTCTAACAGAAAAGCTAGGTGACTGGAGATGACTGTCGAGACTGGGGAAGGTGCAGAAGCTTGCAGGAGACTGAGCAAAGGAGCTAAGGCGGGGATGCACACAGCTGTGCCCAGAGCCAGGCTGACTTTCTGAAGCAGCAGGGAGCTCAGGGCATGTGATCCAGTATGGAGAACTTCGGGGCCAGGAGTTGGAACTCTATCCTATCAGTAGTGAAAAGATGTTGAAGGTTTTGGAGCAGAGGCTAGAGCATATGCAGCAGAGGCTAGAAAAAGCAGACTGGTCAGGAAGCCCCTGAAGTTATCTCAAGGAGGGGTGTCAGCAGAAATGAGAAATTTATAAGGAAGGACTGTGAGGAAAGCATAGCATTAATAATTTAGGATTCATTTATGGCTAACAAATGGTGAACTAGGAGAAGAGAAAGGAAGGAAAGGGAGAGCTATGAGAGGCCTTAAGAAGGAAGACTTGATGGGACCTTGTAGCTCATGGTAGCCAGCATTAGCTCTGCTGAGAAGGGACATGGAAATGTGAGAAAAGTCTAACCTCTTGCCAAGTGCATATGGCCCTCAGCTGACGTATGGACAGACTGCATTCCAAAAGCTCACTAAAAAAGTCATCTTTGGAATTTGGAACTAATTTTTCTATAGAAAAAAATATATCACAAATGGTGGGGTAGTATCTAGGACACCTCACAAGGTATAAGTGAAATATACGCCATAGGCAAAGGTGGCATTTCGGCTCTATTATATATAGATTTGGTGGATTTGGGAAGGCAAATCCAACGTTATCATGTCTCCACCAGTTTAAACCTCAAATTCAGGATGATCCCAGAAACACCTGAGCTATATGGGCACCTCCCAGCCATAGGAGTCACCAGCCAAGAGAATGCCCTTTAGCTACCACATGGAGACAAGCAATTCTCTTCCTTTCAGCCATGCTAGTCATCCATGAAGGAAGAGGCTCCCCAGCTTGAGGTAAGTTGGAGAGCTTCAGGCTCAGTGAGTAAGGAAGAAGTGATTTCCTACTAAAAGGAACTGGCCTACTTAAATGCTTTACATATACAATCAGATAACTATACATAAAAAATCAAATGACCACAACCTGACAATTACTTCTTTTGTGAGTATTTTCTGGATTTTTCTCACATTCATAAATCACCAATATCATCTGAAACAGATAGCATTATGTTACCAACTTATAGCAACTTGTGGTCCTCTGTGATCCCTGACTCAAAAAAGACTTAAACATCTTTTAAACTGGTCACTGTATTTTCATGGATTCTATTTTGATCTCTTGTATTTATCATCACTGAGTTTCAGCTTGTTTTTCATACCATCAAAAAACAAAAGTTGCTCCAAGCTAAATACATTTATTATTATTGTTATTATTATTATTATTACAATATAGTTAATAAGTCAGCATCAGCATCTTATTCAGCTGCTTTCATGATCCACAAACACTATGTGTCACTGTCTCTTCTCCCAAGGGGAGACCGTGCCCTCTTCCTCTGAAAGTTAATACTTCTATGTGTTTCTCTTTCCTATATATTCCCTCTAGCTTATTCTCTGGCATCTAGCACCACACTCAGCAAACACTACTTGGAGGAGGACAGTGAAGAAGATGGTGGTGGTGGTGATGACGACGATGAAGATAAAGATGATGATATGCTGGTCTGGCAGGTCACAAGGTGGAACAAGGAAGTTATTCTCATCTCCTCGGAGAAGAGCGGTCCCAGATTGGTCAATCTAATTTGAGGGAAAATTTCAAGGTGTTCCATAGGAATTATAAATAGTTATCAAAATTAGAAAATACAATAGGAATGGAATCATTCATCAGAAAGATGATGCAAGCCGTTGTTTTATTTTTTTAAAAAAGGGACCCAGGGCCTGCCCAATAGCGTAGTGGTTAAGTTTCTGCACTCTGCTTCAGTGGCCCAGGGTTCACAGGTTCAGATCCTGTGCATGGACCTACACACCATTTATCAAGCCATGCTGTGGCAGGCATCCCACATATAAAATAAAGGAAGATGGGCACAGATGTTAGCTCAGGGCCAATCTTCCTCAGCAAAAAGGGGAGAATTGGCAATGGATGTTAGCTCAGGGCTAATCTTCCTCACCAAAAAAAAAAAAAAAAAAAGGCACCTATCAAGTTTGCAGCAAGTACTTTGAACCAAGACTCCATGGATGAGCTTCACTGGTTGGCCCTGTAACTATAAACTAGATGTGAAACTTGGTGTATTTGCATTTTTCTGAGATGAGGGTCATTGGCCTGCATCACATACTCAAGGTTAAGGACCACAGGTTATTAGAGATCAATTCTCCCTATTCAATCTCTTATCCCACCAAAAAGAAGCAGAAGGGCATTGACCTCCCTCTCCTTACTCCCATTCCAGCTTCATTTGGGTGTGGAAGGCATACGCATAGTCTCTATTTAGAGACAAAAATTGTAGCTCAGTTTTAGAGATAACAATAGAAAAGCCCATCAATGATTGAGGAGCAAATTAAAATTTCAGGATAAGACTGTGCTTTTTCACCTTGAAAGTAACAGTCCATTTTCAGGTGACCTGATTTTGTTTTCTTAAGAGCTATGCTTCACATAGCCAAACTATACTAGAATTAGCCTAGAGCAAATCAATTTGCAACTAATAATGCAGTCGATAGTTTTCTTTATTAGGGTTCCATTTATTCATTAAAGAGGATTTGTGTAATGCTAAAGATACTATACACAAAATCTCCTTTCTTCCTTCACGTTTTCTTTCCCTCACTATCACCAAAAATGAATTCACATTTTAGTTTTCTGAGAATAAGAACAGCTCCATTTCTTAGGTTTTCTCTTAGGATTTTTCTCAAAGGTTGCTCTTTTTTCTAATTACAATCCACAGAATCATAACTCATACTGCCCACATTTCTAACATCACAACATTGAAAAGACTGGCCCCAGATAAGCAAAGCTTCTCACTGGCATCTCCAGGTGTTCCTCAGCAGCCCGCAAACCAATTTCAACACAAGCCACTCTTTGAGACTGTCAGTACTCCAAATGCAGGGTAGCTAAACATCAGTTCTCAAATCCTGGTGAACATGCCTTTTTTGCCCATTACACAACCACTAAAAAATTAGTCTCATTTCTCAAAGTAATCAAATTTCTTTTTAGTTAATGCAGGCATGGAACAGCATGCCCAAGAGTTTGCTTTCCCTTTATGAATCCTGTTTGTGTTTACTATACTATCACATCTGCTTCAAATCACACAGGTTGAAACTTGCAGAAATATGAAACTAGTCTCAAGCAAATTTAGATACTTACAAAAAGGCTAAGCCACAAAGAAAAAAGAAATGCCACTAGGAAATTAAACACAGGATATTTGTTAAGTGTCAGGTCAAGACATCCAATAATAGTTTTAAAACATATGCTAAGGATTCCTTTCCACAGAAAACTACATATCGTTTTGCTGAATGTTGTCAATTCTTTCTTCAAAGCCACATCCTCACTGCCACCGAGCCAACAGGTTTCACTAAGCAGTGCTCACGGCCACCTTTGTGGGCCTCCCTCGGGAGACCCCAATGCCACACTGTCGACATCCCTCACCTAACACTCCATCTTCCACTACCCCTGGACGTCCTCCTGCTACTGTCTTGAATTTAAACTCGCCATGTGCCTTTGTTCTCTCACCCAACAAATCTGAAAGTTCTAAGCTCAAAGGGTCTAGCAGAGTGTCATAAACAGAGAAGATAATCCAGTCTGTTAAGTGAAGTGAGGATGAAGACTTGATTTAACTAACTCAGGATAGCATTTATCATCTAGCTCATAAGTTTAGTTAAAACAATTTTTAATTGCAATCAGGAGGGCTTAAAGTGAAAAATATCTGAACATGATTTGGTGAACATTAAATGATGTGCTGTAAACTAGGCAAGAAATTGGGCAAGAAATCTACTCTCTTGATACTTGCAATAACTTTTAGGAGACAAAATACTCTCCCCGAAGATTTTATTCATAGTAACCCTCCCTTCAAACTTTTCCTTTGTATTTCTGGAAGATTTTCTTTTTTAAAAGTATAATTAGTGACTCAGCTGGGGAAGGAAAAAACTGGGATGATATTTCACTTCTTCATTCTAAAAAAGCTTTGTGCTCTCAGAGGGCAAGAGACAAAAAGGGAGGGTGGGGTCTCCAATACAAATATTCCCATCAGAAACACAAGTTTCAAGCTCTGAATTCCTTTTGGCTACTACTTAGAACCTGGTAGAATCTGATTCAAGAGAAGTAGTAAGGTCTGTTTGTTTCTAACATTTCACAGCAATTTGTAAGGAGATTCTTGAGAACACTTGCCACAGTAGAACTCCCTTCTAGGTTGTGGCATTTCAGAGGGCCAACAGAGAGCAGTGGTCTGGGAAGTGCTCACACGCAGTGCGAAAGCTCCAACAGTGTCAAAGCCCAGGATTCTCAGGCAGCAAGGGAAGTGAATCCTGAGATAGGAAGATGCCAGGAAAAGCCATATTGTTCTGTCATTCTGCAATGCACTGTATGGTAAATGTTTCTGTAGTGCTTAGATACCAGGTGCTGGGGGTACAAAGATGAATGGGACATAGACCCTGCCCCAAAAGAGCTAGTACCATGATGAGGAAGATGTCCAGGTGAATGAATCACAATGTGACAAGGATCTAAACAGGAGTCTAGACAGGATACTGTGGACAGTGGAGCGAGCGGCCAGTCTGCCTGGGGCCAGGGACAGCACTGGAGAAGTGCTGCCTTGGCTGGTTTCACGCAAGAGCTGTATAGCCCAACCACATTCGGTTTTTTTCCTAGCAGACTTTCTAATAATACAAAAATAATCAAGTAAGAGGCAAAGATAACAAATGGCAGAACAGCCATTATTAAATTTGATAATAGATGTACTTTTGCAAATCTGGTCATCTTAAAGCCTTCTCAATTATCAAAGAAGAGAAGTGAGCATTCGGAATGACTGAAAGTTATAGACTTCCACTAGGCTTAACTTAATGTCTTCATCAGCCCAAGGTCTCCATCCCAGGCTATGCATGAAGCCCACAGAGCTCAAAGTGGTTATAGATATCAGCCTGGAAAAAATGCAGCTTCTCTTTCAGGAAGTTCCTGACCAGAGAATATTGAGATGGGGACATGAGATGGAGCATGTCCACCATAAAATATTTGGCTTCTCTTCCCTCCAGAAGATCTAAACCTGTGGTCTCACCTTCATTACCTGAGCAGGTTCTAAACATATGAAATTGAATATGACATCAGTCTCTCTACCCCGAGTCAATTTCTCTGATTATACTCCTTCTACCAAAATACTATTACACTCCTCCCCAATCTAATAGAAAATGAATTCCAATCCAGGCTTGTTTGCTCAGCATGAATAATTGCTCAACCTATTCTTGTCACCTCTCACTTGAGCCAAGCATACTCCTAAGATTTCTAAGAAAAAATTAAGAAAAGCTTTACAGGAGAATCACTGTGAAGCAAAACTTACAAAGCAACAATTTCTTCCCAAACACTGACCTTCCCAATGTCCTGTAACAAGCACCCTGTGCAGGAAGGAACAGCTCCATCCATTTAGGGTGAGCACACATGTCTCCCAGACTTCACGAGGGCTTTGCAAGTCTAATTCACACTATTTTGTACCCTCCAAGATGCTACCATTAGGACAGGAAAAGGCAAGTCCTTCAGCTAAAAGTCTTACCACTGGTACTGGTCAGAAATTCCCCATTCTATGAGGGGCCAAGTAAAAACGATCACTTCTGGATAAACAATGGTTTAAACAAGCTACCCTAAAACACCACCTGCCAGTTACCAGGATTTAGCCGCCCTAATTTAAGTAAAAAAATGGTGAACTCTGGGCACTGGGAAACATTAGCAAGAGGCATGACTCAGAATTCATAAAACAACTCTAAGAACACCTACTTTGTTCCCACTGATTGTTACCTTCTCTGCTTTCCTTCTGGAGTTTCTTAATCTATGTGCATTGAAGGACAACAAAGATTTGGGGAACCTTTTGAATATGACAGCTGGCTGAGAAGGCAGCCAGAGGGAAGACCTGATGGGGGACTGATTTCTTCTGTTACTTGAAATCTATCAAGAAATCTGTAATCTTAAAGCTATTTCACTATCCCTCCAAACAGTTAAAACACTGGTCTGGCCTAAAGAATGAATCCTGTATATTCTTCACCCATGTTAGTAATGATTCATGAATTAATTACAGTTTTGAATATAGCTTGCTCTACCTTTTTGTTCAGAATTCTGAGCAACAGTGGCATTTGAACAGCATCAGGCAACCTCAAACCACCCAAAATGATCATCTACAATTTTAGGAGAACACATTTTTTCTGACCCTGATGAAGATTAACCCCAGGTCTTCATTTCATTGTCTACCAGAGACAGCAGTAAGCATGGAAAAGGTGTGGGTTCTTGGTAATCCCCACATGATTCAGGGGGCGTGGATGGAGATGGCAAAAATAGTACTGATTTTAAGCGGCTACGTTCAGCTTCATATGCTTTATATAGGGTCCTTGGAAGCGCGGGAAGCTACAGGAATTGAATGTAGTGGTTCTCAGCTTTAGACTGCTTTCTGGAGGAAAGAGAAGACACGCTTACTAACTTCACACTTCAGAAAGGCAGCCCAAGACTGTATCTTATGGTCACCAGGGTAGTGCTCACCCCCAAGTAGTCCTGGGCAAAGAAGACTTGCCAGAGCCCTGGTGAGGTGCCCACTGGATCTCATCATAGGCAGTTTGCAAGAGACCTCAGACACAGAGCCAATCAAGGGTTTCTTGTTTACCTCTCCGAGTACAAAATCAGGAGCATGCCCTTTAAATGTATCTAGAGCTGTGATGATCAGCAGCATTTCTCCACTCATTAAGTACCCAATTAAGAAGACGCTTGGCCAAGGCCATGCCACTTCCTTGCTGCCAGACTCCTGCCTTTCTTCACTGAGCAGAAGGCAGGAAGGTGCCTGGCAGAGTCCTGGGGGTGCTGTGAACTCCCTCATTCTCACTGGAGTCTTTGCCACTCTCTGGCTCTGATGACTGAGGCCAGCGGATCTGGCTTTCGGCTTGGCAGTAGTCCAGGCAATGAGCTGCAGTATAAGGTCGCTATGTCCTGAGCCATGAAGTGGTGTTTTGAGAAGACCTACTGCCCACTGTAGGGCTGACACACACACAAAGCCAGACTTGCCACTTTCTATTGTTGTGACCCTCCTAGATGGTCATGTGTCTGTAATTCTTTGTTGTCAGATACAAAGTATTCTGAGGGTCAGTTTGTTGAGCAAACTAAAATGTCATCTTCTATCACCACCTTTTATCTTTGCTTCAGTTAGATTGAGAATGTTCTTCCAGAGCCTAATGATTTTTTAAAAAGAAAAACCACCTGCAAAATAAAATACAACCACTACCACTCCCAAAAACACTGCTTAAACCCAGAAGCTTAATTTTGATGGAGATCAGCTGTCTTGCCTCACTTATGTACAACAAAGAAAGCAAATAAACAAAAATAAATAATACCTTATTCTTCTAGGGGAAATTTAATACAATTCAACCAAAATGTTGATATAATTATCAGTTAATATCAAAAAGGAAATTAACTCAAAGTAATGCTAATCATTAGAACAGATTTTTTTTAGAATATTTTTTCCTCAAAAGACATAAAGAGAGACTTCTTTTAAAATAAGATGAACATAAGCAGAGTCCAACTTATGAATTAGATTGGTTCCCAAAATTCAATTATAATTGACTTATCCCAGAACTGATAAGCATTTTTTCCTATGGAAACAAGAGTACAATGATTTATTCCCTTGACAGCTCAGCTCTATTACTGAGCTATTAATATTTCAGTCCTGAATGTGAGCCTGAGCCTGTAGGAGGACAAGGTGGCTGCAAGAGGGCAGAGGGCTAGGATAGAAGCTTCTGGGGCTGAGCAGCATGAGGTGAAAGTTTCGATGGCAAGGAGGAGGGAAAAGGACACTTCTCTGGTTTCTACTATGTGCCAGACTTCTGAAACCTAGGACATCTCTCTAAGATGAGCACCTCAAGACAATATAGCCTCTGACACTGGATTACTGTCACAACTTCTCTTACCTTCTTATAAACCTTTTTTTCCAAATTATGTATTTGCTTCTATTAATACCCTGAAGTAAATTCATTCATAAAATATGTACTGAGTGCCCATGAAGGGAATTAAATTGAGTAGAGGGTACAGGGTGAGTGGGGCTAACATCCCTTATGACCTAGGTACTCATCAAGGTGGAGTACCAGGGCCTTTCCATGTGCCCTTTCACAACAACCACGCAGATTAGGTATGCTTATACTGATTGGATCGATGAGTCTAGCCAAGCTGTAAATTTAAATAACTTGACTAAGGTAAGAGCCAGTTAGACCTGAAAACTAGACCCACCTGGCTTAGAAGAACATGCTCTGCCTACTACAACCTGTGAACCCTAAATCATAATTAAGGGTACATGTCCCGAAGTGGTGGAAACTTCTCTGGCTTTAATTTCTCCTTTCCCTTCTTTAGTAAGAGCGAGGCATTGCCCAGCCTGTCTCGCAGCTAGGTGTGGCCATATGATGGCCTTTTGACCATGAGATATTCACAGACATGTTGTGTGGGACTTCTAAGCAGGGTCTTCAAAGGAAGGGGGTGTGTATCATTTTGGACTTCTGCTCTTCCTCCATGGTCCAGCCTGCAATGCGGATGTCAGGGGTGGAGTTCTAGCAGTCATCCTAGACCACAAAGCAACCTCACAGTTGGAAGCTAAGTGATGGGAGGGTGGAGCCAAAAGAGAGAAAGACCCTGGGTCCCTGAGGACTTCGTGGAGCCACTCTACCAGCCCCAGATTGCCTTCTTCCAGAATTGTTTTTAACGTGAGGGAAAAAAATGCTTGTGGTTTTAAGGCACTATAGTCAGATGTCTGTTCCTCACAATTCCTAATAGCTATGCCCAATATAATAGCAAATCCACAGTGTAAGAAATTTATAAAACTACATTATTTTTAACAAACCGAGACATTTTCAACCTAGAGTTTAAAAGCAGAAGTTATCATTGTGTTATTCTCATTTTAAAATAAGCAGGTATTCTAACATTTTTGGCAAAAAAGTTCTCATAGCTCCATTTTAAAGAGAGAACTTTCTCTATTCTACCAACACAATTATGACCAGTGAGATGAACAGAAACCAGCAGAGGAAGTTCATTTGCATTCAGAAAAAAGAGGAAACGGAGCCAAGAAAAGACTCTTGGTTTGGTGCTAATAGTCTCAAATCTTCAGAGAATTTCAATGTTGAGAAAAATGTTTTTAAAAGCTGTAAACGATATGAGATTTTTATTTAGGTATTGGGTCTTCTGCAAAAGAGTAAATTCCTCAGCGCTGCTGTAATGACAGATGAGGACAGTGTTTCTGTGCGCAGGCAATATGGGGACAGCAGAGTGCACAGTTCCACTTCTGAGTAACAAAGAAGTTAAGCAAAATTAGCTATAAGAGCTCCTAGGCCAATAAGCCCCCACAAAATCTCTGCTTTCAGTCCATCTACTCCAGGAATTTCAAGCAATCCAGATACCTTTGAATTAGGAATATTCAAGGGACAAACTTTTCTTCCTTAAGTGTATGCATCTCAGGTGCATCCACAAAGGCTTACTGTACCCACAAAAGTGCACATCATAGCAAAACAGTGAGGCTGGATGATGGGGGAAATGATTAATACCAACCAAAACAACACAAGATGAGGAGAAGGTCAGTGAATCCAAAATAGGAACTCAGAAGCATTAGCAACGTTCCTTCTCTTGTGGTGTATGGACCAAGCTCGGGCTTGGATTCTGTCTAGCTCCTCTACTTTAGTTGTGTAACTTTGTGCAAGATACTTAACCATGCTGGGCTTCAGTGTTCTTATCAGTTCAATGGGTATGTAACACTCTCTTCAGAGAGATACTGAATTGATTAAATTTCTAGCACAATATTCAGCATACAGTAGACGTTCAATAAATCTAAGTTATTTCCCACTTTCCATGACACTTTCACATCCTTTTGGGCAGATGTTTATAAACAAACAAAACATATGTATTTTTTAAATCTCCCTTCTTTTGGAAGGGGAGACTCATGTGTCAAGGACAGTATAAAGTCATAAAAACATAGCATAACACTACATTAGTTATTTTCACTGGGCCAAGACACATCTGAAGTCATTTAACACATAATAAGCATGCCAGGCACATTATTCTATTGAGAACAGAAGAAAACTCAAGCCTATCATGCCAAGCAGAAAAAGAGTGTTAGGTTCCACTCCAGTTCTATAATGACCTTCAAAAAACAGGGAAGAAAGCAGCCAAGGGAACACCTTGTTCACCTTGCTCATGACCTTCCCTTTGATATCCCCTACACTGACTGGAGGTCCCCGTCAGAGGCCTTTAGGTCTTATCATAAATTCCCACCACATAGATGTGACTGTTAAAGCCCCACGTCTTAGACACCTGGCCCTTTCTACTAGACACCATGCTCCTGGGAGCAGAAGCTGTGCAAATATATTTCTGTATCCCCTGGAGAAGACAGTTCTTGTACCAGAGGAAATTTGTAGCCCAGGTTTGCTGAATAAATGAAATGATTTATTGATTGACATGTCCGACTGCAGCATCTAAGGCTTTGTTTAACGCTGCATAGAACATCATCCTATTCTTCAGAGCCACGTCTGATCAACACTGATGGAATTCTTCCCTCTAATACAAACACAAACTCTTTAAGACTCCCTTCAAAATGTGTGACCACACAAGGAAAGGGGGACTGTGTCTTAAGCACTATAAAAATACAAAATACTAAATTTTCCCCTCTTGACACAAAAATAAGGTGTAGGTACAGAATTCTGCTATAAATCAGTGCAACCATTTCTTTCCCTTAGCTGAGACAGGTTCCGTTCACTGCATGAACCACAGTATCATCCCTTTTGTTTGTTTGCTTGTTGACAAGGGAGTGTGAGAGAGAGAAAAGAATGAGTATTTCAGTACAGCTGGGCTGGCTCCCTCCGAAGGCCTGAGACCAGGTGCCAGGATGGCCCAGCTGTGAGGGCAGCTCATGCCAATGTCACGACCCAGCTACTACAAGAGGCTGTTATTTCCCGCCTCTGGTGGACAGCAGCCCCTGGCTGTGTGGCTGGAGATCTGCAGTCCCCCTCTCTGTCCAACACCCTGGAGGGCTGCCCAACTTTTCTCAGGATGGCACTGGTGGGCCCTGACTCAGCTTGGTGTTGGAGACAACTCTGTTCCCTTCTGCTGCTCAGGCCCCTTGCCATACAAAGTCCTGTGAGAGGGGCTGTCTGGGATCAGGGAAAACACTCTCTTCAGCCATGTCTTTGGTCCCACCCTGGGTGTCTCTTGCCTGCCCCTCTATTATAGGCAACTGGTAGACCTAAAAGACAATGCAGTATTATTTTACAAAAACCCTCAAAGACATAACTAGCTGGGGATGCATTATGTTTTATGGGGAGTTATAGGCACAGAAAGCCTATTTCTTTGGCAGTGTGACTTTGTTTTACATTGCTACTTTGAGTTCAAATCATAACATGAGATTTAATTACCTTTACTTTTCAGACACCGGCAATGGGGTAAAATACTCTATGTTCCAAAATAGCACTGTAAGCATAAAATGACATTGATGGAGCAACTTTCACTATAAATCCAAACTGGCTGAGCCTCACTTTTTTTCTTTTGAGGAAGATTGGCCCTGAGCTAACATCTGTTGCCCATCTTCCTCTTTTTGCTTGAAGAAGTTTATTCCTGAGCTAACATCTGTGCCCATCTTCCTCTACTTTATATGTGGGACGCTGCCACAGCATGGCTTCATGAGCAGTGTGTAGGTCCACACCTGGGATCCAACCCATGAACCCTGGGCCACCAAAGTGGAACGTGCAAACTTGACCACTACACCACCGGGCTGGCCCCTGAGCCTCACTTTTAATGTCTCTTTTTTCTTTCCTTCTTTCTCTTTTTTTGTTGGGGGGGGGCGGTGTGGGCAGAGGCACAGAAAGCAAGAATTCTTCAGAGAAGTCAGGAAATTCAAACTTAAGCTGTGCCAAGCCTAAAGAATAATACACACCTGGACACTTTAACGACCCCCACAAGCTACAGGGAAATTAGCAAGGGAGGACTGGAGGGCCACCACTTTGTAATGAAAGAAAAGTGCTTTCTAGGAAAACTGCCAAATCAGGAGAAAGAGGAGGTGGTGATGAGAGGGAAGAGCTGGCAGGAGCAGAGGAAAGGTTGCTGGGACCCCTCAGTGTCCCTTACCTGCTATGGCTAAACACTGACTTAGTTCTCACAAAGGCTTGGGGGTTTCCTTTTTCCTTTTTTGAAGAAAATAGAAACATTTAAATGAACTGTTTACATTCTCAAAAACCAAGGAAAGCAGGTAAGAAAAAGGTTCTCAGCACACTAATCATGCAGGTCTTATCCGACAGGGAAAGACAAGCAAGCCCAACCCTCAGGGACCGGCCCCCTCAGGAGAGGTGGGCAGCGTGGCTGCTGGCCTCAGTTCACATACACGGACAGAAAATTGCAAGAGATGTGCAATTTACCTTTAAACAGAACAACTCCCACTTGCTTCTGATGAGGACTACTTGAATAACTGTGATTTTTCCAACCCAGAATACTGCTCCATTTAGGGGGAAAAAAAGGAAAATACAAACAGGAATCTGTCTTGTGGCTTTTTTTTCTCCCATGGGGCCAGGAATTTGATAAGCACTTAAGTATTTATTTATGTATGAGAACTACAGATCCATCTGTTTATCAGCACTAGTAGCTATGACCATCTATACCTGTTCACCTACTAATGTTATGACTGTCAAGTCATTCTATAAGAAAGCTCTGTACCTTATATTTTCTTTGTTGAGGTGAAACGAGTAACACGGAAAAGCAACAGCAAATGTCCATTCTCTCTAGAGACTTATCTATCCTTAAATGAAGAATAGCTCCCTTTCACGTCCTTCCTTCTACCACTATATCTAGAAAATTATTGTTGTGTGAACAAATTTTGGGAGTCAGAACACTCAATATTCACCCACCAATGATTCTTTACGTTGTTCTATGGTCCGACCATCCAGAATCCACCCACTCTTCCTACTGGCATCCAAAGGCACGGCTGGAAAGATTTTTATCTGAGTGCCTGGAAGGCATCTCTGTAATTCCACCACCCATCCCAAATTAAACTGGATCTAATTATCAGCCTAAAAAATGCTCTATGGATTTTGGTTTAAAAATTAATCAGGTGTCATGAACACACTCATGTTACCAAAAAGAATCTTAGTTATCCCTAAAACACAAAGACGTCTGTCACATCCCCAATGATAAAAATATTTTTACTAAGAAAGACAGACAAACAAGAACGAGTAAACCTTCAGGTAAACCGTCAGGTCTGTCCCCAAAAAATCAGAAATGGGAAAATGGGGGGTTAAGTTTCTTACTCTCCTAACAAAGAACTGTACTATTTACACTAGATCAAGCAAAACAGTCTCAATATAGAGGGTAACAGTTGGTTCAAGTTCTACCTTCCTTTCTCAATCTCATCTATTTTAAGTCTGTAGCACAGGAAACTTGGCAGCTGAATGTTTCCAAAAGTTAGCATGCCACTTCCCTACTTCAGATCACATATGACGGCACAGCCTGGGAAATACAGAGATTCCTGGGGTGGGAGGAGGGCAGGCATCAACTCAGAACTCATATATCTCACAGTTCATCAATGTCCTATCAATAGTCTTTACTGAAATTGTTTTTAACTGAAATTCACTGAAAGTAAATTTGAAAAGGAAAGGACCTAGTTAAGATGGTGGAGAAATGGGAGAGGCTCAGATTTAACTGATTTAAGTCAACGGAGCTGGCTGAGAGTTACAAAGTCTCAAGGTGGCCAATTTGGGTCCTGGGGTCAAGGATGATGTCAGTGACAGTCCCTCTACCAAATACAGTGTACACTGTCATTTACTCTCACAACAATCAACATCTACCTCTCTATAAGTAGGTATGACTATCATCTTTTTACCAATGAAGAAATGGAAGCTTAGAGACATTAAATAACTTGCCCAAGGGCATACATCTTAAAAAGTGACAAAGGCATGATTTTGGGGCCTGAATCTACTTAGTCTTAAAATTCTCAGTCACTCTGCAATCTCAAAGGTGTGGGAGGTCTCTGATGCCAGATGGTTGAGTGAAATTAAGGAGCTATATAATCTTTATTGGATATTTTAGACGTTCTACTTTTTTCCTTCTGTTACTCATTGTTATACATCTTTGGTCTTTAAGTTTTCTCTAGTATAAATAAAACAATGATCATTTATAACTACAGGAGGATTTGACAATCAGGAAAACTTTTAGGTTCAGGCTTTCTGAAATTAATTTCAGATTCATAGTGCATCCTCCTTATGCTGTATCACTAGAGTAAATAAATGTATATTTTAACACCTGATACCTCACAAGGTCCAAGAAGCATCAGTATAAATCCTACACCAAATAAAGGGAAGTTTCAGTGTATGTGTTTGTTAATGGGTGTCATCACACCCTTGAGTTCTCTGAACATGTTTCTTGAACTATAATCAGGATACCACTCACGATGATGAAGAACACTTGCCACAAATGACTCCTCTGATCATCAAGTATCCCAGCTGCAGTGTTTAATCACACGGCAGAAACCATTTATTTTCTCATATACTTCTCCTTCTTGAAAAATCTCTTAATTATCTCATTTACTCCAATATTAAAATGGTGCTCAAAACTTAATTACAAGTCGGGGCTGGCCCCATGGCTGAGTGGTTAAGTTCGCGCTCCGCTGCAGGCGGCCCAGTGTTTCGTTGGTTCGAATCCTGGGCGCGGACATGGTACTGTTCATCAAGCCACGCTGAGGCAGTGTCCCACATGCCACAACTAGAAGGACCCAAAACGAAGAACGTACAACTATGTACCGGGGGGCTTTGGGGAGAAAAAGGAAAAAAATAAAATCTTTTTTTAAAAAAAAACTTAATTACAAGTGCAAAATCTTAAGGAGTTGTAAAGTGTGCATCTATTTCTCATTGAGAAATTTTCAAAATTCTAAATTCTATGGCCTGAGGAAAAATAATTAGGTGACGCTCTAAGAAAAGGTTAAAGGACAATAAGATATATTAACAGTAGCTCATTTTAAAAAGGGACAAACAAAACAAATTACTTACATATTGTCCCCCAAAATAATTTTACCTATTCATTTCAGGTCAGAAATCTTAAAATCTTTCAACCTTTCAAAATGCAGAACCTGAAGAACACCCACAGTGTAGTGTCCCTAATATCTACTTGGAATACTCCCTGAGACAATAAGGTCTGCAAACTGTGAAGTTTTACATATCCCTCAGGCCATGTGACATACTCATAAGCCATTTACAAGTGAGGAAAAAAAGAATCAGAGCTCTTAGACTTTCCTAAGGTCACACAAGACTGCATGTGGAAAATTCGAGAGTAGCTCACTTTTGCTTTATTCCACACAATCTTGAAGTTTCCTGTTGAGAGAGCCATAGTTATGGGCACTGACTAGCTCACAGCGTACTTGCAGACTCTTCGATGAGTAATTTCAACCACAGCTGTGCATTTTATTTCCTACTTATTATCAACTACACTGACAAGAGTTACTGCTTCTTGAACACTTGACATTGAAATTGGAGTATTCTTTTTCTTTTTTTGCGGGGGTGGCTGCTGAGGAAGATTGGCCCTGAGCTAACATCTACTGCCAATCCTTCTCTTTTTGCTTGAGGAAGATTGTTGCTGAGATAACACGTGTGGCAGTCTTCCTCTCTTTGGTATGTGGGACGCTGCCACAGCATGGCTTGACAAGTGGTGTGCAGGTCCATGCCCAGGATCTGAACCTGCAAACCCCAGCCTGCTGAAATGGAGTGCACAAACTTAACCACTACACCACCAGACCAGTCCCTGGAGTATTCTTTATTATTCTCAATATAAAAGGTTGAGGTTGAAAGAGGAAGCTTCATCTCATTAAGACCCTTTCATAGTTGAGCTAAGAAGATGACCACTCAGGGCTGGCCCTGCGGCCAAGTGGTTAAGTTCGCGCGCTCCGCTGCAGGTGGCCCAGTGTTTCGTTGGTTTGAATCCTGGTCGCAGACATGGCACTGCTCATCAAATCATGCTGAGGCAGCGTCCCACATGCCACAACTAGAAGGACCCACAATGAAGAATATACAACTATGTACCGGGGGGCTTTGGGGAGAAAAAGGAAAAAATAAAATCTTTAAAAAAAAGAAGACAACCTCTCTGATTTGTCTTGTGAACAAAAGATTAAATTCAAAAATCAAGGATGAGAGAAAAATTTTTGTTTTCAAAATCTTGTCACTTCAGTGACCTAAAAACCTTTAAGTCAGTCACTCAGAATCCTACTGGGTCACCTGAAATGCAAGTCCTTATGGGCCCTTTGGAAGAGGTGTCAGCCCCACTTCTTCCCATTGGCATGGAGACTCTGATACTTAAGATGTGGGTCTCTTCTAGGGCTGGCCTAAGACAGAAGTCACAGAGTAGGAAGTAAGAACTCAGAATTCTCTTGGGTTCTGAGATTGTGCCAAGTTACCTCTCACTTCCGAACATCTGCTCAGAAGCCACAGAGAAAAAGTCAGCAGCCAGACAGTCTCACAGTGACTTGGAGTGTCACACACCTTCCTTCAGCAGTCTCTCCTACTGTATTTTGTGGGATATAGCTGGCTTATGCCAATAGATGCAAAAGCAAAAGGACACTCCTGTGTCTTCCTGACAGTCTTCCTGACTCTTAAGAATGTAATCTTGGTCTCTAGACTTTGAGGAAATAATATTTAGATTATATGTACATATATATATACACACATATATATGTACATACATATACTTATATACAGATACATATACATGCACACACATATATATTTAGAAATTTTAATTCTAGACAAATAGAGGCTAATAATCCTGTTACATGTTTTAGTGGATTAGGCTTTATAGGCAATTAATAAATTATAAAAATAACTTAGTTATTTTTTGGGTTTTTTTTCCCCCGAGGAAGACTAGCCCTGAGCTAACTACTGACAATCCTCCTCTTTTTGCTGAGGAAGGCTGGCCCTGAGCTAACATCCGTACCCATCTTCCTCTACTTTATATGTGGGACACCTACCACAGCATGGCTTGCCAAGCGGTGCCATGTCCGCACCTGGGATCGGAACCAGTGAACCCCGGGCTGCCGAAGCAGAATGTGCGCGCTTAACCACTGCGCCACCGGGCCGGGCCCTAAAAATAACTTAGGTTAAGTATCAAGACATCTTCCATGAATGCTATTTCAAGGCAGGTACCATTTTCCAAGCCTCTGCCATTCATTCATTCATTCACTCATTGGCCAGGGGCATGAGTCACAGAAATAGCTAGTAACATTTCAGAGATCCCTGTGATGAAGCAGCCACGCAGATGTTGTTCTAATCACCTACTAGGTATTGAAGTATCCCTTTGTTATTAATTAGTCAACAATTATTTATTGAGGAAAAATGAAAGTAGGGATTCTCTCTTTCCTTAAAGAGACCTTTACAGCCACTAAAGATTGATGATTCACAATCTAGACTGTTAGTTACTTTTATCTACCATGGAATTTTACATTGGTCTTGCAGAAAGTGGATGCTACTGCATTCTGGAGTAGTAGCAGTGACATATCTAGTGACAATGACAACATTTAAGTTCCTGAAAACTGGCAAGACATTCCTGAGAAGAAAGGTATCAACTGGGTAGTTGATGTGCTTCCGAATCCCGTGATTGCCCAAGCTCACCAGATGGCCCACTGAGAACTTTCTCTTGCGGCATGTTGGGGATGGGGGAAGTTACTCTTGGGAGAATTAGAGGTACGCATTTTTACTAAGTTAAATTATACTATAAGGTTTATTCTTAATAATACCTGTTAATAGAAAGTAACTTTGGCATAAATATTCTTTGGGAATTCATGCATGACACTGTTATTAATATTTTTCTTAGCTATAATGTATTTAACTAACATGAAAATTACTTTGCAATTCTGAGCAAACACTAACTGATACGGAAGATTACTCAGAAGCATATGAAGTCCCTGTGGGAATTTTTTGGCTAGCCAATAAGCATTTATTACTGAAGCCCTATATGTACCTATCCTACTAGAAATAAAAATTTGCTACCCATATACAAGCAAGTGCTGCCTATTATTCAGGTTCTGCCTCCAGAGATAGCTTTTCTTTTTACTGCTGCTTTAATGCTTTATGAATAAGCTGGGTTGGCCGTGGCCAAAATGTTGGGTGCAAAACAATGTCTTCCACAAGTGTTTCTCTCAACATTGCTTTAAGAACCTGCCCCTCCTGGTCAGAAAAGCCCAGGCAAGAATGGAGGAACTATGGACAGAACAGGGGCCTCTGTGTGCCCCACCCCAATGCCTGGACTGGTCTCCCATTGATGTCTTCCTATGCTTCAGACCTTATTATCTCTTGTTTTCTTCTGCCAGAGTGACACCTACTGGAAAATATGTATGAATGCAGTCCATTCCTGTGGTATAGTCCTACTCAACATTCTCCCTAGTCTATTTTTGTACATGGGCAAGAATTTCAACCAGCTTGGATAAACACACAAGTTGCGTGGCGTGAAGATAAATTTGGCAATGGTTGCTAAGGAACTGACAACAGTACAATCAATAGGCAGTTTCCCAGAGCGCCCTACTCCAACACCTTTTAAAGTACCAAGCAAAGTTTGCAAATATCATTCATTATATGTCAATATGTGAAATTTCCTTATACCTTGAAAAAGAAGATTAAATTTTTTTGTTGTTGAAAAACTTTTACCTAATTCAAATTCAAAGTAAATTTGAAATAATGAAATTTGTTCTCAAGAATTTGGGTATATTGGTGTCTGATATCTGGGTGCTTCAGCTTTCAATGAAAGTAATAATAATTATGAGGGAGAAGATGATCACAATAATCTTGAAAATGATGGCTAACATTATATAGTGATTACTACATGCCAGATGCTAAGATAAATGTCATTTCTTAACAATTTCTAGTCTCCCTATAAAAAATTTCTTCTAAAGAAAACCACCTTTAGGTACCAGTTTTTGAGAAAGTCAAGTTTAGATTAGGATCTTTTTCAAAGTGAAGGCAAAGTCTAGTATTTGCTTACTATTTTCTTAAGCCTGATGAATGGTCTGGAATATCCATGATTTTCCTGGATTGAGTTTCATCACAATTCATTGATAATGTCTATATTTTATAGAGCATTAATCACTCTTTAAAGGGTGGCTCCCTTTAGACAAGGGGGAAAAGAGTAACTTGACAGTGGAGAAACTTGACAAATACTACCTCAACCAGATGAGCAAGGCCACATCAACAGTCACAAGTCACACTGACAGTATGTAACCTTGATCTGATGTACAAAGACCAGGAGGTCATCAGCAACAACCAATCCTTCACCATGAAATTTTCCAAATACATTCCAACTTTTCCACCGGCATGTCTTTCTTTAGCAGCTGAAATTCCTTTTTCCTCAAATGCATCTCCTACCTTTGAAAACCTACTCAGACTTAAAAGACCAGGCTTATGTGCTATCTGTTCCATGAAACTGTTCTTGCTCCCTAAGTCAGAAGTTATTACTCTCTCTTCTGTCTACATGACTATTTGATCTAGGCTCATAATTAGTCTTTTTATAAAAAGCCTATCTGGGTTCAGGCAGAGCCAAGCAGCCATGCCTTACTCTCCCAATGTGTCCATTTTAACCCTCACCTATGTATTTCACATGATTAAAGAGATATACATATTGTAGGTAATCACATGTCTTCATTGGATTGTAAAGTTCTTGAAAGCAGAATTCATAACTAATTTCTGTCAACTCAAACTTATCTATTCCAGTGAAGCCCTGTGGCCTCCTAATAACATGTAGAAACGGCAAGACCTATCACAAGAAGATAAGCTTTGCTCACTAAAAATGTTTCCTGATCGCTTGGAAACAATAATCAATAGTCTCAGAAATTCAAAGTGACAATAAATAACTCATTTAAATCAAGTTTCCAGACATGATGAATTCTAGAAAACAACATACACTAACGCTAAAGAAGATGGGTTTTATTTATCCGATTTATGAGTATGCAAATTATGTATCTCCATAACTGACTATATAGGGCAGGAATGAATTCCACAACTATCATTTGCCTCATGCTGGCATAATAAATCTAATGCTTAACATAGACTTGTATTCTTTCTATAGTAATGAAGTCGCAAGGAAGACACTGACAAAGCTATTGAAACAGAATGGAAGAGAATAATTCACACACAAAAAACTACTTACCTACCTTCTTAGAAAAGAATACAACTCGTGAATAAGCTCTAAGTAATAATCTAAGCCTCAACTTTACTCTACCTATAAAATAAGATAATTCAATTATATATTCTAGAAACTTCTTTCAATTTGTAATTCTGTGTCTTTGTCTAATTACAGTGAGTTTCTTTGAGGCACACCCGGTTTACTTGTTAGGACAGACCATGCAATTATTTCAACCCAAACACCAACCTGATCTACATTTCTTTGTATTCTAAAGTAACAACCGCTATATACCTTATAGAGCTACGTAACAAAATTTAGATACTTTTAGTTTGCTGTCTTCTGGCTCATTTTAAATAAAAACAGTAATCTGAAAATCAACAATTTATCTAATATTGCATTCCACAGATAAGAGAACATCAAGACGTTTCATCAGAAGTAATCCAGGTGAATAATTTCTAAAAAACAGAAAGAGATGAGAAGGAGGGAGAAGCCAAGCTGTGGCTAATTTTATTGCTGTCTTATTGAAAGTGTACTTAAAATTTTGTATCCCAAACTAATTCAGAAGGGTAGCATTCAAGTAACATGATTCTACTATATGTCATTCTTTTCTCTTATAGGTCATGATCAAAAGAAAAATTAACTATGTCCATAGTTAATTTATATTTCCTTATTATTATTATTATTTTTTACCTCATATCCTTTTTCTGTTCCAAGATCCCATCCAGGACAC
This sequence comes from Equus asinus, assembly GCF_041296235.1. Lineage (NCBI taxonomy): Eukaryota > Metazoa > Chordata > Mammalia > Perissodactyla > Equidae > Equus > Equus asinus. Next base: position 57,330,632 of record NC_091796.1, on the reverse strand, counting down.
CACATTACATTCAGTCATCATGACTCTTCAGGCCCCTCCTGGCTGTGACAGTTTCTCAGACTTTGCTTGTTTTTGATGATCTGGACAGTTTTGAGGAATATTGGTCAGGTATTTTGTAGAATTCCTCTTGACTGGGAGCTGTTTGATATTCTCCCCCTCATGATTAGATTAAAGTTATAGGTTTGGGGAGGAAGAACACAAAGGCAAAGCATCATTTTTGTCACTTCATGTCAAGAGTTCATGCTATTCACATGCCATCACTGCTGATGTTCACCATCATCTGGCTGTGGTAGTGCTTGTCAGATCTCTCTACTATAAAGTTACTCTTTTATGCCAATTTTCATATTACAGATTTGTAAGGCAGTCATTATGCACAGCTCTAAGGGGTGGGGAATTATGCCCCCCACCTTGTGGATGGAATATTTACATAAATTACTGATTACCTTTTGAAAATATGCACAAGTAGAAGTTACTCACTAAAATAGTATTTTTAGGCCAAGGTACTAAAACTTAAATTCTGTTATAATGTTCCTGAACATCAGTTTTCCCCAAAGGAAATAATAACATTAAAGGGCAATAGTTCATTGTATCAAAAAATTAAGTAGATCTGAGTCTCTGGTGTCTAGACAGTCATGTGCAGATTTGGTATCTACACATTCCCCTTTCCAGCTTATGTATGTAACCATATAAAGGTGATATATTAACAGAAAAGGTCCTGTCTATAGCCGCATTTTAAATTAAATGCTTGAAACAGTACTACCAAAATATACAACTATTTTCATTTAACATATGTGGACTCCTTGACTTAGAAAAACACATAAAAACAACTAAACTGTTATATTCTCAGTTATATACACTACTATGGGCTAATATTGGATTTTGGCCATAATTTGTAATATTTTTATATGGGAATTATATTTTTAATTCAAACAACTGACACTGAGCAAATAGCTGGAATACAAAATGTTTGTAATGCTTGCACTGCTTATGAATCATTCATCGATCTATTGATTCAATAACCACTTATGTACAGAATACCTACTGTGTGTCAGGCATCAGGGAAGTAGAGAAAAACAAGATAATTATATTATCTATTCAAGCACAAGACAGACAACAAATGGGATAAATGGGATTAAATTCCAGCTATGTGACTAGCATAATTAGAAGAGATAAAACATACAAAGAGTGAAAAACGAGCTAAGCAGAAACACCTAGACAGAGAGAGCACTGGATGGTGAGACTTACTCAGTAATTCGCTGTGCAAATGGCAACTTCAGTGAACAAATACCAGTTACACTTACAAAAAGGAATAGTCCAGCTAACTTGACTTGCTCCCAGGTCACAGACCACACCCATATGAGACCAGTCAGGACTGCCTCCTATATTAACACCAAAGGGGGAAACACACTCAAAACACATAGTACAAGATACTGGTGGTGAGCCAAGGCTAGTATTTTTATACGAAGTGCAGACACTATTATCAGCAGTAGAAATGGAGATTAGCCAATGTGTCTGAGCTGTCAAGATGTAGATAATAAAGGTATAAGAAAACTAAAGATTAATTAAGTTCCATGGCTATTCATGGGAATCACCCCCTGTTCTTGGCATGGCTCAGGGAACACAATGTTTCAACTTCTGAAGAGGAAAAACCGATGTTCAAATCACGCAAATAATTATTTTAGAAGAAACAAGTCCTTTTAATTTAGGATTTTGCTAACTCTGTAATTTAATTTATTTGTGTTAAGAGGCAGTTCACAGACATATTTTAAGAGTGCTGTTCTTTAAAATCTCGCCTCACATCTTCAGACACTCTTCTGTCACTATAACCAGTGTCTAGACACCCAAATTAAGTACTGTAAACCCAGCAACAACCAAAATGACCCTTGTGACTTAGATAATGTGTACACAAGGTCACAAACACGTAAGTGTACAAATATTTTCAACATGCACCAAAGAAAAGACCTTTATTTGTAGACAAAAATATTGATGTTGCTAAGTGATAGTGAACAAATCATCAACTATGTGTCTTTTTTATTTACTTCCATCTATTTCCCACTCATAAACAATTTCAACACTGTTCCAGGTCTGTATATATTTAGACTCAACTAAAACACACTTACTAAAAATATGTAATAACAAAATACTAACCTATTATCATTTTTCAAATCCTTCCTTAAGAATATATCAAGGATGGGTGAAGTCTTAACTAATCAACATAATAAAGAAAGTAAATGAATCAAATAAAATAATTATGGTTAGTTTCAACCTAACTCTAGGTCTTTTTTTGCCAAGCATACTCTCAGTTTTTCTTAAAAAGAGACAAATAAAGCCAGGTAAAGAAAATACATAAACAATCCCAAACTGAAACTCAGAAAATAAACTACATGCACATTCTCATAGGGTAGCCAATGAAGAGTGAAACTGGCTGATTTAAGGTTCTGTCATCAACCTTGTACCTTCTAGAAGAGCAGCATCTTCTAAAATTGAGATACAACAGGGAAGGAAGAGTAGAAAGCAAAAGTCCCTTAGAAGCCATGGCAACAATCAGCCCCCAATCATTAGGAAGTGGTGGGAGAAAGATGGGCACCTGCCTGCCAACCAAAAGTCCAACCAAACTGTGCAAAGAACAGAGAGGGGCAGAGGGAAGGAAACATGGCGAGGGTAGGGTAGCATCATGACTTGTCAGAGGCTAAAGGAACCAGGGGCTCAAGGAATCCTGAAGATATTTTCAAAGATGCAGAAACCAAGCTCTCGAGATAATGTACGATCCCTCCAAATTCATCTAAAAAAGTGCTTCCAACATGCCTTCCAACAGCTCTGGGATTCCATGTCTTCAGCAGCTATCCATCTGCACTTCCCCAGCAAGGAAGAAGCAGAAATGTCATGGAAAAGGGCTGATGGACAACTGCAGAGATGCAGGTTCTTGCCTGGCTCATCACTGGATGCTGCAGGACTGGGACACTCAGTTCACCTCTCTGTGCCTCACTTTGTTTATCTGTCCACTTCACAAGCCCAAATGCATTGGAGGTCTGGATTTTCTCATTCTGTCTCTGCAAGTGATTTCTTTCCCATTCTCCCTGATTTTCCCCTTGGCTGGGGGACCTCTATTGTCACCTCTCGTGTTGGGTGCTCCATGATGCTTTCCTGCCCACTCATGTAACATCATTTCCCCCAATTTCACAGAGTTGCAGCTACTTTTAATCTACCCCTGTCTTTCTTCTACCACTCTCACTCTCCCTGCAAACAGCAGCGCTTGAGGTCACCCAAGCAAGGGTCACTTCCTTGCTCTCAGCTCTATCACATATGCTCTGTGACAGGTGAGGTTTCAGCCACCTTGCAGGACTCTCTTCCCAATGCATCAATATGCGATTCTGGTCCAGGAGCAGGACCCAAATGAGTCTGTACATAGATGAAGTACAAAATAGATTCTCTGCAGAAGGAAACCCAACAGGAGCACTTAATCAATGTGTCTTTACACAGTGACCCTGAAGGGAAGGTCTGCACAGCTGTCCCAGGACGGGGCGGGACACTCACTGTTACTCCATCAGAAAGGCCCCAGTGCTGCTTACAAGGGGATGAAAGATCCTGCTTTGTTCATGACCAATGGAGGTGAAGTTGAAAACTGGGTCCTGCCAAGAGTTTCAGGAAGTGGTGGTGATGGTGGTGGTGGTTGTGGTGGCATTCAGAAAAATACAGAAAATCGCTGGCAAGGCACCTGGAAGATGAGAAGTGCTTAGTGTTCTGCTACTTCGTGATCCAGAGGTCAAGTTCCTGAGCATGGATGGAGAAGAACTAGCGTCCACACCATACACTGCTGCACAGAGGGTATGGCTCGGGGGTAGTGCGGCCAGAGGGTCCCAGCCCAGGGTGGCAGCATCTGTGTACATCAGAGGGGGTTCAACTGAGGTAAAGAATGGGACATGCCAAATTGGAAATCAGCACTGGCTGGAGACTGAGGAAGGGACTCATGCTGAGACAAGGGTCAAGGGTCAGGCTCTGGACAGCACTTTCAGTGTCAGTCAGGTTCCTTCTCTTCACAGGACTCTAGAACACTCATAGATCTGGGCAGCGACTGGGGGGTTGTCAGCTGGACCAACTCAATATTCTTAGGCTTGCACCTAGACTGTGGTCAGCTCCTGGTATTCTGATTTTTCTTAACCCAATGGTGATGTGAGTCCTTGTGTGGTTATTTAAGCATATTACAAAACACTGCTTAGCAGTACTCAAATCTTTACAACCACCTCAACATAGCCAGTCCCATCCATCATGTCCAGTACCTTCCCTATTGCTGTTATCAGGAACACTTCCTTTCTTATTACCAAAACACACTTTCATAATACAATTGAACCCAGTCACTTTCTATATCTGTGAGCTTTGATTTATTCCAAGCCCTTTGTAGATACCAATATTAAATCTCTCCACAGATCCATTATGGGTTCCAGAATTTTGTTTTCATCCATCACAATTTGCATAACACCAATCAAATGCAGATTTTTTCTTATGTTAGCTTTCCCTTTTTTCTATTACAGAAATTAAACAATTCTGTGAATGAAGCCATTTTCCTATTACATTTGAAGTGAATTTCTGCTCAGGGCTCTGTATTTTTTTTAAGACTGGCCCTGAGTTAACATCTATTGTCAAACATTTTTTCCCTTCTTTTTCTTCTCCCCAAAGCCCCCAGTACAGAGTTGTATATTCTAGTTGTAGGTCCTTCTAGTTGTGGCATGTGGGATGCTACCTCAGCATGGCTTGAGGAGCAGTGCTAGGTCCGTGGCCAGGATCCCAACCATCAGAACCCTAGGCCACCGAAGCAGAGCACGCGAACTTAACCACTTGGCCACGGGGCCGGCCCCAGGGCTCTGTATTTTTTATACTCTGCAAGAAACCATCTCTTATTCTCTCTACAAGACTACAGTCACGCATTGCTTAAAGACAGAGACAGGTTCTGAGAAATGCATCGTTAGGCAATTTTGTTGTTGGGTGAACATGATAGAGTGTACTGAAGGGCAACAAAATTTGCCACCCCAAAATAAGTTTCTTTAACATGCGGATTATTTTAGGCTGATTATTTTTAAGAAAAAAAAGACTCAAAGTTTTTTCCTCTTACCTTATCCTTAACTGCTTAAAAAAATTCAGATTTAAAAAACCTATCTCAGGGGCCAGCCCGGTGGCGCAGTGGTTAAGTTTGCATGTTCTGCTTCGGCGGCCCGGGGTTTGCCAGTTCAGATCCTGGGTGCAGACATGGCACTGCTTGGTAAGCCACGCTGTGGTAGGCAGCCCACATATAAAGTAGAGGAAGATGGGCACAGATGTTAGCTCAGGGCCAGTCTTTCTCAGCAAAAAGAGGAGGATTGGCAGCAAATGTTAGCTCAGGGCTAATCTTCCAAAAAAAAAAAACTTATCTCAGGAAGTAAGCTATCTGCTCAGCATAACGTGAACTAAGTGGTAGATAGGGAGGAATCTAGAAAAGCCTGTTTGCTGGGCTCCCCTCTGTGTCCCTCTGGGTGGCCAAACACTTGTTTCCAAACCTTTGCTCCTTTTCATCTACCTGTAAATTGCCTTTTTTCCTTTGAAGTCCCTGACTTTCCATCCCCAACATCTTTTTTTGTCTTTAGCAGAGGATGATATTGAAGGTGAGGGCTCTGGCCATTTTGGTGAGTTACTTGGTTTTCCTGGGTTTCTCCCATATATATGTGTTGTTAAACTCGTTTGTTTTTCTCCTGTTAATCTGTCTCACGTCAATTTAGTTCTTAGACCAGCCAGAGGAACATAGAGGGTAGAGGAAAATTTCTTCCTCTTCTACAGCACTTACACAAACCGAGATGGTGTAGCCTACTACACACCTAGGCTGTATGGTACTAATCTTATGGGACCACTGTCACACATGTTGTTCTTCATTGAGCAAAACGTTGTTATGTGGTGCATAACTGTATGACAGTATTTTATTGGAACCTTTTTTGTGGTACTTCTCATGTTCTAATTTATAGCAATGTGTTTTCCAGTCTAAAGTTAAGTCGATAATAAGTTCATTGAAGACAGCAACTGTGCCTGATTTCTCTTTGTGGACCCAGTCAACATTCCAAAAAGAAAAGGTTTACTAAGTGAAAATATGCTGGCTGGATTATGGTAGTAGTTCAGAATGATCCATGAGGCAGGTAATGTCATCTCCATTTTATAGAATAAATGCAGCTCAGGATAATTAAGAAACCTGCCCACATTCCCCTGGCTTCTAAAGTGGCAGTGCCTGAATTTGAACCTTCTTGACCACTCTGCTGCTGGGTTCACCAGAAAAACTAAGAAAGCAAGAACTTCAATAGCTGGAAGCTGTTAAATTCCACAGACTAAAACAAGACAGTCCCATCTGCCCTAGGGCACAATTTGTCTGGAACACAACATGGTCCAGGGCTAATTTTAACTGTTTCTCTATTCTTACTAAATTTCTCCCCTCCAGTCTTCCACCAAAACTCTTAAGTCCTCTTCTTTCAGTGGACACAGCCTTTTTATGTTTCACTCTTATAGCACAAATACTCAAATTCAGTTCCCTTTCTTTAGATATGTAAAACATAATTACATATTTGTTCTTCAATTTAAATGCCTCTGTGAATAATATAAACTTAACAGAACCATTTGGTCTTTTTAAATCTTACACACAAAAACTCCTCGCCCTTAAGCTCTCTGACCAGACATACCCCAGCATCTTCTAGAAGGTATACCTCAGCCTACGACCTGTACTATCTTCCCTGGCTGGTGTTGATTCCTTAACCATGTGACTTTCACTGTTTCTGAGAAATGAAGGTAGCTGTTTTCATTATAGTTTTAGCCTAAACAAAACTCAAACTTCATATTATGAATGTTTAATAAAATTAACAGGGTGTTAAAAAATGCCAGCAGGGAGCTTAGCAAATTAGATGCTTGCATGGTACCTCCCTCTGTGCCTAGATGCAAATATTTCTTATTTTCATACAGCTTTTCTTTTCTTTCTTTTTTTTTTTTTTTGAGGAAGATTAGTCCTAAGCTAACCACTGTCAATCCTCCTCTTTTTGCTGAGGAAGATTGGCCCCGAGCTAACATCTATGCCCATCTTCCTCTACTTTACACGTGGGATGCCTACCACAGCATGGCTTTTTGCCAAGCACTGCCATGTCGGCACCCGGGATCCAAACCAGTGAACCCGGGGTCTGTCGAGAAGCAGAACGTGCGCACGTAACTGCTGTGCCACCGGGCCAGTCCCCTCATACAGCTTTTCTAAAATCATAGTGCCATCCCAACCAGGCATCCCCCCTCTCAAATGTAACTATGTCTTTGTAAGGTGCATACCAGCACCAATTTATGATGAAAGTGAAACTCAACTAAGCAGCTACTTGCTTTCAGGGAGCTGGAAATTCAAGAAGTTGCTTTAGGACTCAGGAAATAATTCAGAGAGCCCTACCTTGAGATGGTAAAATGGAAGCAATCAGTATTTATTATATCATGTCATCTAGTATTTATTAAGTACCTAATAAAGTGGACCTGATGAGGATTATTTTGGGCTGGTTACTTTTAAAGACTGAAGATAGGAGGGAAACTCTGAAGGGTAGAATTTGCTTGCCCTTTGATGAGAGACATTTGCATTTGTGAAGGAAGTCTCCATCTGTGGGGGTATCTCTCTGTCTGCACCAGGAGGAAGCGGGGGATGACCTTATCTCTAGAAACTCTTAATGGGGAAGGCAAGGACTTAAGTCTGCATAATAATCTTGCTCTTGTTTGCTGTACTTGTCTGGCAACCTCATGTAACTGACCCCCCCACCACCAACAACATCCTCCTTTGTCTTTAGCTGAAGGTGATATTTAAGGTGGTGGCTTCAGCCATTTACTTAATCCAATCTGATTCTTATCTAAAGTTATAGGCCCACCCAATAACCAGACCCCAGCTGCACTGATAACATTTTAAGGACTTTTTTTTACATATTCTTTCCTTTGTCTCTTTTTTAAAAAAATTTTATTTATTTATTTATTTTTGAGGAAGATTAGCCTTGAGCTAACATCTGCTGCCAACACTCCACTATTTGCTGAGGAAGACTGGCCCTGAGCTAACATCCGTGCCCATCTTCCTCTACTTTATATGTGGGACGCCGGCCACAGCATGGCTTGCCAAGCAGTGCCATGTTCACACCAGGGATCCGAACAGGCGAACCCCGGGCCACTGAAGCAGAACATGCGCACTTAACTGCTACGCCACCGGGCCGGCCCCTTTCCTTTGTCTTGTAAAGAGATAACTCACATACCTACACCTTAAATTTAGCCCTACCCTCAACTCATGTTGGCAGCTCTTACTGCCCATGGGTCCTGTCCCCATGCCAGCACCTCTTTACTGCCCATGGGTCTCGTCCCTGTGCTATTCCATACTATTCTCTGAATAAAAGCGCACTACTGCCAGACCTTGAGAGTCTAAGAAATCTTTCTTTCAACTCCTCAACTCACCGAGTCCACATCAGACCCACATTGTTAGACACTGATGGATTTTTCAACAAATTTAAGACGTTGTTCTTACTCTCAAGTAGTTTGTGCAGGAAGCTAATTTTCCAAATAGTTCTAGCTTTCAAAGAAGCCCAGAATCTGTCATCTCAACTTTAAGGTATAAAGAATCATGTGCTGGGGCCAGCATGGTGGTGTAGTGGTTAAGTTTGCATGCTCCACTTCATCGGCTCGGGGTTTGCAGATTTGGATCCTTCATCAAGTCAAGCTATGGCAGCATCCAACACACAAAATAGAGGAAGACTGACATAGATGTTAGCTCAGTGACAATCTTTTTTCTTTTCTTCAAGTAATTTATTGGGATTATAATGATTTATAACATTGTGTGATTTCGGGTGTACAGTATTATCACTTCCTAAATACACTCATTGTGCTCACCCCCAGTAGTCTAATTTTTATCTATCACCATACATATGTGCCCCTTTATCCCTTTTGCCCACCCCCCAACCCCCTTCCCCTCTGGTAACCACTAATCTGTTCTCTTTATCCATGTATTTGTTATCTTCCACATATGAGTGAAACCATGCAGTGTTTGTCTTTCTCTGGCTTATTTTGCTTAACATCATATCCTCAAGGTCCATCCATGTTGTTGCAAATGGGACTGTTTTATCCTTTTTTATGATTGAGTCATATTCCCTTGTGTGTGTGTGTGTGTGTATATATATCTTCTCTAGCTATTCATCTATAGATAGGCACTTGGGTTGCTTCCACATCTTTGCTATTGTGAATAATGCTGCAATGAACATAGGGGTACATAAATCTCTTTGGATCATTGATTTCAAGTTCTTTGGATAAATACCAAGTAGTGGGATAGCTGAGTCATATGATATCTCTATTTTTAATTTTTGGAGAAATCACCATACTGTTTTCCATAGTGGCTGCACCAGCAGTGTATGAGGCTTCCCTTTTCTCCACATCCTCTCCAGCATTTGTTGTTTTTTGTCTTGGTTATTATAGCCATCCTGATCACTGTAAGGTGATACCTCATCGTAGTTTTGATTTTCAGTGACAATCTTCCTTAAGCAAAAAGAGGAAGATTAGCAACAGATGTTAGCTCAGGGCCAATCTTCCTCACCAAAAAAAAAAAAAAAAAGAAAGAAAGAAAAAGAAAAAGAAAAGAATCATGTGCTCTGAATGGATGCTACTCAAGTAAATAATGAAATGCTACTTATTGCCTTCCTTTTTACCTCAAAAGACAATTTAACTGAAATATAGTCAGTAAGAGAAAGGAGATTAACAAAGGGAGACACATTGTTTTCACAGGCATGAGAACTATAAATGCCAACATTTGGGCCTGTTGCAATCTTTTCTAGCATTAATAAATTCAAAGATGGCAAAAAAAAAAAAATTTGCAACAGCTGCACAGTCTTACCTCACCAAGCAGAATTTCAAATATTATCTTTTTAAGTGGCATAAATTCAAGACAAGGGGATGCCTCCATCAAGGGGAATGCAGTAATACTGTCCCTCTAAGTCAGTTCACTCCATGCAGCGAGTTCACAACCTGACCAGAGAAGCTAGCTTTTCTGCTGCTTCATAACCCCTGGGGTGACCCACCGGCAAGCAGGAATAGCACCCTATATCTGTGCCTTCACTAAGCCGGGTGAGCAGTGTGGTGGGGATGGGGTGCCCCTCGACAGCCTCAGGCCTAATTAGTTCATATTAAGTGCCTACCACACTGACCTAGAAACGACAGTGAGTGAATGCCCTCTTCAGGTGTGACACAGTTTATCACTTTTACTCCAGGATGCTGAGTAAACCCACCAACATTATTCAATTACATCAAACTGCGGCAGAGTCTGTGGTATTAAAAAAAAAAATCACCATGTTCAGCCATTTACTGTTGAGCTATTCCACTGCTAAATCATTCTCAAGTAGCACATGGTAATGAAATGGCAGGAGAGTAAGTGTGTAATATTCCTCTGTAGAGCTTTCCTTGCTTACTTCCTTTCTCTCAGCCATAGCTTTCCACCTGCTAAGTTACAAACATCGGCTGCACCCACCTCTCTATCTGTGCACGTAAACCTATTCCTCTGCCTCAACTGTTGTTAGCTTTCAAAAACTCACTCTGAGCTGAGCTCCCAATAGAATGGCAGAGGGTAACCCATAAGCCCTAATCCTAAAAGGCCTCCCAGTAACGATGCAAATGCTCTCATTTCACAGGTAGGGGAACAGAGGTCCAGAAAGCGGAAGCAATGGGCTTGTGATCCCACAGTTATTGTGACTGCTCCAAAATCCCTTCTTCCCATACAACTACTAAATAATTCCATCTCAGCTTTGGGTTTAAACTAACTCCAGCACTATGACTCCCCAAATGAAGCCAATGGACTCTCTCACCTACTGGATTCTTCATAATCCCAGTCTTGTTCGATTGGCTTCCCCTGTCTTTTAAGAAATGTTCATAGGCATCACGTCTTAATGACTCAACCCCACCATGACCTGAACACAGCAGGCACTCACTAAGCGCCCTGGTGTAATATTTTAGCTTTCTTTGCTCCATAACATCTCCCATCTCTTTCCTGCCCCTCTAGTTTTACTGCCTCCCCACCCCCATGACTCATTTGCAGCTGACAAATACCACTACTCATGATGGACTGCTACAGGAAAGTCACATAAAAGAGCAAGCAAAGTTACTCCTACTAGTACTAACGACATTACTCCATAAAAGAGAAAGCCATTAACGAATCCCAACAGAGATAAAACAAGATTATACAGGACAATTCTTTGGGCACTGGGATATGGAAGGTCACTGAATAGGTCCTAATCTGAGAAAGTTAACATTTAACCAAATTTGTATTTTCCCAACTTCACCTAAGGATTCAGCCTGAATTTTGATTCTTCCAAAGGATTCATTTACATACAATTTGTATATCACAGAGCAAAGACCCCGAAGAGTCTTCTTCCCTTCCATATTTATAGACTAGAGCTCTTGAGTTCTAGGCATTTGATGTGAATATGCATGCTAGTGGGTAGCTCAAAAGTGTGGTAAAGAGGCAATGAGTCTTGGGGAGCAAGGTCAGAAGCACACAGTCTACCCAAGTCGTGGAACCACCTTCCCTTATAATCCATCTAGTGTCCATGAGATTCAAGTTGCCTAGGCAGTTAGTCGGGATCATCAAGAGGAGGATGATAACTCTGCCTTCTTCTCTTGGCTAAAGACCTTCCAAGGAACCCCAAATGGATCAGCCTGAATTGTCTGACCATTAAAACTTCACTTTCTTCAATGGATATTTATATTCTCAGAAAGTTGGATTTATGCTTCATCTAATAATACCATCAATTACAAAAGTAATACCTGCTCATTACAGAAAATTTGGAAAATACAGAGAAACATGTAAAGAAGAAACACACAAAGTATCACCCACCATTATTTCTAACATTCTGAAGTGTTTCAGGGAGTTGACCCCTAGGTAGCATCTGAAACTTGAACTAAACTTCTCTGACCCATGGAACATCACTATTATAAAGGTGGCTTCTCTCTGTCTGCTGAAAATTTGCTGGTGTGTTCAGTCTTTAGTTTAAATGTCAATAAGTCCCTGGTTAGGTCTACCTAAAAACTCTGACTGCTCTTTCTTTTTCCCTACGTAAGGGAAAACAATGTGTTTCCAGTAGGTTCCTTGTAACTACACACAAACTCTACTTTCACAGTCCACAATGCAGGCTGCCACCATCAACAATTATTTCCAGAAGCTACTCAAGGTAAACCAATCTCTGGGCCTACTGCTGGGCTGATTTCACAATTTTCTTATCTCCTAAAAACACATCTTTGTACATAGTTTTCTTTTAGGGTTTATAACTGTACTAAGCTCAGGGCTCAATTTCTTCCAGCTTCAAATACCTTCCCTGCTTAGGAGGTATTCCCTTAGGAGGGAAGGAAAGCACAGCTTCTGCTATTTATGGTGTCCAAGAAAGTTTGTTTACCCTATTAACAAAATCAACAGTTGTGACTCCATGGCACCCTAAAAATGTCCCTGGCCTACTGCAGCACCCTGATTGGGAAATAACACTCCAGGAAAACAGCCCTGGGGCAGATCAGTTCCTAGGGTAATAATCACATTTTCACTAAAGTTTCCCAATCCTCTTTCTGAATGTTATTTTTGAAAAGCAGCATGGTTCCCTAGCAGGCCCAGTAATTTAGACATCAGTGTCACGAGTTTGCAAATGGTAGGCTCAGTTCCATGGGTGACTCACACTGTGTGCATGTGTACACACGTGTGTTGTGCACCTTTGGCATGGGCTTTGTTCCGGTGTCCTACTCCATGCCAGTGCCTGTGCTGGTTCCCATCATCTACATTTCCTTAATTAACCCTTCCAGCAGCCCTGTTTGAGGTAGTTGTTAGGTCCTTATTGAAGAAACTGTGAAATCAGAAAGATTAACTGATTTCTGCAAGGGCATAAAGCAGATAAAGGGCAGAGTTTAGATTTGAACTAGGGTCTGGCTCACCCCACAGACTGCCTCTCGCTCACCAAACAACAGGTGACTTCACCAATCTAGCTCTGAGACCTAATGTAAGACTGACCAAGAGGGTCAATGTGCAAAGATAACTTATAAATTCTTACTGAGAGATGAAGTGCTAATTTTAACAATAATGCAACAGTACAAATTTTCTCGAGTTGAATAAGGTCTTGTTCTTCAATTCAGTTTACTGACCCTCCTTCAGGGTTCTCAGACCTTTTAGACCCTTAAATTACACACGTCCATGGCCCTTGTTCCCCACTAGCACACCATTCAGTAAACAAAAGCACTGTTACATACATTCCATGGGAGCACAATGGACAAAACGATAAAGGTCAGAGTCAGATGGTCTCAAAATTCAGATGGCTCAACACCCAGAAGGCTCACAGCTGCCAGGAGTGTTCTGGCAGGAGAAGGCTGCAGAGATAGGATGGAGATAATTTTAGAAGCAGGCACTTAAGACCTTCAGCTCCAGCCCAACTTAAACACCATGCTTGTCCCAAGAAGGCACAAGGATACACAAAGCTGACTGCTTGTCTGTGCACTTCTTACCCAGGTTCAACAGCTTTCAAGGGAGAAGAGGGATTTAATTGGCAGGATTACATCGGAAGAACCATATCAATAAATCTTTAAGAAACATAAATGGGCAATCCCTAAATTGCCTTTCCATAAGCATCCTGGCTAACACAGCAGGGGTGCCTCCATATGGGGGCAGGCTGCTCTGTTCGCTGCCCAATTGCACCAGGTAATCACTAGTAAAAGGCAGCAACTGTAGACCTTATTTATCCAGAAAAGTGATTCTCCCTTAACACATGGGCAAGAGGGCAACAAAGTGATGCAAAAGAGAAACATCAGGAAGGACTCAGAGGGGATATAGGCAAAGGGGAAGCACCTTCCAACCCTTGGAGATTGGACACACGAGAGGCCCTTCCTTCTCGTAAACATGGAGAACAAGCAGATCCGTGCTTGAAATAGCTTCAGTGGCAGGGAAGCAAACTCCAGGGAGAGAATTTCTTTAAAAACACCAAGAACTCACAAGAAAAGGCACCATAAAAAGGAGAACAGAGAGGAGTTTCGTGTTTCTGGAACAGCACCTGCCTCCCTCCCTCTCTCACTATTCCTGAGGGCAGCGATGAAGCGGACAGCAAGCCTACCGTCCCTCGAGGAGCTGACAGAAGAGGAAGGGAGACTGACATCTAAACAAGACGGGTGACACAGTGTGCACAGGATCATCATAGAAACCTGTGTAGAGATGTGAGGAGAAACCAGTAGGTTCTGCCTGGAGGCTCAGGGATGGCTTCATCAAGGAGGGGATATCGATCTGATTCGGGTAGAAAAGATGCACCAGGGTAGAGGAAACAGTGTGAGCACAGACGTGCAGACGTAAAAGGGCTAGTGGTCCTGGGAAATTCTGCACAGAAAGTGATCAGACATGAGGCAGGAAGGAAGATGATGCCAGATGTTGATTGCGTGCTTCAGGATTATGCAATAGCCAAATACTTACTGAGTCAGCAAGGCCTAGTCCAAAACTGGATATTAAATAACTTCTCCACAAAACACACTGACTCATATTCCAAATTGACACAATTTTTTAAACCACGAACTGAATCCCCAATGTAAACTATACAGTATCAGTTGCATGAATAGAGCCTTACTACTGTTAGAAGTAGAATTTCAGTTCTAAATTATTCTTTTCATATATTATATTCACTGTGCTAAACTTCTCCCATCAGGCAAGGACCCAAGGTAATTTACACTTTACCGATTTAGAGAGCATTTCCAAACACTGTGACTATGGGATAGTGACCCAAGGCATCTCAACTGCTAGCAATATTCAGCATTCACTAGAAATATGCCCACTGCTGAACAATGTACGTTCAGTGAGAAAAACCAGTTCTAGTCTCAACAAACTAACATCTCAAAAGAGAACCCAGGTATCCCACCTCCTGAGAAAACCACTGTCAATGTTTTGGTGGTTATTCTTCCTTATATCTCTATACACACACACTCAAGTGTGCATACACACTTCCACATAACAGATCAAGGGCTCTCACTGTTTTTTTTTTTTCACCCAACAATCTGTGGTGAATCTCTTTCTATAATTTCTTAAACCACGTCCCCATGGTTGGCATTGGTTAGTGTGAATCCAAGTTCTCACTATTATAAGGAACAATTTAAAGCAAACCATTTTTAATTGTTACAATGAGCATCCTTGAATATTTATCTTTGTGCACTGGTCTAATCTGCTGAGTAGAGCAGTGTGCATATTTTACATTTTGTTACATTTCCCCCAAAACCTTCCAAAATGGCAGTCCCAATTTACACTCTCGGGGGAACGCCTTGTTGGGTCAGGTTGGTTTTGTTTTTTTTGTTTGCTTTTTTTTTTTTTTTTTTTGAGGAAGATTAGCCCTGAGCTAACTACCGCCAGTCCTCCTCTTTTTGCTGAGGAAGCCTGGCCCTGAGCTAACATCCTGGACCATCTTCCTCTACTTTCTAGGTGGGACGCTTACCACAGCATGGCGTGCCAAGCGGTGCCATGTCCGCACCCAGGATCTGAACTGGTGGACCCTGGGCCGCCAAAGCAGAACGTGCACACTTAACCGCTGCGCCACCAGGCCGGCCCCTCAGGTTGGTTTTGGAGGTGAGAGAGAGGCCTCAGCTACTTACCTTCTGATGAGGCCATGTTGACCACATGGAAACTCCATCATGGAAAGTGAAACAGGAAGGCCTCTGTGCGTCTAAACACTCAAATTTTCCACTACACTCACAGACAGCTGGCAGCACTCACAGAAAAGGGGCCAGGCACTGGTTCTGCACAGTCCTTATGTGGAAGTATCCACAGACTTCACAAGACCAGAGTGGGCAAGCCTCCTGGCAACTCCAGATGTAAGAGTAGAGAAAAAAAATGCTGTTGAGACACCAAGAGTCTTCCATCTTAAAAACTGCTATCAGCAGATAGCAATTATCTGTGTATTTCACACCAGATCTTTCTCCTGACACCCTGTAACTAACAACATGTGTGGAGTTTCCTTCAAATTACCTTTCCTACTTCTCATTATAATCTGAAGCGATTTATAAAGTTCCTAAAAATCATACTGGATAGATTATTTTCTTTAATTCCAGCCACAGCTGTTGAAGTAGACTAATAAATAACTAACATAGATCCTCCACTGAACTCTCTGAAAAGGCTGTAGATATATTTAACAACCCACAGCACAAACACATCTCTAGCTCTCAACCAGGACTGAATACCTCTCAGAAACACTGTTATGAATATATCTAAAGGGGGAAAAAAAAGGCTCTATAGGACAGATTTGGAATGCCTATTTCTTCCAGAAAAAAATACAAGCCCCAGCACTTCCTGTTTCCCTTACCCCTGCCCTTAACAAATGCAGACATCTGCAAACATTAGTGCCCTTATACACATCGAGTTTATTTAATGTCCATAATTTCAGATACAAATCTACTTTGTCTTTCGAGACTAAACAAAGAATTATGGCGTTCGCAATTTCTTGGCCACATCTTTTATCGATACATATTTTTTTAATTTGTATTTTTAACAAAAGACAAATACAGATAAATTGGAAAGATCTGGTGCAAAAACTGAAAAAACTAACCTTGTTTTACTCCTAGATTACTCTGCTAGCAACTGGTCCTGTAATTTTCAACTGTATGTTTTACTTATTTCCTTGTTCTTAGGCCAGAAGGAGTGGTAGCATGTTGGTGTCTACCAGTCTGCCCACACTCCCCAGGGATGTCAGGGCCTCCAGAGCTGTCCTAGCAGGCCTGACCATGGTTTTCAAGGTCCCAGTCAGCCATAGCTAGCCCAGGGCACAGCTACTTGGCCCCCTATCAGGACATTTGACTGCCAGCTAGGCATCTGTTCCTCCCTTCCAGTATGACACTGGTTATACTTCCTTTATGTGCACTGGAGATTTTCTTTTTGAAATAAGAATTATATCTAGATAGTGTATTCTTTACCTGTTGCATGTGCTTAATCCAGGATGCAACTGAGCAAATATGCAAGCATCAATCCTTGTTAGTTTAATAAATTTCTGATGTAACTTCTTTCCTCCAACCAAGACACAGCCATCATGATACCTAATTCATCTGTTATCCCAATTTGGCCAAAGAGGAAAACACAAAATCATAACATTGATGAACACTGAAATAGGCAGGAGTAGGGAGTAGTAGTATAGATTGTCTTTAAAGTGGTGAAAAGGTGGTGGAAAATAATCTGTTTATCTGCAACACATACACACACACAAGAGCTTTCTACAGTGAGTCAAAAAGAGCTTGCATCTGTTTTTCCTGTTGGCAAAACATGAGCTTCCTCAAGTTTTGATTCCTCCCTTGAACAGCTCTATTTCTATGCCAATAAAACAAAATGAAATTGAACTACATTTAGTGACTGAAAAGTTACTCTGCTAAATTCTTCCTCTATCTAGTCAGTTTTCGAATAGGCACCCAGTTGCTCCACAGTGTGGATCTCTGTGTTCATCCATCAGATGCTCCACACCCACTTCTGGACCTCAAGTCTCTCCAGAGGCCTCAGAATAAAGTGCTATTGGGAATGCATAAAGATGATTTCCAAACAAGGTTTCACTACTCCAACAAGCCTGTAAGAGTAATCACTCCACTTTGAAAAAAGGAGACCTTGGCAGGAACCACTTGTGTGGGTTTTTTTCTTTGTAATAATGGGAGGAGAATTAAAGCCAAAATAAAAAATTATGCCAAAGGAAACTGAATTTCTCATTAAGAACCAAAGAGGTACAAAAACATTGGCCTCAATTTCCCTCCTAGGAACAAATAAGAGATTAGTCATCATTCCTTCAAAGGCTTCATTAAATGGATAAACCCTAGAGCCCTGAATGCTAACCAGAGCCAAACTTCCCTAAAGAAGGTTTTCACAGTGACAGTAAGATAGTCACAGAAAGAAATAAAAAATTTAAATGACACCCTTCACATCCAAAAAAATCTATGGATGGAAAGCTGCTTTTTGCTCCCATTTATACCATACTGTCCCTCCACTCTATAAAATGATTCTTTAATGGTGCTTTGTCATATGCAGAACTATCCATATACATTAATTAGGTATGAGATAAATACAAAAGTATTCATATTACCATATTAGAGATGAGGAAATCAAGAGTCAATAATATGATCAAAGTTATACATACTATTTTCATCCATGCCTGGACTGCAACAATCAGGAGACCTGATTTCCTGATGCAACTCAGGCGTGGATGAACTGGATGCATATAACCCTGATCAAATTGCTGATCTTTAGTTTCCTCAGTTTCCAGGCAACCTCTCAAGTCTCCATTTCTGTAAGACACTTTTCACTTTTCTCTATACCCCATCCATTCCTTTAACCAACTTTCAGAAATAAATAAATAACTTCAAGTAAATTGATTGAAAAGAAACATAATACAAGTAATAAGCATAAAAAAGCTGAAATGGCAAGCAGCATTAATATCAAATACAAGAGACTTCATGACAAAAAGTATCGCCAGAGATAAAAAGGGATATTTTACCATGATGAAAGGGTCAGTTTATCAGGAGGACATAACAACTATAAATGTGTATGTGCCTGAAAACACAGCACCAAAATACAAAAAACAAAAATAGAATCAAAGGGAGAAACAGACAATTCCAACTATCGTAAGTGAAGATTTTAATCCTCCCTCTTAGCAGTTGCTAGAACAACTTGATGGAGGATCAGCAAACTTTCTCTATTAAGGATGAGAGAGCAAATATTGTAGCCTTTCCGAGCTATACAGTCTCTGCGACAACTAGTCAACTCTGCTTTAACAACACAAAAGCAGCCAGAGACAATATGGAAAAAATGCATATAGCTGTGTTCCAATAAAATTTTATTTATAAAAATAGGCAGCGAGAGACATTAAGCCCACAAACTGTAGTTTGCCAACCTCTAAATAAATAATAATAATAATAACATAAAAAATGGTAAAGACATAAAAGATCTGAAAAACACTATCAACCACCAGGACTTTTAAAAGACATTATGACAACAGCATAATAGATATTCTTTTCAAGTATATGTGGAAAGACCCACATGTTAGGCCTTGAAACAACTGGCAATTAATTTTAAAGACTGAGGAGCCAGCCCGGTGGCACAGCAGTTAAGTGCACACGTTCCATTTTGGCGGCCCGGGGTCTACTGGTTCAGATCCCGGGTGTGGACATGGCACCACTTGGCAAGCCATGCTGTGGTAGGCGTCCCACATATAAAGTAGAGGAAGATGGGCACGGATGTTAGCTCAGGGCCAGTCTTCCTCAGAAAAAGGAAGAGGATTGGCAGCAGTTAGCTCAGGGCTAATCTTCCTCAAAAAAAAAAAATTTTAAAGACTGAAATCACACAAATTACAATGTCTGACCACAATGAAGTTAAATTAGAAATTAACAATATAAAGATAACTAAGAAAGTCCCAAATAATCTGGAAATTAAACAATCCATTTCTAAATAATCTATGAGTCAAAGAAGAGATCATGAGGGAAATTACAAGATATTTTGAAATGAACAGTTACAAAGATAAAACATCTCAAAATTTGTGGGGCAGAGCTAAAGCAGTACTTACAGGGATGGTTATAACTTGAAATGCTTGCATTAGAAAAGAAGATATAAAATCAATGATCAAAGCTCCCACTTTAAGAAATTACAAAAAGAAGAGCAAACTAAATCCAAAGTAAGTAAATGGAAGGAGATAATAAAGATAAGAATACAAATCAATGAAATAAAAAATAGAAAAGTAACAGAGAAAATAATGAAAAGAAAAGCTAGTTATCTGACAAGATTAGTAAAACTGATAAACGATTAGCTAGACTGGTTGAAAAGAAAAGAGAGAAGACACAAATTACCAATATCAGGAATAAAAGAGGAAATGCAACTACAGATCCAACAGATATTAAAAGGATAATAAAAAATATTATGAACAATTTTATGCCAAAAAACTTGACAACATAGATGAAAATGGACAAATTTCTTGAAAGACATATGAATGCAAAAACAAATGGAAGAAAGAATAGAAAAATTGAAGAGCCTCATGTCAATTAAATAACTTGAATATATAATTGCATCTCTCTCACACATACACACACACACACATTCAGACACTCTAGGCCCCAGATGGCTTCTCTGATGAATTCTATCAAATATTTAAAGAAGAAATAATACCAACCAGACACAAATTATTTCAGAAAATAGAGGAGGAGGGATGATTTCTCATTTCATTTTATGAGGCCACTATTACTCTGATACCAAACCAATACAGACATCACAAAAAAGGAAAATGATAGGCCAATATCTCTCATGAATCCAGATGCCAAAATCCTTGGCAAAATTTTAGCAAATAGAATCCAACAATATATTTAAAAAAAATACACCATGGCCAAATGGGATTTATCCCAAGAATAGAAGGTTGGTTTAATATCTAAAAATCAATGTAATTAATGAGATTTATAGATTAAACGGCTTTTAAAAACCATATGATTTCAATAGATGCAGAAAAAGTATTTGACAAATTTCAACATTCATTCATGATAAAAAAAAAAGAAATTCTCAGCAAAGTAGGAATAAAGGGAACTTCCTCAACTTGATTAAAAGTATCTAGAAAAACCATACAGCTAATATTATACTCAGTCACAAAAGGCTCAATGCTTTCTACCTAAGACTAGGCAGGATGTCCTTTTTTATCCACTTTTATTCATCATTGTACTAAAGATTCTAGCCAGTGCAATAAGGCAAAAAAAAGAAATTAAAGGCATATAGATTGGAAAGAAAGAAAGAAAACAGTCTGTGCAGACAATATGACTTTGTGTAGAAAAAACCCTAGAGAATCCACAAAAGAGCTGCTAAAACAAGTAAATTTAGCCAGGTCACAGGATACAAGGTTAATGTATAAAAATCTAATGTATTTCTTCAAACCAGCAAGAATGACTTAGAAATGGAAAGTTAAAAACAATTCCGTTTACAATAGCATAAAAATATCCTTAGGAAAAAATTTAATGAATGATCTGTACACTGAAAATTAAAAACTTTACATAAGAAACTCAAAGTAGATCTCAGTATATGGAGAGAGATACAATGTTTATGAATTGGAAGATTCCATATTATTAAGATGGCAATTCTTCCCCAGTTAATTTTTAAATTCAGTCAACTGCAATTAAAATCCTAGCACACTTTTTCAAACAGATTGACAAACTAAATTGAAAATTTAAATGGAAAAGGACCTAACGCCATAAGAGTCTTGAAAAAGGATACAGTTGGAGGACTTACACCACCTAATTTCAAGTCTTATAAAGCTACAGTAATCAAGAGAGTGTGGTATCAGTGTAAGGACAGACATACAGTTCAATGAAACAGAATAGAGTGTCCAAAAATAGACCCATTCTTATATGGCTCATTGAGTTTCAACAAAGGTACCATGGTATTTCAGTGGGGAAAAGACAATGTTTTCACCCAATGATGCTGGAACAACTATATCTCTATGGGAAAAGTGAACTTGACTCTTACCTTACGCCATACCCAAAAATTAACTTGATAGGGACATGACTAAACACAAGAGCTAAAACTACTCAACTTAAAGAAGAAAACATAGGAGAAAATCTGTGAAGTTAGGTTAGGCAGAGATTTCTCAAACTGGGCACAAAAACCACAATCTATATAAGAAAAAAATTATAAAATGGACTTCACAAAAATTAAACTTTGGGGCTGGCCCCGTGGCTGAGTGGTTAAGTTCACACGCTCTGCTGCAGGCGGCCCAGTGTTTCGTTGGTTAGAATCCTGGGCGCGGACATGGCACTGCTCATCAGACCACGCTGAGGCGGCATCCCACACGCCACAACTACAGGGATCCACAATGAAGAATATACAACTATGTACTGGGGGGGTTTAAAAAAAAAATTAAACTTTGCTCTTAATTATAATTAAGAAAACAAAAAGCAAGCCACAAATTTGGAGAAAATATTTCCAAAATACATTATCTGACAAGTTTATATACAGAATATGTACAGGTTCCTTACAATCAATAAGAAGACAAACAACCCAATTAAAAATGGGCAAAATATTTTAACAGACACTTCACAAAAGTAAATGCACAAATAACCAATAAGCACATAAAGAGATGTTCAACATCAGAAATGCTCAGTCACCAGGGAAATGTATATTAAAACAACAATAAGATGTATTACACAACCACAAAAGTGACTAACGGTAAAAAGATTGACAACATCAAGTGTACAAGAATGTGGAACAACTGGAACTGTCATTCACTGCTGATGTAATGCAAACACAGCCACTTTGAAAACCAGTATGGCATTATCTTTTAAATTAAACATAACCATATGACCTGGCTAGTCAACTCTTGAGTATTTACCAAAGAGAAATGAAAATATATGTCCACACAAAACTTCTTTGTGACTATTTATAGCAGTGATTATTCATAGTAGCTCCAAACTGAAAACAATTCAAATATCTATCAACTGATGAATGGATAAACAAATCATACTATAGCTTTACCACGGAGCATTGCTTAGCGATAAAAAGGAATAAATACTGATACACACCACCACATGGATGAATCTCAAAAATGTCATACTAAATGAAAGAAGTAAACCTAAAAAGACTATATAATGTATGCTTCTATCTTTACTATATTCTAGAAAAGAGTGACAGAAAGCAGATCAGAAGCAGCCTGGGGCTCGGGGTTAAGGGAGGAATTGAGTACAAAGGCAGCTGGCAAACATAAATACATGTGTGTTGACTGGCCCAGTGATAGCTGTGGTTAAAAACCAGTCTGCTCTGTCAGCAACAGTCTCCATGCTCAACAGCAAAGGAAATAACCCTGTGCAGAAGTCTTTCAGAGTATTCCAGTGGACAGGTTGGCTTCTCAAGCCCTCGTTGCATGCCTCATGTCTGCCTCTCTATCTACCTTTCCTCTTTTTAAGAGTCAAGTTACACATAACTAAAAGGAATGAGAACCCAGCATGTGGATGCTGCCTTAAAGAAAAAGAGAGTAAGTTATAGAGAAGTGTAGATCAAAACTGCCTTGAAATAGTAATCTGTAAAATCTAAAGAAGGCAGTAAAATATAAAACCACCAGGGGTTTCAGCAGCAGAAATGAGAAGGATATGGCTGGTTCTAACAATACACAGGAAGCACAAGAAAGAAAGCAGCTTGGAGAGCCAAGAGATACACCTGAAGTTATTGTAAGGAATTTAACAGAAATACAAACAGGAAGGCAACAGCTCATGGCCCATTCAAATTAAATGCACTTTAAAATTGCATTTTCTTTTATTTATTTATTTTTTTAAAGATTGGCCCTGAGCTAAGACCTGTTGCCAATCTTTTTTTTTTTCTTCTTCTCCCCAAAGTCCTCCAGTACATAGTTGTATATTCTAGTTGTAGGTCCTTCTAGTTGCATAAAAATTCCATTTTAAATTAGCGCATTTCATACAGTTTTCACAGCATCATTCCATTTTGCCTCTTGTCAAGTGAGAAAACTGTGCAAGTTTCCTTAAACCTTTACAGTCCAGTGAAAGGCACACTATGTTCAAGAGAGAAACTTAGACGTCCCTTTAACTCCCAAAGTAGAACATTATTCACCTATTGAGGTGAGTCATTAAACTCAATTCAAAAAAGCCTAGCCATCCATCCTTCTAGCTATAGACTGAGATATTTTTTAAAACCTCTCAATCTATATAAACTCAGATATATGGAATACTACCTTATAGTAAGGGTGAGAACACAATCACTTCCAAAACATCAATGGTGATGAGCAACTGGGGTATCATTCATAAATAAAATTAATATTAAGTTAAACTCAGATATTTAAAGCCAAATTTTTTGCCAGACCCAGCATAAAATGCTCTGGTTCATGCAAAGAATATGAAAAATTGAGATCATGAGCTAAATGTAAATCCTTAATTCTGTTTCTACTATCGTGACCATTAAACCTTTTCTTCTTAAGATGCTCTACAACCCCAAAATCCACTAATTTCAATGTTATTTTCTTTATTTTCCCTTTCCTACTCTTTCAAAGTAAGTAACGGGGAGTAAAACAGTCAAATGTTTGACAATAGTTGAGGACCAAAAATATATCAAAGTGAACGGATTATCAATCTTAAAAATCAATTAGATGGATTGGAAGAATAAACATAGTTAAAATGTCCGTTCTACCTAAAGCAATCTACAGATTCAACGCCATCCCAATCAGAATCCCAATGACATTCTTTACAGAATTAGAACAAAGAATCCTAAAATTCATATGGGGCAACAAAAGACCCCAAATTTCTAAAGCAATCCTGAGAAAAAAAGAACAAAACGGGAGGCATCACAATCCCTGACTTCAAAACATACTACAAAGCTACAGTAATCAAAACAGCATGGTACTGGCACAAAAACAGGCGCACAGATCAATGGAACAGAATTGAAAGCCCAGAAATAAAACCACACATCTATGGACAGCTTATCTTTGACAAAGGAGCTGAGGGCATACAATGGAGAAAAGAGAGTCTTTTTAACAAATGGTGCTGGGAAAACTGGAAAGCCACATGTAAAATGAAAATTGACCATTCTTTTTCACCATTCACCAAAATAAACTCAAAATGGATCAAAGACCTAAAGGTGAGAGCTGAAACCATAAGGCTTCTGGAAGAAAACGTAGGCAGTACACTCTTTGACATCAGTATTAAAAGGATCTTTTCGGACACCATGCCTTCTCAGAGAAGGGAAACAATAGAAAGAATAAACAAATGGGACTTCATCAGATTAAAGAGCTTCTTCAAGGCAAATGAAAACAGGATTGAAACAAGAAAACAACCCACTAACTGGGAAAAAATATTTGCAAGTCATATATCTGACAAAGGCTTAATATCCATCATATATAAAGAACTCACACAACTCAACCACAAAACATCAAACAACCCAATCAAAAAATGGGCTGGGGACATGAACAGACATTTCTCCAAAGAAGATATACTGATGGCCAATAGGCACATGAAAAGATGCTCATCATCGCTGATCATCAGGGAAATGCAAATCAAAACTACACTAAGATATCACCTTACACACGTTAGAATGACAAAAATATCTAAAACTAATAGCAACAAATGTTGGAGACGTTACGGAGAAAAAGGAACCCTCATACACTGCTGGTGGGAATGCAAACTGGTGCAGCCACTATGGAAAACAGTATGGAGATTCCTCAAAAAATTAAAAATAGAACTACCATACGATCCAGCCATCCCACTACTGGGTATTTATCCAAAGAGCTTGAAGTCAGCAATCCCAAAAGTCCTATGCACCCCAATGTTTATTGCAGCACTGTTTACAATAGCCAAGACGTGGAAGCAACCTACGTGCCCATCAACAGACGAATGGATAAAGAAGATGTGGTACATATATACAAAAGAATACTACTCAGCTGCAAAACAGAACAAAATCATTCCATTTGCAATAACATGGATGGACCTTGAGGGAATTATGTTAAGTGAAATAAGCCAGCGAGAGAAGGATAATCTGTGTATGACTCCACTCACATGAGGAATTTAAAATTATGGACTAAGAACAGTTTAGTGGATACCAGGGGAAAGGTGGGGTGGGGGGTGGGCACAGAGGGTGAAGTGGTGCACCTACAACATGACTGACAAACATTAATGCACAACTGAAATTTCACAAGATTGTAACCTATCATTAACTCAATAAAAAAAATCAGTTATAGTAAGGAAAACCTCTCTCTATGCAGATTAATGTACACAAGTTCATTCAGATAGAGACCTCTCTGACTATGAGGGGCAGGGACACTGTCTGTCTTGTTCACTGGCTTATCCTTTAACCCTTGACATATAGCAGGTGCTCAGAAAATATGAGAGATGAATTAATAGAAAACAATGGATGAATTAATAGCTGTAATTAACCAAAACCAAGAAAAACATGGTGCACCCTATTTATGGCCAAGTGAGGCTCATTTCTATTTTGCTGCATTTTGTTCTGCTTTCTAGCCAGCAGATTTGACATTGAGTCTCTAAGCTCCTGGCCAAGGGCTCCTCCTATTGCCGCTGCTCAGGATGGGGTCCACTGGCTTCTGGCTCTGGAGGCGGGAGAACTGAGGGCCCAGAGCCAAGTGTGCCATTACACAGTAGGAACACAAGAGGCCAAGAGGGCTTCTGCCATAGGGGCTAGGAATCAAAAATATTTTACAAATACTATTGCTATTAAAATTGTTATATAGATGAACATGCTTCTGTTCTGCCAAGTCTGATGATGGCTGATTCTTCTCCATGTATATAAAACCATACACAAGGCAAGCATCAAAAGATTAGGGGTGAGATTAAACTAGTTACTAAGCTCATTTGGTTGCCTGGATTGTTAAATTCCTTACACAAATCTCCTTACTCCAATGCCATCTAGCCACCCCACTTCAGACTTCTTTAGGAAACAGAGAAAACAGAAACTCTTGTGTCAATATTTCTTTTTTTCCCAACCACATGGTCCATGGAGTAGTAATTTGGCCCAACCCATTTGTAAATAAACTCAGATCACCAAATCACAGTAACTGACAGACCTACTTTATAATCAATTTAATGCCACATTTAGTCCAGACAGAATACTACAACAGAAGTTGCAGCCTCAAATGTGAATGTATACATGTATATTTCTGGGAAGAAGGAATAATATTTAATCCAAAAGTCTGCTGTCTTGGTGCCCCCTCATCACTCTTTAATATTTGAATTAAATAGTCTGAGCCCTCTTTTCTCACATACTGTGGGAAGTTCATATCTTCCCCAAGATTTTAACAATCCCCAGGCATTTATGTCCTTAGGACCTGATTTACCGCTTCCATTGAGCTCTCCACCACCCAGTCCCTGCCTTGTTCCATTCTCTCAGTACCATCGCCCAGCACTGCACATGGTCTTGATTCTCAATTAACATCACTGAATGAGAGGCTAGTACACCAGGCCTAAGTCAGGGACAATGAAGGAGGTTAGTGTCAACATCATAGCTCGGCACAGCAAAAACTGAAGGTCCTCCAAGCAATCCCGCTAGCAGAGACTTTTGATTAGCCCCTCTTCCTCCTCAAGTGCCAGCCTGCTGCATATCACTGCCCTCTCACCCTAAGGACGCTTTCTCTATTTTCTCCATTTATGCTGAACCCTTCACACTGTCTGATCGTCAGGACAACTCCAAATTTCTCCAAGAAGAGAAATCCAGCTCTTTCTATATTTTCAGATTATGAGCAGTGGTTGGAAGGAGTAAAAACTTTCACCTTTCATGCTGAAGGAGGCTCATCAAAGTTCTAGCCCAAAGAGCAGATTTTGATTACCAGGCATACTGCCTGCTCCTAATTCAGATGACAGCCAGCCAGAGTAACTTTTTTCTTCCCACTATAAATTTTCTCCACTATATTCTTATCATAAAATGTGATTATTATGTCATAAGACTGACTGCACAAGTAGGATACTCACACAACTGTCTCAGTGTTTACAGTCTTTGTGCTGAAGCAACATCAAACATGAGGTCAGATCCTGACTT
This sequence comes from Equus asinus, assembly GCF_041296235.1. Lineage (NCBI taxonomy): Eukaryota > Metazoa > Chordata > Mammalia > Perissodactyla > Equidae > Equus > Equus asinus. The sequence continues at coordinate 57,303,109 of NC_091796.1, read as the reverse complement.
ATAACTGGTGCCATCCTTTCCCAGAACCTTTGCTGCCTCCAGGAATGGACTGGTCCTAAGCCCAAGGCAGGCCATGGAGTTAAGAAATAGCAACTTGTGGTTTTGTACAGTGTAGGAGCAGTGGGTAAGTGAACGAGGCATGAAGGCAGCACAGTGTGGTCAGCAGATGAAATTAATGAGAACAATTCTGTTAAAAGGGAGTTTATCTCTATCCTAAATCCAAACTCTTAGCATGGAAGCCTTTTTCAATGAAGCTCCCTCAGAAGGAAAACTTTTTGCCTGGGGCTACCCCAGCCCATATGACTATAAATCCGGGACTTCTGCCAAATACTGTGCCCCAGCTAACGTTTCTTGTGCATCAACAACTTCTTCCCAACTCAACTATAAGCTTCCAGAAGGCAAGACTTACAACTCTCTTTGGGGTCTACTCTGGGCTCTGCAGAGTTCCTGCACATTACATACGTTGCCAAACTGTAATTAAGAACCTATGTTTTTCATACCAGAGGAATGAGATCTCTGACTCAGGCCAGCACAGAACCCATGTTGCCTCACGCCACTTGAGTCAGTAGACTCAGCCTGGCTGCCTCTCTCCTCTCGACCATTTGGAGATTGTTCTTAGGCCAATTTGCTCATACTGTAGATGTTAGAAATTTCATTCATTTTGGCCAGGATGTTTTTGGAATCATGCTGGTTGGACACTTTGCCCAAGAACATGAAACACTGCTAGAACCATGCTCTTCCCTATCTAGAAACTTACTCCCTATTTCATAACCTATTCTAAGATTGCTCATTAAGTGGCTACAGGATTTAGTTAAAAATTTTTTAAAAAATTTTTAAATGGTGATATCTTTTAGATCCAAAGATTGTTTTTCTTCTGGAAGAAAAACAGAAGTTAGATGTGTTTTTCTTCCTCTTGTTACTTGTAGAGTCTGTAGGACACACTACATTCCAAGACAGTTATATTGATTTTTATGTTTTTTATCACAGCAGCCTGGTGACTCAATAAATTATCCTTCAAGAAATCTGGCATTATATGGCTAGAATCATTGGTGGGATCAAATTTCATTCTTTTGAATTAAATGTGAACTTTATAACCAGGTCATTTTTTGCCTCTATAACTTGCACCCTAAGGACACACATTTGAGGATAAGACTCAATCTGAAATATCATTTAGTCATCTTTAATTATCTGAGATACTTTGAAATAGAAAGCTTTCCACTAAAGTGATAAACATATCACTTTCATGAAAGAAAACATTATCCAAAGACGACAGTGCTTCAAATGGGAATCTCTTCCTCAGTGGGATGGTGCCAAAGGATGCCTCTAAAGAACAATAACAACATACAATAGGATGCAATGTGTGTGGAGAATGTATGTGGATGTAGTGCAAGTTAATCACATCAGCAAGCTGTCATCTGCCCACAGGTGTATTCAAACGTCCTGCCAATATTCAGAGAATGGCTCTCTATTGATCTGAAGATTAATTTTTCTTTCTCAGAGTTTTTTCACACTAGAAGGGCTAGCAACTCAAATTTCTGGTTTTTGGCATGTTCACTCTGAATATGAAAAACACACTTCACAAAGCAACTTTATAGATTCCATCATAAAAGCATGTATTATTTACTCGTGCCTCATGCTCTGAACTCCACAGCAGCCCAGCTTCCTACAGGGCTTCCTAAAGGTCCTGCACAGCTACAGCTTGCTTTGAGGCTGCCAAAGTCTCAGTATGCATCTTATTATTTGCCACATGTGGATGACCTCCTTTAAAAAGGAGCCGATGTTTCAGGTAGCTTGCAGTAATCACCACCCATTTGTCTCATCAAAGGCCATCCTCAGAATGCCTTTCTGGTGACGTGGAAGATACAAATCAGAGAGTGCCTTGAACTCTCCCCCAGCAGCTAGTTCTTCCTAAAAGGCCACCACTGCTGCACAGTGAGCATTCGGCCTGTGCTAAGCACCCGGAGGGGCAGCACTGCCCAGTGAGGGTGGTGATGGGGGCAAGCCCCGGTCTGCTCAGAACCAGAATCAGAGAGTGCAGTCTTTGACCCAGTTCTCCCTACACATCTTTAATTTCTGTATTTTCCAATCAAGGGTTTCAAGTAGCCAATGCTATATCGATTTCCCATCAGTCTGACCTCAGTTGGGTCCTGTGTCTCTTTTGCTCTCCTGTAATCAAGAGCACTGCAAAGCTAGAACTATAGCCAAGAATCTAACCATCACTATTCTAAGCGTGGTCCACAGACCAGCCGCAGGCGTATCACCTGGAAGCTTGATTACAAAGGCAGAATCTCAGGCTTCATCCTGATCTCAAAATGAGAATCTGCACATCTTCATAAAATCCCTTAGGTATCCAGGTCAAGCAAATGGCAGGGTGCTGCTGACAGGAGGCTGCAGAGCTTAGGGGCCAAGACCCAGGGTGTCCCAACAAGGGGCAGTGGCAGCGCAGAATAAACTTGTTTGTGGGCACATGGGAAATATCCCCAGGAAGTACCTACCCTAAAATATTTGAGAGCACTAAGTAGAGTCAAATGAAGTCACATTAACAGAAATTTCCAGGGATCTCTGTTCTCTCCTGTTGATACACGGCCTCCTGTCCCTCCAAAGTCACTCTCTGCTTGAGAATTTCCACCAAGTTCTGGTAGCCACTTAGGCTCTGCCGTCCTGTCACTAGTGCCTGGAACCCCAACTAGTGCCCAAACTCCTAGTGGCCTAGGGTGCAGGGAGGGCGAATGGCAGTTTCTCCTTTTTATTATACTCCTTTAGAGTGATCACAGCTGCGTTTTACATAGTTTGGTAAAAAAGGTCTTCAGTTTTTCATTTATAGAGCAACATTCTCCCTGGGACCTGGTCCCTGTTAAGCTGGAGTCCTGGTTCTCACCCTGTGCTCAGGTCTTCTGCTCTCCTCCAATGGCTCAGGCATTATGACTGCACCCAGCTTCACCTGCATGGTGCCCTTTTTGAGGATGACCCCCAAACCTGGAGTGGCCACTACTTAGGTCCCTCTTCCAGAGGCTCCTCAAGCCAAATAAGGATGAGCCTCTGGTAGGCAGGCCATCCCACCACACTTCAAGACCCTCCCAGATACAGTGGAGACTGAAGATGGGATCCCTGCCACCTGAAGCAGGCCCATTAACTTTCAATGGCATTGGTAAAATTTCTGCACAACCAATCAAGTTTACGAGAAAACCCATGTCTTCCTGGGGATCCTGACTGGTTAGTACTCCAGTTGTCCAGCATTACCAGGATCCAGAGGTAGCTCTATGGTCTGAAAGGCAGATTTTAAAATGCTTAGATGTAACATTTGAATGAGAGACTCAAATGGCATGGAACCTACTACCTACTGAACACTTACTGTATGCCAAGTGCTGTGCTATGCTCTTCATTCTTCCAGCAAAACAAAAAGTTAATGTTAGCATCTCTATTTTACAGATGGAGACACTAAAACTCTTGGATGTTAAGCTGAAAATCACAAAAATAATAAGTCAGGGCTCAAAATGCAGATCTGTCAATTCCCAAACCACTCTCTTTCCATCATCAAACACTGTTTTCCAAATGAATCTAGTTCAGTGTACCTAAGTACCAGTGTGTCTGTGCCTGCTTGTGAGCATGCCCCCGTGCAAAGGCACACACATACTCACAAACCAAGCACAGGAATTGTAATTAAGCTCTTGTAACACTCAGGCACAGTGAGGATAAGTAGCTTTAACTAGGGCAGCCTTAATTTAGAACTGGGGTGGGATAGATAGTGACATGAGCCAGCTTAGTTGGCATTTTAATTCTTTTTAAGATCAAAAAGATCAAGTCACACTTAAAGCTTCAGAAGCTGTGAGTAAAATCGTGGGTTTAGTTCTGACCTGGAGAAGAATGTAGGGCTTCAACTGCAGAGAACCTGCATTAAGCAACATCTACTTTGGGTGGAGCTATAATACATACAGGTCATTGCATGTGATCTAATTGTCACGGCTTTTGCTAGAATGAGCAGGTTTTGAAGTAAAGTCAAGTGGGGAGGTGGTTAGTGAGCAATAATAAATGGTTATTGTTTTAAGCCAGTGAGGTTTTCAAGTAGTTTGTTACACAGTATCACTAGGTACTAGCTAACTGATACAGACAGTAAATTTCCTGTCTAGTAATAAATAAGATGTCTGGGAAACTTAGGGCTGGCCTTCCTCAAACTCTATTGCCAGACAATAGAGTAATTACTCTGCTTAATTTTTTTCCTAAAAACCCCAGATTAAAAGATATGCCTCTATTTAACTTCATTTTTTTAAAACATAAAGAAACTATATATTGATTTTCTTTAGAAAAAAATTAAACAGGTATAACAGGATGTGAAATTGAAAGTTTTGAAAGAAGCATTAAGATGCAATAAATATAATATGTCAAAGCAAGGGTACAGATCAAGCGTGTATTTTCAAAGGAAAGCATAAAATAAAAATAAACTGACACCAGACAGTTATAAGACCCTTCAACCCTTACTTGCACTGAAGTACACAAGGGCCACAGCAACAACTGAGAAGGCGCTTTCTCTGGCATTCTGAGGCTCATTCCCAATCCCAAGGGGAAGAAGAGGAGCACCTGATCTAGACTGACCTGGAGGCCCTGAAGTTGGAGAGAACTCTGTGAAGAGAAACTTCTCTGGAGAGTTTGTGCTGTGTGTCTCACTAGGACCCCAGGCCCGGGACAGGGTGAATGGTGCTTCTCCCTCTTTCGTTGCAGGCCAAGGCAGATAGAGGTTCATGGGACCATCCAAAAAGTTTCAAACAAGTCAGAGGGGCTCAGTAGACTGCTGCCTGAGTCCCCCTGCAAGAAGTCCAGAGACCAAAGAGACATGCTGACTTGCTGCTTTGGAGGCAGTGAAGGAAAGCAGCTGCTCCTGCTGAATGAGATGGAGGCAGAGGGGTTTCCTAGAGTCTGCCAAAGCAAAGGATGTGGATCATGAGGGAGAGCTCACTGAAGTCGGTTCAAATGCTCCCCAAATAGTCCAAGTGGAAAAGTAACGGAATCCCAATGGAAAGAGTCTGTGTGCAGGGGGTTATCCAAATAGCGGGGGGGATGGGCAGGGAAGGAAAACGCATCGCCTATACCAAGGAAAGTGCAGCAGAAGGTTCCCAGTGGGCAACTCTGAAGAACCCACGTAGACCAGTTTTCCATTGTTGCATAACCAATCACCAGGAACTTAGTGGCTGAAAACAACAACCACCGATTAGCTCACAGTTCTGTAGGTTGCAAGTCCTGCATGGCATGGCAGGGTCTCAAGAGACTACACTCTTATCTGGAGCTTGGGATCCTCTTCCACATTCATCCATGTTGGGTGACAGAATTCAGTTCCTCGCTGTTGTAGGACTCAGGTCCCCATTTCCTTCAACGTGGCTCACTCCTCTCACAACATGACAGCTCACTTCTTCAATGCCAGCAGGAGGGCATCTGCTACTGCTTCTTATCTCTTTTAAGGAATCACCTGATTAGATCAGGCCCATCCAGGATAATCTCCCTTTTGATTAACTGATTGGAGATCTTAATTACATCTGCCAAATCCCTCACCTGTGACACATAATGTAACCTAATCACAGGAGTGACTCTCACTCGGGAGGATATTATCTAGTGTGTGTAAACCAGAGGCAGGAACATTGGGGACCATCTCAGAATTCTGCCTCAGATACCATGAAAGCACCAAAAAGAGTCAGCTATAAATACATGGAGATTCAAAGAGCACAAATGGTCCTATGGCCTTGCCACGCAGGCACAGCATTCCTGCCGCAATCCCTGTATGATGTGGTCTTGGTAAGAATGCGGAGGAGGAAAGATGGAAGTGGGACAGATAAACAACTACTCCCCGCTCTGCTCCTTGGACTCCCACCCACAGATGCCAGCTTATATACTTGATACATTTAAGATAACACTATAAAAACATTATTCACAAAAGAGTTGGTAATATCATGAGTTTCTTACTAAAATTCCAAAAACAAAAACAAAATCAGTCTAGGATTCACTGCTAGGTTTTTAAAGAACTTGGGCTCATTTAAAGGAGTAAAAATACCTTTGGCCCAGGTAAATAAGACAAATCTAATCATTCAGGATATAGCTTTTGTGGCTGATGTCACATCACTCTGGTCCCTTTGTGCAGTGTGCAAGCTTCTATTTGAATGATGCAGGTGAGGACTGCTGAGTATTTCTAGTAGGTGCCATGTTCCATGACACAAAGCTTAGTCAGTCAGTTATATCTCAGAAAACACATCTCATAAGCACAGTAATTTTTTAAACAGAATTAAGCTCTCAAGACCACCCAGTGCAGACATGAAGACTGGCTTCTCCAAGTACCTGGGAAAATAAGCTATGTAAAATAAGACATTAAGCACATTTACATGATTAGGATACAGTATAATTCTACACAAATGTACAAAGTTGGCCTGCTGTAAAAGATTTTCTAGAATCATTTATGGATAAGGTTCCATTTCAGAGGGCTGACTGGGCAGTGGCATCAGAGACCCTTTTGTTCTACATAACAGCAAGGCTATCAAACAAGCTGGTCAGAGAACTACACGGCTTATCCAGGGAGCGAGAACTCAGCCTGGCACAGCCAATGCTGAAAAGTAGATTAGACAGGAATACTGAAGCATTTATTACTTTAACCAAAAGAATCAGATCAGAAATACCTTCCTGTTTCACTACACTGCTTCAGGGAAAAAAATGGTATAAGCAGCCAGAATCAACAAGTGACATTTACTGAGTGCATTCTAAGAGCCAGGAGGAGTTAACTAAGAGCTTCAGATGAGTTATTTCACCATAACCCTGTAAAGTAAGGACTAGTATTGTTATCTAGCCTGCAGACAGGAGACCTGGACACTGCAAGTTCAATAACTTGGCCACAGAAACAAAGCAGCATCAGAGGTGATCACTCACTAGCCTTACAGAAAACGTGGATGGGACTAGATTTCAAATTATACTTCCAGTAATGACTATTTCTGCTTATAATTTAATTTTTTCCATATTTCTCATTTTTGTCCTAAGGTATCTCCCATGTTTGAGATATGTTTTAAATTCCAAAACAGAGGGCAAATAAGCAATGGGGCTGGGGTAAACTCAGATGACTCCTAGGGGTGTATTCAATGCAATGGACACTGGGACAAGGATGGCTCCCAAATTAAAGCTCCTCCTCACACCATTCATCATAAAACAGTGATAAAGGATGCCATAATCTTGTGACTTTGGTATCAATTCCCAATTCATACCTCTGGCAGTATATCCAGCACAGGTACTCACAGAGGATATTTTTGAAGGCATTCTGTCATAATTTGAAATCTCCTGGTTTGTTTTATTGTATCCCATCTCTAATGAGAGCAAGAGCCAAAGCTCTTAAAGACTGTAGAATATCTTCCACAACAGGCCAACTTTTACACCTGTATCAAATTACAGAATAGTCTAATCATGTAAATACGCTTAACAAGAGGATAATCTTCTCAACCAAATTTTCCTAACAAATATTCACAGTTAAGACAGAGAACAATTCCATTTAGGACTTTCAGAGAACACACACACTTGATATTTATAAAGTGGACGCGCTGGAATCTAAAAAATGCAGCACACAGTAGGGAAAGGGTCCAGGTTCTGCCTGGAGAGCACTGATCTGTTAATGGCAGATGAAATGGCATAAGAAAAGGACACTTGGAGGGGAGGACAGAGAAGAGAACAGAACGGTTATCTCAAATTTGGCTTAAGTGAGGACACCTGTGAAAGCTCCTAGGCAGGGTGAGGCACATTGCTGACTCTCTGATTAGTTTTCTTCCCACACCTGGAATTCATCTGTAGTACCCATGTCCCGGAAAATTCAAAGTTTGAATGTCCTCATAATTTATAATGCCAGGCAGCATCAGAAATTGAAAACAAGAGCATCAATTAGAACAATGTCTCCTCTCAAACTGAGCTCCATGGAACAGATACAATCTGCAAGTTGCTAGTAGAATGGGTCTTTTTCTAGAAACAGAATTTCATGGTTACACAGGTATGGAGACTGCCACATTAAACAAAGTTGTATAGGCTTTCCGACTTCTAAGGACATTCAAACTTCAGGCTAATGTGAATGATGAGTCTTTCAGAAGAGAAATATAAGTGGCAGGGCCAGGAGGAGGCTAAGGGTGGGGTGCACGTTCTCCAACAGCAACATCCCCTCTATTTTTTTGACAAATTCCTGTCTTCTTAATCCCATGTAAAGATGTATGTGAGTGCATGTTTTTAGTTGCCTCCTCTGGGTCACCTACCCTAAAGAATAGCTGTTCCTAAACACTTCCTGTGGGGCATTCTTGAGCAGCTGAGGGGGTGTGTACACAGTGTCTCCCACCTTGTTTGAATGTGAAGCTTCCTTTGTCAAGGAGACACCTATTAATAGGTCAGCAAACAGAATATAAGAGATACATGAAATGCAGTTTAGGAAAAATCAGACTAAAGCTATTAAGGTGATGGTTACTCTTCTATGCCCCACTATTATTCTAGGTTCATGTTTCTCTTCATCGGAAAATGCCAACTGGGCCACTTTCTGGTGATCCTGGAAGACAGTATTTAGCAGACTTGGTAAGCTGCTTCCAACTAAACAGTTAAGAAAATCAGACTCATCCTCAAGAATTCTTCTGAGGAATTACTAGTAACTTATTTCATTGCCCAAGCTCCTAATAAGGGTATTTTCAAAAAGAACTGGTAAATTATATGGTCAGAACTATTTTTTGGTTCAGAACTATTTTTTGTTTTCAAATGTACACATATCTTCTACCCTCTTTTTCACGTGTATGCATTACTTGTGTACCTAGAGCTAGGTACACATTTCATTTTACCTAGTAAATTCCAGGTATGTTTTTAAACTTCAAGCTTCTGTAGGTAACAGTATCTACTTTGCACAACAGTAATTGATTATAAAATATCCTTAGAACAACTTGGAGCTCATGAAAAGGAAAAATCAATATGAACTGGCAAACCATCAGCACTTTTAGGGTATTTACCAGAGATAATATGAGATATGGTAGAAATTTTCATGTCTGCTAACTTTTGGAAGATGTTAAGTCTTTCTGGAAGAGGCCAAGTCCCTCTTCAGGAAGTTAATCAAAAGAAGGAAAACCCGAGGCAGACAGGGAAGCGCTGACCCCGACTCCCTCTGGCACACCAAGAAGAATACAGCACATTGACTACAAATGTTTCTGGAACTACAAGGAAGATGAATTCCATTTCTGGCAATATAGTGAATGAGATCCCCAGATTCATCCTATGCTGGAAACTAAAGTGCTGGATGAAATGAAATAAACAAACTTTAAAACAGAAGTAAGCAAGCAAGCAACACTCAGAAGCAAAAAGCTAAGTGAAAGTGGTCACTTAGGGAATCAGTGAGCACTGAAGGTTTTCATCTTCAAAATATTTGCCAAGGCCATGAAGCCGAGTTTCCATTTTAATGGCTCTTGCAGAACAGCAGACGGAAGACAAAAGCTAGGGCATTTCCACTGTGGTGGTCCAACAACGGACACGGCTGCTGGACAGACCTGGATCTCCAGAGAATTACATCCTCAGTGTAACTGTGAACTAAAAAACGCATCTGCTGTGCCCATCCTATTCCAGGGGCCTGCAAGGAAAATTACTAGTCTGGAGTAGATGGGAAAACAATCTCCCATGAGAATTTGTAACCCTAAGCTTTCCCTTAGACAGGTTTTTTCTGGGTGAGTCAAAAACACTCAAGCCAATTAACAGAAAATGGTCAAAAGCTGAGAGAGCTCCAAGACATCTGGTAGATCCAAATGCATGTAGTTCTGGAGAGACCCACCTTCAACCCAGGTCTCAGGAATTCCCATAGATATAGTTCTAAGAAATATAAGCTTACATTAAAAAAAAAAAAAATCACAAAACAAACAAGAAATAAAGCACCATGAGTGAGAATGAGCAGAAGCATAGAACGCTGAATGAAACTTGCAAAGACTTCAGATATGGAAAATATCAGATACAGAAGATAAAATTGAGTACATTTAATATGTTAAAAGAAGGGACCGGAAACTCTGTATAAGGAGCAAGATAATTTTTAAAAATGACCAATCCAATTTGAAAAAGAACCAAATAAAACTTCCAAAATGAAAAATATAAATTAAATACAAACTTACCAGATGTGTTTAATAATACACTAGACAGCTGAGATGTGTACTAATGACTGGAAGGAATTATCCAGAATGTAACACAGAAAAACAAAGAAATGGAAAGTACAAAAGAGAGATAAAGTGACATGGAGAATAGAGTCAGAAGGATTCATAGACAACTAATCATAAAAGAGGAGAAAGAGAACAAGGCAGAGACAATATCTGTAGAGGTGATGGCTGGGAATTCTCCAGAACTGCTGACAGACACCAATCCACACATTTGGGAATCTCACAAAATATAGAAGGCGGCTGGGGGAAGGGGGATAATAGAAAGGGAAGGAGAGGAGAGGAGGAGGAGGCAGAAAAAAGAAAAAGAAATCCATGTCTAGACATAGAAGAACAGACTATCCTATATACAGACCTTAAAAACGGCCAGAGAGAACAACTGTCCTACCTGTGGGGCCCCAAGAACTGTAACAAAACTTTCTTTCCAGGGGTCCCATGCGTGCCTCCAGGACTGTAATTCTTGTGCAGAAGACATGTATTCACCTGCCACCTTCCCAAAAACATGGTGACCTTAGTGGTGGTCATAAGAGACATTACAATGTTTAAGGGAACACCACCAGTAGATCAAGTAACCCTCAGACAACTGTGGGGCTCTCCCCAAAATGAAGCTACCCTCGGTTACTCAGGGTTCTTCTTAGACGGGTAACTGATCTACGTGAATCCTGCAGACAGCTGACATCCTACAAAGGGAGTCATCCAACTAGAAAAAGTGGAACAAAATTGGTCCCTGATCTGGTTACCTGTCCTTGGCTCTGGAAGGCAGTGAGGTCAGCCTAAACTCACTGGGCAGGGTTGGTATGGATGACAGACTTGCCTGGACTCCTGTGGGCCAAGGCAGTCTGTAAAATCATCGATCCATCCTGCTGTACCCAGATTAATGCCTGGGCCAAGTGGAAAGGTCAACAGAGGAATGTAAGGAAAAGCCACTTGACTTTCTCAGGCAGACTTTGATGGTTTATAAGATTTCTTCAGCTAGCTGGGTCTGGAACCCTGAGGGTCAAGGTTGAGGTCAATTCTGTTGGCCTCATTCTGTTGGAGTTCTGTTGATAACAGCCTTAATTAAATGCTGTATGAAACAAATTGAATGGATTTGGTCTCAGCCTTTGTCATGATCAATACAATGGCAGACTCGTGGGAAAATCTGCCAGAAGCCAATTTGGTATAGAAACAAGAGGTGGATATTATTGGAAGATAATCCTCCATGGGTTTCTTGTGGTTCTGCACATCTTGTGAGCACAGGCACTGACTGTCCTTTGTTCTGGATTATCATTTCAAGGACATCTGGATAGTAAACAGCCTTGGAAGATAAAGACAGTGTCTCTCTCTGGAGGAAAGGACAGGTTTATTTCAGTATAACAAAGACAATATTTCCCTCCAAACCAAATGACAGACATGCTTACCGCTCATTATAAAAGATTTTGATTTCCTAAACTCAGGGTTTATCTAATTCAACCCACTGTATGTGCAGGCATCCACCTGGGCCCATCTGCACCTCAGCAGGATTTGGGGCAAGGATAATTGATGTAAATATGCTGATGCTAATACTGCTTGTTATTCTGTGAGTAATAAGGTCCTTTGTCTCTAATCCAGGAGTCTCATGTCTTCTACCAGCATCCAGAATAATGGCAGCCTAAATCATTAGCTTTCGCAAGTAGGGTAGAACCTCAGACTCTTCACAGATCTTGACTCAGACAAACCAAAAGAAAATGGGCAAAAAAACCTGAAGAGGCAATTCACAAAAGAAAAAAATCAGAATAGCCCGTAAGTCTATCAAGTAGATCCAAATTAGAACTTCAATGAGATGTTATCTCACACTCAACAGTCTGACAAAAATTCAAGATTCTCACAATATCAAGTGTTGGTGAGGACAGGAAGGAACTCAACACTGCTGGTGGAAGTGTGAATTAGCACAATCACTTTGGAAAACACTTTGTCTTTATAGTATAATTGAAGATGTACATATCCCATGATCTGGCAATATCATTCAAAGGCAGATGTACTAGTGAATCTCTTGTACATCTGCACCAAAAGACCTGAACAAGAAAATGTATGCCAGTACAGTCTGCACTAACAAAATATTTACGCAACTCAAATATCTATCTAAGGGAGAATGCATATATTCACCTTGTGGCACATTTATACAGTAGATTACTACACATGCAGCAATATGGCCGGATGTCATAAACACGTTGAAAAATAAAGCAAGCTGCAGAAGAATACAGATATTATGATTCCTCATAAAGTTTAAAAATATATCAAATGAAACTAATTGTTTAGAAACACATACATAAGAGGAAATCTATAAAGAAAAGTGAAGAAATGATAACCACAAATTCTGGGTAGTGGTAACTTCTGAAAAGAGAGGAAGCTCAGAGTAGGGTGAGCTCAGAGTAGGCATACATGAGACATGGAAGATAAGGGTAACATTCTTTGGTTCAACTGGGTGGTGGGAACATAAGTGTCCACTGGACAGTGATGTTTCTTAATACCTCACGCAAACATTACGAATGTTTGCTTGCAAGAAGCCATTGTTTTAAAAGGGATGCCAGCTGCCTGAAGAGCACAGGCTGATGCCAGCCTGCTTTCTTTCATAGAAGGCACCATTCAGCAGCATAGCCAAGAGCTTTTTCTCCCAGTGAGTTGCCACATTCTGGAATAACAAATGCAAACTCATTTTATATAACCTCATCCACAGTTTGTAAACCTTTTTGGGGTTAAAATACATTGATGCCCTGAAATACTGATCCCTGAATCAAAAACAGCGTCAATGTGAAGTGCTGTTCTGTTGGTTTTTAGGAATAAGTGGAATTTAGAATGCCACCCAAACAATAAAGAGCCTAACTATGAAAGCATGTGTCTTGCTGTCATAGAGAGACAGGGTTCTGTCTGCATCCTCAGATTTCTACACAAATCACACCCTCAACTGCAGCCTCACAGGAAAAAGAGCCAGGTGCTCACTGGATCAGCATCACATGAGACCAAGGTGATAAGTAAACAAAGATGGGAATGCCCCTGGCAGCACAGAAGTCTAAAACTTTCTGTAAAAAATGAGATCTTCTTCAGATCACTGAAAGAGATTATTCATGATTTTACTGCTACAGGGGCTGCTATAAAGATTCAATTTTATTAGAACTTTGTTATTGTAACATGTATCTGTAACATCTTCAATTGTTCTACCTTCAATTTTGGGGCAGGGAAGAAGGAAGAGATGTAAATAAATCTTGATATAGGTCCAAGACTCACAATTTTCTTTTTTCTCACATAGGGAGACTTTTCAAAATCAAAACATTTCAGCTTGCTGAAGAAACATGCCCCCATAAAATGCAAATATCTCACGCATAGTGATCTAAATACAATTTAGAAGTGTTTTTAGCCCTAGAGATCTTATATCATTGTCTGATTATTTTTTTAGGTCCTAAAAAAGGTGAAACAAAGAGAAACCATTGTTAAATGATGAGAATTAAACATAGGAATTTGTAAGTCAACTGAGATTTCTTCAAGAGGTTAGTAAAAACCTGAGGGGGGCTTCCATTAATGTTGCACATTAGCAGTAGAGGCATCTGTACTTTCCGGAAAATTTGCCTAAATGTCTGATCAACGGCTTGATTTGTCTGAAAATTTAAAGTTTATTTATTTATCTGGGATTCTTTGTGCTTTCAGGTGTTTTTTAAGACAACTGTCCCATAACCACAAGGTTTTTAGGACAAAGTTAGCTTTCATAGTTACATTCAAACTGAAATACAAGAGCAACCACCACTTCTAGGACCGAAATGGAACCCTGTTGTCTCTTGTCCTTTGCTATATATTTGGAAGCTCTACAAAAAGCAAAGTCAGAACTACCCATCTTTCTTTCACTCATGTCCTCAGGCAGCTCACCAAGGATTTTGGTTTATTTAAAACAGAAATAATTACAGAGGTAAGCTCTCGTGAAATAGAAGAGTGTGTTGCCAGTGTTCTGCACAAGGCAGGTATGCTCTCTGAGCCGTCTCCAGAACAGAAGACTATTTACACTGTTTTCCACTACTTACATTCTTTCTCTAGCAATAGGTGACCCCGTAATACTCAGGTAATTTAATTACTTCCTATTCAAATACAGCAAAAATATCCATGAAGAGAAAAGTTGCCCACCCACTCAGTGGGTGCTTAGCCCACAGTGGTCATGGGAGAAAAACAAGGGTGTAGAGTTGGCGAGGTTTTCGCTAACAGCACCCTTTAATTACAGCAGAGAGCAACGTTAAATTCTGCTGCTTGAAAGACCCTTTTCATCCTGCTCATCTATAAACAGTGACATGAGGGAGATTTGAGCAGAGACATTGAACCTGGAGGTCTCACCTACCCACTGGGACAGTGGAAGAGGCTGTGGCAGCAACATGGGCCTGGGTTTCACCTCAGGGCTTATGAGTGTGCTTAGATCATCAGTCTACACTGGTTAAATCTGATTTTGGGATGAGCTCTGAGACACAGCTACTCAAGGTAGAATTTAGACTATCAAATGGACTGACAGCTTCTTCAAATAGACACAACACATAGACACAAACACTGAACCTGAAATAGAGTCTTAAGACGATTAACAAGCAGCACCCCAGGAACGGATCTTATAGGCATATCATTATCTGGTCAGTCGCTATTTTGAGCCCCAGAATCTTGGTTCATCCATCAGCTAGGCCCTCATAACTCAGATATCTGTTTAATTATACAAGAATGGATTATTTAATTCTGAATGTTATAAAGGGAGAGAAGGAAGAAGGAAACTGAATTAATATTTGTTGGGTATCTGTTATATATTAGACACTGTGCTAGGTAACTTATTTGCATTCATTTAATTCCCACAGCAATTCCATGAAATTGGTTTATTATTTCATTGTACAGGTAAGGAAACTGAGGTTGAAAGAAATTAAGTTAACTCTTTCAAGGTCACATACCCAGTCCTGGAGCAGGTCAGGATTCAACCCAGGATTTGAGCACTCCAAAGGTATCATGGATTCTTTGAAAACAGGTGGGTCCATATTATGGAATGAGAATGATATACAGTTTACTAGAAGTAAATGTAAGAGTCAATATATGCAACACACTACAAATGAAATACAACAATAGTAATTTCCAATCTCTCCATCTTCCCATTTAGAAAGTGGTGGAATGTTAAACAGAGTAAGGGAAGAGACACATACCTCTGTCTGAGACTGTTTGAATCATCCTCTTTTCATCAGCCCAGTTGCCTGCATTTATGCATAATGACATACTATGAGCCTTATAGCTGAAAAAGACTTCATTACTTTCTGCTCGGAATTCTCAACCTGTTTGTATGCAATTTCTCCAAATTCCAATTTTGACTCAGTCTTCATCAACTGCACTTCTAAACTTTCTTGTATCTTGCAAACTTAAAAGCATAGGCTAACATGTGCCAGGTTAGGATCCACTTTTTACTCTTACCTTGGTTTGACAGGTGTTTTATAAATAATTTTTAACATGCTCCAGTGAAATCAAAGCCCAACATATCGCCAAGGCTTAGCGCCCTGACATTTCTACATGGCAAGAAAACTCAAAAGCTCTTGAAGCTCACAGAAAACTAAGACACCATGAACTGAGGAGCAAGAAAGGTGAGAGGTGGAAGTGTGTGATGACCCATGAGCTCCCCATCAACTGATGGGTACACCCTCCCAAGAAACATGCAAAGCTCCTGAAGTTTGAATTTTCCCCGATGAAAGAAGGGAAAGAAGCATATAATTTAACTACTTAACTATCTAAGTATAGCAAAAAATGTTCATGAAGAAAAAAGTTGCTCACCCACAAAAACTTCTTGTGTTTAGTTCACAGTGGTAATGTGGAAAATGCAACTTATCTACTGCTGTCTAAATGCTTTCTGAAGCATTTGACAAGTCAGATTCCAGAAACCAGTACTAGGCTGAATATAACCCTAAAGGCAGGAATGGTGGAGAGATTACAGTGAGGACTGACCAGACACAGCAACCCCTTCAGGACCAAGATCTGTGACCACAGGGTAGGGTTATCTAGGAAAAAAACAAAATGTAGTGTAGGGTAGACTGAGATGACTTGTTAATCAAACCATAAACATTTACTGAGCTTACAAAATGTGTAAGATCCTGTTCTGGTGCTGCGTAGGCCCCTCTGGGTGGTTTAGGCCCTTACTAGTTTAAAGGAAGTGCTGCTGGGCAACTAGTGTCTGTAGTCAAATAGGAGTCACTACACTCATCATCTGATATTTGAGAGTGCAATCTCTGAATTCCAAAAGGCAGTGAGAGAAGACAGGATTTTTCCCCCAAGGTAATGTATAAAATAAGCCAGAAGAATTTTACTTTTTTGGTTTGTGGCAAATAATTTACATTGCCAAATTTATTTTTAAGCAAAATGAGACACCCCAAAATATTACAACCAATGGGAATTTGACTAATAATACCCAGGACAGTATTTGAACCTAATCACCCCCAAAAAATAGATGGAAAATTTAAAATTAAATTAAAGATGAATGCAGTTATGATTACTAGATGTGGGAGGGGCAGAATACTAGGAAAAGTCAATCTCCAATTTGCTCAAGTTAAATGTAGTAGTCGTTGGTTTCCTAAGGCTCTCCAAGAAGAAATGATCAAGGCAATTTAACACTGGAACTAGGAACCACATAAAATAAGTCAATGAATCTAAGGAAGCGGAAATCTAGCATGTGAACAACAAAAGCAGTAAATCTATTAGGGACATAATACACATTCAAAAAAAAATCAACATTTGAAAGGAATCCAGCACTAAAATTGTGAGCATCCAACCTTCTCCACTCAAGAAATTCATGGTAAGTGCCTTATAAAACCAATTAGGATATTCCTATTTCAGAATATTTTCTTAAAAAGTTGTCCACAGGAAACAAGGCCATGGATTAAGTGGCTATTAACTATACAGGGATCTAAAAAGATGAAGCACGTATTGTGACTCTGGAGGATATTTCTTATTTTAGTCAGGTACTTCATGCCACTAAAGGTGCGTAGCTGGAGGGTTAAAAAAATGGCAAAGCCAAAATATGGCCACATTACCTTATTATGCCTATGTCCATCCTGGAAGCACAATGCAAGAGACAACCATCAAAAAAACAGGAGGGAAATTACATTTAAAAACAAAACACTACAGTTTGTCTTCCAACCTATCTTAGAAAAATATATTGACTGCTATAAGAGAATTAAAAAGAACTTTAGTGATAAGCAGTTCAAGTACTCCTTGTTATAAACGTAATTTCAATGCCGAAGAAATGTCTTCAACTAAATACATAAGCAGTCACAATAATGTATGCTCCAGATGTTTTACCTCTTTGCAGTCCCTGAAGCATCTTTCTCCAGTGCCAATGACAATAAAAACAGATTTCTGAGGTGGTTTCTGATACAGTCTGATTTTGGGGGTTTAAGGCAAGCAAACAAAATAGAGGCTAAGGTCATTTCTTTGTTTTAGGTTTAGGGATTTTTACTCTTGAGGGCCAATACTTCCCAACCCAGCACATCCAAAAGATAAATGCTGCTGGGTGATATTGTAGCAGATATAGTGACACTGTCAGCCTTTCATATCAGTGGGTCAAAACCAACCACTCTTTCTCACCCCCAAATTTCAAAGTCCTCTAGGGAAATTCTGTGATCATCAGAAGAAGATCACAGAATTCATGATATTTTCTCTATCCATAATTGTCAAAGAACACGCCCATTTTCTAGTGAACTGATACCTGTGTGATTATTTTTAAGAATATTTTCCTTTCCCTTTTCAGAAACAGGACTAAAAAGCACAGTGGAGAAGAAGCCTTCCAAGCTTGGCCAGTTTACTCCTCTTCCTTCCTCAGGCTGCACTTGGACCATTTCTCACAGATCCTGTTTGTAAAGATACAAGTGATGCTAGACTGACAATTTCCATGGATAACCCAAGCTAGGCTCAAAGGATCTTGCTCCCAAAAATTATTTCCATTTCCCTAACCTTAGTGTTTTAGCTTTTATTTGGAAGGCCTGGATTTAACTCCATTTTTTCCAAGTAGATGAAAAGACCACTTCAGCAGCACCACCTCCACACCTCTTCCTTGTTTTTTTCACAGTTTTTCTCTTACTCCTCATACATGCCACATAGGATTAATCACAGGATATTATAGGATATATAGGATATTACAAGATTATAATCCTATAATTGCTTAAACTACATTTCCCTCGTTCTTTAGGTTAAGCCTCTTAGCTCCCACTTTCTGTAGTGGAGACGGAAGATCATTTACCAGGCTCTGGGTTGAACTCACCAGGTGCTGAAACCAGTCACCATACATCACGAAAGCTAACCCAGTTGTCTTAACCTTTCCTCAGATGTCTCCTTTTTCAACCCTTTAATCATCTTTATGACTTTCTCTGGAACTCTCTTTATGGTATGCCCCCACACCATAGAATCAAACAGTTTTAGAGCTGGAAGAGGTTTGTAAAGGTCATCCAGCCTTTTATAGGAGAGAAAACTGAGACCCAAAGAGGCTGAGTGACCTGCAGAAGGACTTCCAAATGATTACTGAGGCAGTTTTAACTAGAAATCATGGGTTCTGAGTCCTATGAAAACATATCACCTGTTCTGTTCAAGATCTAACCGTATACAGACTATCCTTTCTTTACACAGTTCAGATATGAAAAAATGACAGTTACTATAGTTTACTTAAATAACACCATCCCAAACAACACACTTCAAATTTCAGTTATCAGAGTATATTAACTGTGAGTAATTGCATAAAGTACAAACTCTACAGCTAGCTCTTCAAGTCCACAAATTCCTATGTAAATAACAGATGAGCATCATGATCAGTGACTAATCGCATCACTTCTTTCAAAATCTGCTGGTGATTGGTCACCACGCAGCTGTTATTCACACATAGACAGCAAAGCGTGTCGTTGTGCCCTGTCTCCCAGGGGTACACATACATGACACTTTACAAAGATGGGTAGTCAGAAGAGGGAACCAGCCAACAAAGATAAAAAGAAACGAGAAGTGCTATTGCTGGAAGTAAAATTTGAATCTACCATAAATGGAGGTACAGAAGAAATAGCTGAGAGTGGGAGTGGCTGACTTTGCTGCTGCCCAGAGAAACTCCATGAAGCTGAGCCTATTGACATACAGGAGGAAAGTGGTTGTGACAAGAAGGATGAAGCTGTCCAAGAAGAAATGATGCCAGTAAAAAAAATTCACATGAAAGGAACTCTCAGATATTTCACAACATTGAAAACACAAAGGATAAAATGTTGGAAGCTGAACCAAACTAAGAAAGGAGTATGACAATTCATCAAAGCACAGGAAAAATGCTTGCTCTGTATCAAAAGTTATAAAACAAGAAGACAGTAAGTACTGTTCAAATTATTCTTGATAAGTTTTACCAAGAAATAAAACACTTTAATTCTCAATGTTCCTAATGTTTAAATTACAGTATGCTAAATAAACATTAGTTTTACTATTATTTGTCATTTCCCTATACATTTATAATTGATAATAAAAGAGTTTTAAATGTTTTGACAAAAAGTGTTTAAAGGTCAGAGAACAACTATAATTTTTCCCATTGATTATTAGTGGGACTAACCTAAAAAAAAAATCTCCTTTTTGTTGGTAGAAGCCAACTGAAACGTAGGTTATGGGTAACTAGCTCCCACCATCTAAGGGAATTAAGAGATATTATTACATTTCTTTATTCAAAGCAACCACCCTATCTTGGAGTTCTCACAATGTGGTAGGGCTTATGCTATAGGCCATCATGACAAGCCTGTGAGATAGGGATTAAGTGACTTGTCCAAGCCATGTGGCAGAGTTGGAATCTAAAGCCAGTTCTCCCGTCTCCAAGCCACCCTCTCCGACCACCCCACCATAGCCTATTCAGGTCCTCTTGTGGGAAGAATGGCACCTTTAATGAAGGATACATATTCCTACAACAGAATCCATCAGAAACAGCATTGGTAAGTAATGGGGGCATCTTTGCAGGAATGTTGGCATGGGATTATTAACTAACAGCCAGAAAGCCTAACATACTCCTGCCTCTTCCAGAAGAAAAAGTGTGTATTCTATATTACTTATTTATCTTTGAGTATGCAACCGTTCACTGAGAGACAATGGATATTCTTCTTTAAAGCCATGGTCTTGCCTTTCTCATCTTCTGCTTGATCTATAGCCTATGATGCCCTCCCAGAATAAAACAAAATTCACTTCAGTATGGGCCTCATTCAAAATACATATTCTTTGCTTGTTTTGGCCTTCTCTAGTAAGCCTATGCTCATATTTTCCATACCTGCAATTGTTCTATTTTATACAGAGCTGCTTTAAACTGAATTCATAGGTCTCTCTCCTACCAAGGAAACCTCTTTTGATTCTTTTTCCTCTTTCCTTTTCATATTTGTTTCCCTTTTCTGATATTTAAAGTAGAAAAATCCAAAAGATTAAAAAAAGTCTCAATTCCCATTTAGAGTCTTTAAGATATTTTTACTTAGGAGTGGGAACCTCATGGATACCACTACTTGTTCTGGTACCTGATGGTGGGAAACATGTTGCCTGTTGGAAACAGTGGCCGACTGCCAACTATCTGTAGAAAAGAATTT
The DNA here is from genome assembly GCF_041296235.1 of Equus asinus. Classification (NCBI taxonomy): domain Eukaryota; kingdom Metazoa; phylum Chordata; class Mammalia; order Perissodactyla; family Equidae; genus Equus; species Equus asinus. The sequence continues at coordinate 57,282,363 of NC_091796.1, read as the reverse complement.
TCAGAGGCTACAGAGAATAGAAATATTGCTGGGGCACAAAGTGCTGCATTTTTTCAATATCACTTACAATAGTATTTGGGGCTATCTTCCATGTAACTGAAGGAAAAAATCATGGGGTAAAATAAGTTAAAAAATAAATACCCTTAGTATCAATCTCTACTTTCGGGTATATAAATTGTAAACATTTTATCACACATTATCAGTTGACAGTGGCCATTTTAGATAGATAAACCAATAGAGACAGAATTCACACACAGTCAAAACTTAAAATTCCATGTAACATCATCAGTACCTCATGTTCATGTTAATAATCCTGACATAAACAACAAACTCTGCTATTACCCTTCATTCTTAAGCTCTTCCTCCTCCAAATTCTTTCTATTACAGCAAATATTGCTGCATCCACTGACCTACAACAACCATCTGGACATAAAGTCCTACAAGACAGAAAGGAATCCACTCCCCCAAACAGCTCATGACGAGTTGTCTGATGAGAACCAATCTCAGCCTGTGGACATGGGGCTGCTCCATGGATGACTACACAGTCCAGGCATGATTCTCAGATAGCTGAGTTCTCTGAGGATGCTGGGGAAAAGTCAAAATTCACCCCAAAGCACTGAGAAGACCTTCATATGCAGATCACCTTCATAGCCTTGGCCCAGTCCTCCCAGTGGGCAGTCACTGTTTGGTGTCAAACCTGTGGATTTGGGGCAGTCACGGCCCAAGCTGGCTGAGAGTATATGAGAAGCAGAGCTACAGAGCTTGGCTCATTCTACCACCAACAGGAAGCTACTTTATTTTTTAGCCTATATATTATTTCTTCTGTAAAGGGTCAATAAATAATTAAGAATTTACTGAATAGCCATACTGTATACCTATGAGCTTAGTACTTACAGTATTAAATTTTTTTTAATAGGGGCTGGTCCAGCAGTGTAGTGGGTAAGTTCACATGGTCCGCCTCAGCAGCCTGGATTCACTGTTCAGATCCTGGGCATGGACTTACACACCTCTCATCAGGTCATGCTGGGGCGGCATCCCACATAAAAGAACTAAAAGGATATACAACTAAGATATACAACTATGTACTGGGGCTTTGGGGAGGAAAAAAAAAAGAGGAAGATTGGCAGCAGGGCCAATCTTCCTGACTAAAAAGAAAAAGCATACCTTAAAAAAATTTTTTTTTAAAAACTTGGTGGCTAGAATGAACTTCACACGTAAAACTTTGGTAATCCGCAGGTCAATAATCAGCATTCAATTGTGGGTGTATAAAGGAATTAGTACAAGTTAAACCCAAATAAGAGTATTGCAGAGAAAAAAATTTGTAATAAAATGTACCTTGATACAGTCCTAGAGCTGGTTAACAATCAGGGACAACAAAGAGGCTGTTTAGCTCTATGAAGGAATTTTAGAAGATGTGACCCCAATTGACAAAACTAAGCCACTCAGTAGTAACAGCACAAAACCTATATGATATGGAAATTTGAGTCAAGAGCTAAAGAAAACATAAGGCAAGCTGGTCCTAGGAGCAGACGGAGTGGTTTTCCATACCCTATCTGGAAAATTTATGGAATGAATATTTGCTACTTTAGTGATAATTCAAAGCCTTCTCAACATTTTCAATATCACCCAAAGATTTTACTTTCTAACCCAGATTTTCTATTGTGCTTATCCAGAACTTCTACACTGTATCTATATACTAATTTCCAAGATGTGTGAGGCCAGTAAACAAAAGGATTTTAAGTGTTATGTTTTCTTAGGTTAGAAATATCAAAAACACATTTTTGGTACAATTTCAAATGTTTCAAAGTATTATTTTATTCGCTAAAAATCTTGAAATAAAACTTCCTTCATTGTAGAATGCCCCTTGTACTTACCATAAATTAAAACAAACCAAAACAAAATAAAAAATCTGTTTCATTCACCTGTCCCTGATTCTTACAAAGAAAGAGGGGTGTGTGTGCCTGAGAGCATGGGGATGTTTGTGTGCATATGTGTGTGTGCACGCACACACGCACACACACACACACACACAAAGGCACTTCACTTTTCCTCCTCTTAATTCTAACTGTTCAGGTCTCTATTTATATTAATACCTGCCCACCTGGTTGGCAGACCTTTTCACAATGTGCCCTTCAACATAAAAAAAAAAAAATCAGCACAATTTGAAAATAGACAATGACAACCCTGTGGAGGGCTGGAGAAAGAAAGAAAGGAACTAAGGGTGAGACCCAGACAGACAGACACGCTCAAGGAAATCACTTCCAACCATGGTCTGGGGCTATGCAGCTAATCAGGCAGGTATTCAGCTCTTCACTTCTGCAGACTTGCTTAGCATCGAAATCGGCTGTCTGCCCAGGAGGATGAGGTAATGTCTAGGTTTAATGCCAAAATCTCTCAACTGGCAGGACACATCGGGTAAATATTTCTACTGCAGGAGACCACATTCATTTGATGCTGCTGCCAGTTTTATTATTGTTATTATGCTCATTAATATTAATACTTAGCCATTCTACCTGTTTAAGATTGAAGATGGAAAAGTCAGGGTTTTTGCTGAAATCATGTTAGCAGGTATGGGAGGAAAAGTAAGCTTCCCACTCTGCTCCTCACCCCCAGTCGTCCTCTAACAATGACAGTCTCAGCACTTTCCTCCTGCAATTGCTTTCACACACCCTGGGCTGCACAGAGACCTTCCCATCCCGCCTGTGCCCCTCCAAAACTGCCTCTCCAGTGGCTGTAAATCTGGAACCTCTGGGTTTCCCCCCATTTCACCCTGTCAGTGAGAACGAGTGAGGGGGGTGGGCAGGTGGGGCTTGAAGCCCACTTCAAGCTACCTTAATAGTTGTAGTATTTGGAAATGTAGTAGATTGCCAGTGGTTTCTTCTCCATTCTAAAAAACAATTCTAAATTTGCTACACCATCTATTTTTGATGGCCTGTTTTATGGCCTCAGAAATTATGGGTACCATGGTCTCATAACTTGTTTCCTGTCTCTGTGGTTACTGTCAACAATATACATTCATGTAGTAGCATATTATCTTACAGAAGCATTTACAGAAATGATTAAGGCTTCTTTAAATTTTCCCTGTTGTTACTGATGAGGCTTCTCGCATCTGCCTTTATTCAGTTAAAAAGACTGGACTTTTGTTCTGGGAGTCAGCAACTGAATGTCAAACTTCACATGGGTTCATGAACACCTACAAGGGACAGCAAAACTTTCACCAATCTTATCTCCTCTCACCAAAGAGTTGGGAATAATGCTTCCCTCCCACAGGAGGGAAGGGGCAGGAGAACAAGTTGCCAAGGCAAAGTCTTCCCCAAAAAGGCACTATGTGGGTAGTATTATGTGTGAACAACATGAAAGAACATCTGAGACTGGACATCATTCTGCAATGAGAGAGAGAGAGCGAGAGATGCACTTCTACACTCTGACATCACCTACATCACCTCAAAGAGCAGGAGGAGTCCTGGAGAACACAATCAGGAGACAACACCTCAAATGTGCCAAAGGTGGGAAAATAAACAGAGGTGCTATTCCTGTGCTTGGTTAGGGCCAGCCCAACCCAAATAGCTGCTAAGATTGTATATACAGTGACTCTATCAAGTTAGTTTAATATTTTTTTAAAAGATCCAACAACCCTCCATAAAGAAACAGTTTCAAGTTATTCTTAACATTTCCAAATTTCAGAGTCTTGGACAACATCTCTACACCAGATATGTGCTTCTAAATGGGAAACCAAAATTCCCTGTGAATCATGAAGGTAATTCATTGTAGATAGGAATTGGAAATAGGTTGGAAAGGAAATGAGACAATGGTGATGTCTTATTGTTAGAAGAATGGAGACCTGGCTGTTTGTCCCAAGAATAATATTGGAAGGAGAGATAAGAGTGAAAAAGGAAGGAGATCGTGGAGGTTTTCCACAGCTGGGGAAGGTGTGTGGTCAGAAGGATTTCTTCAATGTCATTCTCATCTGGGCGTCCTCCCATGGTGACAGTTGAAAGGACTTTTCTTGCCCCCTCCCCACTGACAAAATATTCCTTCTCACCATAGTTTTGGTTTTTAGAAGTCATCCTTCTTTCTTCTCAAAAGGGGGGACCTTTGTCAGATACAAGAAAATTAAGGCTCCCCAAATGTGTTTTGATCTGATATTATGACACGAAAGCCACTTGTGCCTTCTTACAGGGCTTAGTGAACTGTTTTGAAAAATAGTAATAATTAAGAAAGGCTCAAAATGTACAATAGTCACCCTTTTAAAAATGGTGTAAGAACCCTTTTTTAAGCTATAATAAAAAGCTAAATAAAATTCCCAATAACTAAGCAGTCTAAACTTTATTTAGACTGAATGCTCATTATGAGTCGGGCAACAGTCTGGATGGAAATTACTAATTAACTGAAGATTATAGCTTTAAAACTCATTAATTCATCTTACTGCATTCCCTGAATACATGCACATTTTTTATGTTTTGTTAAACTAATAAAAACACAATTTTAAAAGATTATTAATGAGGGGGTTCTAATCCTTGTACTGCTTGGTTATCTATCTTCAAATCCACTGAGGTGCCAGTTGCAGGGCCAAGCACCTTCAGATTTGCTGAAGCAAATACATGTGTGAGTATGACATTTTATACTACGTGGTTTTAATTTTGGCTTACGTTAATGCAGTGGTTTGGCGGTAATTGCCACAAACCTTTAATTCACACCCTTTTCCTCCCATCTCCCAATCCCTTTGTGAACCTCAACTACGGGAGACCTTGACTCAAATACCAAAACCAAGAGTCAAATTTCTGTGAAGTCCTTCTCTCTGAAACTATTGAATGATGCAACCCAGTTCAGTGTCGATTCTTGAGTCTCCTTAACTCTAAACACTCTAAATTTAACTAGATCCTTTAAAGGATGAATTCTGATTTCCACTTTTCTTCATCTCCACTGGGAACATGGCTTAACTTCCACAGGAAAGATTTAGGTCAGATGAAAAGATGGTATTAATATCTTCAACAAAAGACTTGTTAAGCAATAGACTGTGCTACTGACTGTGGAATTCTCATCCCCTGAAAATCTTTTAGTAGAATCAAGAGGGAGGATGGGGGCAGAGTCACCTGGCTCACCCCATGATTGTAAACAAGATCTCACTAAAATCATCCTGGGCAGTGAGGTTGCCTTATTTTTAAGGTAAGTGTTTTGTTTTTCGAGAGAAGCAGATTCCACAATCTTCCTTAACAATCTACTCCAATTCCTGCCAGTCATCACAACTTAGGATTCAATTCCTTATGCTTAACCTAAATCTTCAAAGCTGCCACTGGTGCTCATTTCCTCCTGTGTTCTCATTGGTACTGATGCAGAACAGCTGGTGCCTGTCCTCTGCATAATAACTCTTCCTGTTCCTCCAGACACAGCCAAATCTCCCTCAGGCCAAGAAGAGGAGGCCAGAGGGGTGGCAGGACAGCCAAGAGAGCCTGGGATTTGTTACAGAATTAAAAGAGGGACCTTAAAGGGCGAGGAGGGAGGAAAAATCAATGGGAAAAAATATTCCACAACGAGGCCGGCAGCTGAAGGAAAAGGCAATCTGTCTGAGTTAGAAGATGAATGAAAATCTTCAAGCTTGCTTAATTTTGTAAAATAACAGTGCTACGATTTTTCTACATGATCTAGGTGGGACATATAATTCCTCTGAGTTTCAGCTGTCATCTCAGTACAAAATTAATAACTTAATTGCCTAAATACAGGAGGCTGGGCCCGATGACCTTAGAGGTCTCTTTTTGTTCTAGAATTTGTAATTTTATTAACCTATTCCTGACACATCTTAGCTACTCTGAAGGTTACTGACCCAATTCTGAGAAGCAGCTAAGGGAAGATTTAAGAATCCTTGATGTATTTCTTTCCTTTTTACTAGGCCACATTCTTACTAACAATCCCCTTTCAAGAACACCATCTCATACTTCAGGAAAGGAGAAAAAAATACCCTTTTATTTTCTCTAAAAGATAAATAAATGGACTCACTGCAAGTGACAGCACCAAAGCTGTTTCTTAGGCTGATGAATAGAAAACATTTGTTGACTGAAGGCAGGCTTAGAGAAACAGAGGAGAAACATTTAGAATTTCATTTGTCAGTAGAATTTCAAGCTCTGAGATTTGTCAACTAAAGAACAAAAGAGATTTAGGTTGAATTCCTTTCTCAATTCCAGCTACTCCTTCTACCATCCACATTCACCTTTTGACACTGGAATTGAAACCGTTTCCAAATTTACAAACCAAGGCCATTAGACCAAATGATTTCTTTCTTTTTTTTTTTAATCTTCCTAGGCAATTCTTTTTTTTTAAAGATTGACACCTGAGCTATTATCTGTTGCCAATCTTCTTTTTTTTCTTCTTCTTCTTCTCCCCAAAGCCCCCCAGTACATAGCTGTATATTCTAGTTGTAGGTCCTTCCGGCTCTGCTATGTGGGATGCTGCCTCATCATGGCCTGACGAGTGGTGCTAGGTCTGTGCCCAGGATCCAAACCAGTGAAGCCCTGGGTTGCTGAAGCGGAGCATGCAAACTTAACCACTCAGCCACAGGGCAGGCCCCACAAATGATTTCTGATTTCACTTCTATAATGAAACTCTATATTTATGGATGTAGATTGGAATTTTAATACTTTTTCCAAGAATCCTACCACCTAAGCCCTTCTGAATAGTTCCACACATTTACATTCAGAGGTCATTTTCTCAGACAATGATTTTATGCACTGTGAAAATCTGATGAACTTGGAAATCTCTCCTCAATGTCAAATAAGATCTTAAGAGCCATCCTAACTGCCATGCCAGAAGGCCAATGGCACTAGGGTTGAGGTAAACAGGGTTGGGTTGTACCTTAAATTGAATGTTAGCCCATTAGGCTCACTATTGTATCAAGAAAAAGTGTCCTTGAAGGACAACATGTACAGAGAAGATAAACAGTTACAAATTACTATTTTATAAGATTTGTTTAACAATCATTTAACAATTCATTGATAAAGCCTATATCCTGGAAGGCAGTGGGGGGACACCTAAACTTCTTACAGGTTATGCATTTTCTTCAAGTTCCCACTATAAATGTCATTTGTTTAAATGCATATTTTTCTATAGTATATGCATATTGTCAACACGTTGTATAAGAGAAGACACACTTTACTGGTTTTGTGAAGCTCAGACATAGACTTGAGAGAAGTCCTTAAGACAGAATTTGTTTCAGTGGGCACACTGCATTATGAACTCATTAAGAAATAAGCTTTTACAGACGTCGGTAACTAAGCTCCTCAACTGAGGCCAGGCTGGAAATGAATCATATTAAGCTCTCTCTTTTTTTTTTAACTGAAGTCCCTCGAAGCAGAAGTTAGATGAAGATTTTATTTCCCCTTTCAGTGAATAGATGCGTTTGTGTCAGACAAGCCAAAAGCTACCACAGTTGGAATACAGTAAATGTCAATATTTAATCTGTCCCTTCCTTTTCCATTTTTAAACCACAATGCATCATCTCAGCTTGATTAATAACACTCATCCCGCTTCTTCTCCCCAACTGATTCCAGCTCTTTTTGTTGCTAGGTAATACCGTCAGCTGTCCTCCAAACACGGGGAAGATAGCTTTCTGGTAATCACTGCTGATGGGCCTCCAGTCCACATCTGAGGATGGCAGCACAGCAGCTACTACGTCTGGGACCAGCATGCCTGCCTCCATTCCGCAGGGCACCACCAGTGCCTTCTCGGGACATGGGGACCTCTTGGCTCACCCAGCACATGGATGGGAGGAAGCGAGGGCCCTACAGGGGATGAAAGAGGCCCAATCTAACAAGCATTCCTCTTCCTAAGGATTGGAGCGGGGGCAGGGACACAAATGAGTGTGACTGCAGCTTTCATTTCTGCCTCCCTTTGCCTATTCTGTGTGCTCTTCTTCTCTAAAATAGTGAGGCCCAGTGACAGACAAAGTAAAGAAACTGTGATCTGCTCTGTGCCCTGCACTGAGACTTCCTGGTGCAGCACGTGGAAAACCACTGAATCTTGGCCTCCCTCAGTTTCTTGCTTAAAGAAGAAAAGCTCTTATGTTATGAGCCAGGCAAAGTGTTCTATGACTTAATGAAAGGATACTATTCAAATACTTGGAAAATATTTCCAAAGCATTCCAAGCAATTCCCAACTAAGAATACATTTCTTCTCAGAACATTAGGGACACCAAAGTCAGAAGCAGTAGGGGGCGTACAGTGCAAAAAGAGGAAAAACGCTTTCTTTCTTTCTACATAAGTTACTTTTAGTGACTAACACTTCTGAAGATCTAAATTTTCTCTTAATTTTTTCTAGTCCTAAAAGCTGACTCCATGGTCTAACAAAAACATAAAAATAAACTTCAAAATGTTTTACACAGAACACTTTTGTGCAAAAAAAAAAGAAAAATTCAAACAATTGAAAAGGAAAACCAGAGTGTCAGGACTGGCCTTCAGACAAAGAGCAGGCACACTCCCAGCAGTGGTGGACTTGCAGAAAATGGTTTTAAAATTGTTTAAAACAATTAAGTTTATGGGTTGTGGGCAAGATGTCAAGGTATTTAGAAGACAGGTTTATGTTTCAGGATTCTCCTCTATTTACTATACCCTTTTGGCAGGGCAGAGACATTGAGAGAAAGCAGGAGAATGGGAGCTATGTGGATGGAAGAAATAAGGAAGGTGGGACTGTGGCCTGACCTGTTGCTACTATGGAGCATATAGATGGTTCAGGCACTTCAGCATCGACCAGAAGGCACAGGCTCTTGGGGAATGGCAAGACCGCTGCAGGACATTCTTCAGTCTCCGGATTCTGGGCATGCACCCATCTCAGCTGTCAATCAGGTGGGCTCTGCACAGGGGGGCTCACAGGAGGGTCAAGCCACTACGCTCAAGATCTCCCTGGAAAAAATCTAAGGTCCTAGGACAACCTTCCCAAGGCTGCCCTGGTCTTTGGAGACCCCAGTCCTGGGTAAGTTTGGACAATGTCCCTTAGCCATATACTGTGTCCTCTTCAGGGAGGCGGACTGTCCTGCTGGGCCAAGGACAGTTTGCCTAAGGAGCCACTTCTTCCTGACAGATTATAAGAGGAGTGAATAAACAGGAGCAAGCTGGGATTAGGACATGGAGGGAAGGATAATCGCTTTTGTTATATAAAACAGACATTTCACATGATTTATACCTTTACAGCAAGGCAAAGGGAACAAGCAAAATCCTGGGCAGGGAAAGGACATCACTTCAGGCAGAGGCAACTTGGAACCAGAGGAAACCTTCTCAGAAAGCCAAGATTCCATCAAGAGCCCAGGAACATGGAGGGGAAATACCAAGATTCACCTTCCTGAATGCCTGGGTCATTGAGAATCCTGACAACAGGCCACTCGCATATACACTTCTGTACTTCTAAGTCCTGAGAGTGTCACCCTATGATCTGAAGCCCATCCTGATCATTCAAGGAACATAAACATGACCTATTTCTGGCCAGACTTGGTCTATGGTGGCACAGGTCTTAAAGAATGACAAGCTGCATTTTCAACTCCTGCCTAGACACTTATCTATCTTTATTAGCTTTGTCGTGGACCAACAATGAATGGTGGGCAAAAATTACATGAAAGCAACATAAATGACCTATACTGTATTAATTATATCCATAAAATATAGTATTACAGTGCTAAATACAATAAAGCAAGCTTAACAATCATCCATGAAGTGATGATAAAAACACTTCTACTTCTCCTTCAGTGATTAATCCAAGCCTCTTTATGGAATTCTGCAATTTCAGTGACCCAGTAGCACCAACGTGCAAAGCTTTGGCATGACAAGGCACAGAGCTTCACACTGTCACCTAGTGGGAAAAGTACTGGGTTGAGAAACAAGAGATCTGTTTTCTTGGCCTCTGGCTCTAGATCTTATTCTTTGTCTGTAAAATGGGCATAAAACTCACCTCTGGGCAACCTGACATTAACTTTATTACTGCTTACATACAAACAGCCTTGCCACACTCAAGTGCTTCTCTTGCTATAAAATCAAACGTTAGCATCTTAACTACAGGTTACTAAATTACACTTACCAACACTACATATCTTTAAAGGAAACAGACACAAAGTAGAGTCAATGGTGCCAGCAATTGATTATTTCAAATAGATAGTTTCTTAAAAAGTGATCAGTGAAATTTATTGTCATTCAACTTTAAATGTGTCTATCTTAGGGCATCTCTCCAAAAGTCTCTGTCTTTAAGCTGGAAACAAACACACAAGTCTGTAGACTGAGCATGATGTATGCATTCAGTAACACAGCCAGTGACCGCTGGCCACCAAACTTGGGTTCCAGAGCTTATCAGCTCCAGACAGAAAAAATAATTCTTGGGATGTTTTAATTATCCCAGTTGCCTTACAGGTAGACATTTATAATAAATTATTTAGAAAACACTCTCATGTAAATGCAACACATCTCAACCCCTCATCATTAACTACGAAGGACTCTGCATGGCATGTAGCAGGCTGAATAGAGTCCACTGCCTCTTCCATAAGGGTGGTTCTAAACGACAGCAAAGTGGCCCCCTATCCCACGAAGAGGATCAGAGATGCACGGCCCCCTACTGTGTCCAACTAAATCCCTCTTGCAGCCCAGGGATTCACTCTGCTGCCAATTTTCAACCTCCAAGAGATTCAGGATAGAGTCACAGACCATCGTCATTAGAGAGAGGAAACAGATTATTTAAAGGGAAGGTAGTATAGGAGCCTTCAGTCTGCCTCTCCCTGCCCTGTGCCAAAGACTGCAATCTCTGGCACGGCCAACATCTGGTAAACTCCTAGGTTGTAAAAAGAACCCAAACTCACTATTTCACATCCTCTGAGGAGAGAAGCACTGCCAGACGAGTCTATTTCAATTATAGGGAGGGGAAGCACTTCCCATTCACGACATTACAAAAGAGAGATTCTGCCTCAGTCCTGCCTCACATTCTGGCTTCCTCCTCTCACATGGCCCAGAGGGCCTGTATTGAGCAGACCTTCATCTGCACACACTCAGTGCTTCCAAGGACTGCTCCAGCCAGCCTACACAGCAAAACACCCTCCAGTGATCAAGGCCACACTTGTCAGGGGGATGGTGGAAAGTTCACTTTTTGTGTTTAACATTCCTTTTTTTCCTTTCTGGAAAACACTATAAAAAACTTCCCATGGAAATTTCTATAAACCATAAGATGAGGTAGGGCTTAAGAGAGTTTTGGGCTGTATTTTAAATTTTTTATTGAGGTGTAATATGCATATAAAAAAGCACACATATCACAAGTTACAGTTTTCAGAAACTGAACACACCAATGTAAATTCTTTAACTTGGTCTGTAATAGTTTGAAATAAAAATTTCACAAAAGAATACATGAAGTGAAAAAATATTCAATTTCAATTGCTATCATTTCATAATACTTGGTAACAAAGTTATAAACACAGCTTAAGGGAATATAATCACTAGACCACATTAGGTCATAGCAAGTCATTTTGGATACATTATCCATAATGGTAACTGGCCATCAGCACTTAGGGTAGATGGTGTATCCAAGACAGGAGTCTCCTGGTCTCTGAAGAACTAGTCACAGTTTTCTAACTATTATGGAGGTTTAGGACAAGCATTCACTTCACTTTGCCACATCTCTTCTGAGTGGAGAAGATCTGGATTTTATTCACTTTTATCAAGAGCTATTTCCAGAAGGAAAAGAGATATAGGTAACTTTTATTCATCTTTTAGCCATTTTCTGTCATGCCTGGTAAACAATCCCCCCTCCCTTCCTCTTCTATTCCAGGTTCCTATAAGTCACTCATGTTAAAAGAAGTAGACAGACCCTAGGGGTATTTGAATGCAGCAAAGGTGTTTAGCAGAGATGTGACTCTGACCCACATGTTGGAAAAGACTGTTGCTACGACCCAATTATATGCCTGTTTGTGTTAGGAACACCTGGCAAGGGAGCCTCTATCCAGGCTGCGCTGCTCAGGGAATGTAAGTACTTTGACTTATGAGTCCTGACGAATATTTTCAATCTGTGTACCTACTACGGATGTAACAGAGCATCAGTGCTCACATGTGAGTGTGTACGTGTGCTATGTGCATCTGCAGAACAGGAGACAGGACATGAGATCAAGTACATACTGATGAGTCCTACATGATGAAAAAGAAGGATGATTCTGTTACAACCAAAAATGCCTAGAGACAAACACCAATTAAGTGTCTCCAGAGGCCTCATACCCCTCACACATCCAGAGAAGGTGCTTGACAATGTATGTCTTCTGCTGGTTAATCGGAAATTGCTGTCAGTGTAGTTCTCACGTGGTTTATGTAGCTCAGAAAGGCATATGGACGGGTGGCAGAGAGAAAGACTAGACAGATT